>NC_082712.1:170969383-171278183 GCF_030144855.1 Hypanus sabinus | reverse complement strand
GATTCGCCAAAATCTCCATTTCAATGTGGACAGAGATTTTTTTAAAAATGCATAGTGCAAACGCCTATCGTTTTTACGCGAAACTGGCGTTTTCAAAATTATCCGGTCTAGTGTGGATGTAGCCTCAGTATCTGCAGAATCACTTGTGTTAATGTCTAAACACTCGCTGTATTGCATTAGCTTGAAAAGATGCCACTTAACCATTAAATCTGCACCAGCTCTTTGCTCTTAAACCCATTATCCAGTTCCTTATAGCAGAACTTCATTTTACCCTTTTCCTACCCAATTCAATCCTTTTCCAAAAGTGATGACTGATCCCATTCCACCAGCCCATCAGGAAGATAACCTTCCAATCATAGTTGTTCACCATCTGAGAGATATTCCCATCATCACTAGGTCTTTTTTCAATCTCACATCTGTATCCTATGGTTCTCAACCTTTCTGCCATAAATACTATTGACGTTTATTTCTAAAAAATTAATTTTAAATCTTGTGTTCTAAGAATGATCCTAAATTCTTCAGTCTATCCATAAAACTGAAGACTTTCCCACTAAATCCTCTTTTTATCCTCTTATACAGTGCCAAAATTGGCACAATGCACCAGCTGTAACCAAATCATCTTTATGGAGACCATCTCCTAGCTTGTGTATTGTATTCATTTTTAAAGAGAACACAAAGGAAGAAAACACTTCTTGTTCATTCACAAGGAAGGCCTTGAAGATAAGGAAGCTCAGGAACATAGCCAAGTGGGTGGGAGGGGTGGTAGGGGGAGAAGAACTGACTGAAATTGGAGTCATTGATAAATGACAGAAGAAAAAGCCAAAATAGAACCAATATAGTAGGAGTACCCAGAAAAGATATAACACAACCAAATCCACAATGTCATTCCTCTGATTCTACCCTTTCCTAGAACTTCTTTCGTTAATCAGTAACTTTGCATCTTATCTCATAACTCTTCTTCCAAACACCAACCTTTAATTGGCAGTGTCAGTCTTAGGGAAATTTATGCCATGGCTCTATTTACACGAGTACAATTATTGGGCCTGCCAAACTTAGTTTACAACTGACTTACAATCAGAACACAAGTTAGGTTGCTCTGCTAGTAGGGAACGGGTAATATCTAATGACTATGATATTTAAATATAGGAAAATGAGTTTTTAGCTGTTTGAAGTATTGTCTATTTACACATATCTGCTGTTAGTGAACAAAGGAATAGAGTCATTAATAACGCCAGTAAAATAAACTGGTTATCACCTCCATTAAATTACAGATGAAGAATTTAGCATAAGAGCATTAAGCATTTATAGGCAGCGTGGCCAATAATTGCATCTATCCTAAAATGTTTGCTGGCATGGAATTACTAACTGCTAAATGTTTAAAACTGCTTTGGAGCAACACCAGAAAAAATGGAACTTGAATCTACTGTTCTAGGCTAAAATTTGATTTCCTACTACCACCACCCCACCCCACCCTCCCCCCCACCATGAATGTAATTTCAAACAGATTAATTTATCACATGTGTATTAAAATAAACAGTAAGATGTGTCATTTGCATTAATAATCACACACCTCAGGAACTGCTGGGGGTTCACATTCCGGCACCAACGTAGCATGCCCACAATGCTCCGTAGAACAACACAGCATACAGAAAAACGGAATATACCAAGCAACAAAGCAACAACAGTGAAATAAGCCCTGCTCCTCCCTCCTTCCCACCCACCTCTCACGCACATACAGTTCGCTAACCCCAGGAAAGCTGTCTTCTTCGGCTTCCAGAGACCTCGACTTCTGATTGGTCTTTGGGCCTCAATCCAGACTTCCATTCGACCTTGGGTTTAGATCTTCAGTATCAACCCAAGATTCACAGATGACGATGAATAAGGAAGCTGGATGAAGGCCAGACCTCCAGGCCTCGAATGCTAGACTCGCCAATGATGGGACCATGAAAACTAAGCCTGAGGCCGCAACATCAACAGAGACAGAAGCTTGGCCCATCTTCAAATAAAGTTTACTTTGTTAACTGCATTTTTCATTGTGATAAAATGTGTGAACAGTCTTGTGAGTTAAATCAGAGTTCACAATGACAAATATTCATAATCTAGTCACGGTCCGTGCATACATTTGTTAAATCAAATATTTTCTCTCTCATATGTAAAATATATTGTGTGTATATAGGCACATACACGTATACACATAGATATCAAATATGTTAATATTAAAAATATGAGGATAATTATCTTGCTTGGTGCACAGTTTTCTTACTGTAATTTTAAAGCTAGCTCTACTTGGTTTATTTTTAAATCAGTTGAAATTTTCATTAAAATAATGGTGCAGGCAATGTTACAAGAGCATATTAGCTTTAATCTACTAATGGTGAACTCTAGGCCTTAAGTGCACACCATTTAGAGTTAATAATCTATCCTAAATATTCCAGTAAAGGGTGTAAATCAGATTTTTTTGAACAAGTGACAGAATCATTAAGTAGCTGTTATGCCTCTTAAAAATATTACTATAATTATAGCAAATTGCCAGCTATTTAGATTTTAGCACTGATAATTTCATATCTCCATATAAATCTCCACAGAACATCAAATTGCACAACAGAATTTATTAATAATAATCTTAATAAATAATTGTGAACACACAACTATAAAATTCAGTCAAAGAATAATTATAATGCATTAATACTGACCATCAATGCAATTACATGCCCTCTGAGCAACACAAAATTCCATTTTTTCTCAATGTTATTAACTGTGATTGGTGTCCTTTAGCATTTAAGCACTTCATCCAAGCTGAAGTTAAAACTGGTGAATCTTTCACTGCAGCTGCACCACAAAGGATGTTATCAAAAAAGAAGAGCAACTCAAATATACGTAGACAAATAATTAGGAATGCTTCCCAAACACAATAAGAAGTGTTGGTATTTATTGGGTAAAGGCCAATGCACTTTTATAGCTGAGCTATAACTATGCAGTAATCTATTATAGAAAACCCTATTTACATTGTATGCTAATCAAAAGGCAAAAAATGAACATCCTAAAATAAGCTGTAATAGAAAAATCAAGAGTTATAGTTAGCTGAGTTGTGCCACATTTAGCTCGCCACCCAGAGTCACCACCTTCAGTACCCAGACTCCATTAGGCCAGATGCAAAGATCTCATTAAGCTGTCTCTCTACACTTGAGAGGCACCCAGTGAGGCCTCAGCAGTTAAGTCTGAATCAATGAATTTCTGAGTCCCATTGGGCACACCACCCCATCCCTAGCTGTAAAATTCTGAAAGCCTTCAACTCTCTGAAAACCTATGGGTTTTAATATTTCTAATCTTAAGAGCTATTTGAACCATTAAAATGTCTGTAAATTTTAGAGAAATGTGAATCAATTTTTAAAAAGGTTATAAAATTAATTTAAAACAATAACTAATTAACCATATCAAGCTATATTACATGAAAACAACAGCAAATCTTATTCAAATGAATAGGGTCGCCAATCCAATGTCAAGTTTGATTGGCTTTGATTAGAAATTAGGATTTCCCACCATAAAGCAGCAACACCCCACTTAGACAAGATTCTGCTATTGGAGTCCTCATGGAATCCAGCTATGGAGTACAGAGACAGATGTGATACCATACATCTATCAGGACTTCTCCAACCTACCATGTTTAATAGATACTGCAGTTTATTTTTCAGGACACTTGGTCACAACAATCTTGATCTGGTTTTTCAGAATCGGATAGTACAAAAAGCTAATTTTGATTGTGCCAGCTACAAATGATGGAGTGAAAGGAAAGCAGAATGTTTTTCTTCAAATATTAATATTACATTAATTTTAGCATTTGGGAAAGTAGTTTAAATATTTAAGTGAGGATTTACTCAGAAAAGTAGTTTTGTATTAAGCACAGGAAATAAGAGTCAAGTAGCCTCTGCTTGTAAATATACATCTAAATATACCATAGAAATGTTTTCAAAGATTAACCTAAAATAATCCAAAAGGATGTCTCCTTTGTTCTAAACTTACTTCCTTAGACTATTTTTGAAAAACTGCCTCTATAAGTTTAGATCTGGATACTCTTTTAATACTTATTGTAAAACATCCCATGTATCAAGCTTTGAATGGCATCAACCTCATTCCATTAGTACTGTATCTTCACAAATAAATGCACTGAAGCAGATAGTTTAGTCCTTCAGGCTAATTTCACACATCCAGTGACATCATAGCTGATCTGTGGCCCAACTCCAAATGCATATCTTTTCCCAAAATCTCTCAGTATATTTGGCTAACAGAAGTCCATGAGCCTCTCAATGAAAATTCAAAATAAATGTAGATTCAATTGTTTTTTGCAGAAAAGATCCAGTTTCTATATTGTTTGTGCAGAGAAGCACTTCAGTGTTTGTTAACTTCACTTTAGAAAAGTATAGTTCATTCAGGGCACAGATGAAGGTCCCCCCAGTCCTAACTGTTACCATTAGGTTAGAGGTACAGTAGACTTAGGTCCTACACCACCCGGTTCAGGAACCCAGCTGATGGTTGAACCCTCCAACCATCAGCTCCTTAACCAGTGTAGATAACTTCACTCAGCTCAACTCTAAATTGATTCCACAACCGACAGACTCACTATCAAAGACTCTACAACTTATATTTTCAGAATCATTTTTTTGTTTGCACAATTTGCCTTCTGTTGCACATTGCTAGTTTGTTAATCTTTGTATATATGTAGTTTTTCATAAATTCTATTCTGTTTCTTTATTTTTCTGCAAATACCTACAAGAAAATGAATCTCAAGATAGTACATGGGAACATATATGCACTTTAATAATAAATTTACTTTGACTTTAACTGCAGTTGAAAACATGTCTATAACAATGCCAGTGTGACATATACTGTGAGGAATTTAAATAAGTATACTATTATAATTCTGCAGATTATTGTTGAACCCCTTTTAGCCCTCACTTTGCGATCTGACAAAATCTGATAATTTATTGTAGCCAGATGCATTGCTCCACTGATGCACTTTGCCAAAATGAAAAGAAGTAAGTCCTCCCCAGTGATTCTTCATTCAATAAGATCAATGTAACTCCCGCATGCTAACTGGTGGGTTGTTTATAGCTAACCCAGTAAAGAAGGACCGAAAAGTCTATTACAAGAAAACAAAGCAATAAAAAGAAGAAAATAAATGGCAGAGAGAATGACAGTTGTGTAAGGTTCTTTTAAAGCTCACCCAAATAAATGAATGGAATTGCAGTTCAATGGTTCAGATATATCACTGTCTTGACTCAAAGAAGAAAAGTTATCTATTACTGCTTCTTAAAGAATGTTATCATTACTGTAAAAATTCCTCAATCATTACATATAGACATAGTAAATCACATCTGAAGATTTTTTCTGTCAACTATTCCACATGAAATCATAACCACATTCTAAAGGAATCCACTTCCTACATTAGTAACATTAAACAGAAGAAATCTCAACTGCATTTAGAAGGCAACAAGAGGAATTATTGATCCATTCTCCTTTAAGAATTCAATGGTGCAGTATTTTCACTTGCCTGTTTTAGGTCATGGATGGCATTCTCCTGAGTTTCATTCACAGCCATGAGCTTTTTGTTCAATCTCATTGCTTCCTCCACTGAAAAAAATGGAAACAACTAAATAAAAGTTACAAACTGTTTTAAAAGCTAGTTTCCATTTTAAACATTATTTTATCTACTGTTAACTGTATACAAGAATTTTAATTACCCACATAAACAAAACATGTGATACACTTTAAAAAAATTTTAAGATAACTAGAACCAATTTCTTTTTTTTTGGGGGGGGGGTGTGTGTCCTTAATTTTGTTCTACAATTATTTAAATTGGAAGATTAAATAGGGCATCCTATTTAGAATCCTTATTTAAATACAGAATGTCATGATCAGACAGTACTATTCAGTACAGTCTATTCAGTATCATCTTGATCTTCTTCAAACTCTTGTTAAGGACTGGATTTCTACAAATAAGCTGTTAAAGCATGGAAATCTCTACCTTTCAAATAAGGAATAAGCACTTTAAGCAGATGATGATACAAAGTAATAAGAGGTACTAGAAGCAGTGGGATTAGTTCTTGAAATAACTGGGAAAATAGCATAAATATAAAAGTTCCAAGTAAAACTCACAAAATGCAGGTGTAATTCAGCATTTCTACTGTATGGAAGGGAATATACACTGTTGACTTTTTGAATCAAGACCTTGGTCCAAAACATCGACTGTCAATCCTGATGAAGGGTGTTGGCCCCAAATGTCGACTATTTATTTCCCTCCTTAGATGCTGCCTGACCTGCTGAGTTCTTTCAGCATTTTGCATGAATTACTCTGGATTTCTAGTATATGCAGAAACTTTTGTGTTTAATACAAAAGTACATTTCTGATAGTTTAGCAATGCTCCAAATGCCCTTGCAACATGACTATTGTCAAATACAATGGAAAAAAATTACAACTCTCAGTTTAAGAACATCTAAATAAATTGATATTCAAGAATACATGACATTAAAAACAAAGCCATTTAAAGAGAACTGCTGAAAGGAAATTCCTTACTTTGTGGGCATATATCCAACGCAAGAACCTTTAAAGAACATAATAAATACAGGAGGTGTTTGGCAGATGGTCCACTGAGACTGTTCTACCATTCATTAAGATCATGACAGATCTTCCACCTCAATAACATCTTCCAGCCCTCTGCTCATGTTCCTTTAATCCCTTAACATCCAGAAATCTATCAAATAAATTTACCTGCAACTTTCACAGTCATTCTAAGTAGAGAATTCTAAAGGTTCACCTCTTTTGAGTGAATAAATTTCTCCTCATTTCAATCCTAGATAGCCATGATAATTCTCATAAACTGCATCCCTGAACCTTAACTCCTTCAATGGAAAAATATCTTTCCCTCATTTAGGCTGTCATCACTCTAAATTCTGAAGAATACAAACCAATTTACTCAGTCAATTCTCATACTGCAAACCTGCCATTCCAGGAATTGGTTCATGAAACCTCTGCTATAGCTCTCTACGGCATGTACGTACTTTATTAGGTAAGGAGACCAAAACTGTACACCGTACTCCAAATGTAGATTCACTAAATCTGATACAGCTGCACGAAGACTTCTTTACTCCTATAATCAAACCACTCATAATGAATGCTAACACATCATTTGCCCTCTGCAATACCTGTTATATCTGTATATTAACCTTCAATAATTTGAGTAACACATATAATGTAATCCTATTTGCAACGATCTTGTGCCACACACCAGCACGTCTGATCACGTGACTGTACTTTACTCCCAGATATAGGCAGAGACTGAACACCAGAACACCAATGGTGAGAACCACAAAGGCACTGTCAACCAAGGCAGAGGAATGTTTACATGACTACTTTGAACTGATTGATCTTCAGATCTGAATAAATATGCCATGGTTGTCATTGACTTCATCAAGACCTGTGTTGATGAGTTCTTGGCTTCAAGAACATACCAAGTTTTCCCAAACCAAAGTGCCTGAACGAACAAGGAGATCCACAGTCTATTGATGGTTATAGCAGTCAAGACTGGTGATTGAGAGTCCTACAAGAAGTCCAGGTACAACTGAAAGCCATTAAGAGAGCAAAAAGGTAATTCTATGTGAAAATAGAAACACAATCAGATGCACAACAGCTGTGGCAGGATTTGTAAGCCATTGCTTCCTATAAGGTGAAAATTAACAGCATAAATAGCAGTGATGCTTTACTCCACAGAGCTCAATGCCTCTTATGCACACTTTGAAGAGAGAATAACATTTCTCTTGTGTGAATACCCAGAGTATCTCGTGACCCCCATGATCTCAGTCTCAGAGGCTGATGACAGAACATCAAGAATGTGAACCTTTACAAAACATCGGGTCCTGACAGTGCTTCTGGCAGTCACCGAAACCCTGTGCTAACCAACTAACTTCAAGAGGTTGATTATGGCTAAAACTGATTCCCGTCTAATTAGGGACTTGGGCCCACTGCAATTCACCTACTGCTGCAACAGATCTACAGAGGAAACAACCTCACTGACTCTCCACTCTGCTTTGGAGCACCTAAACAATGGCAAAACATACATCCAACTGCCATCTATCAATTACAGTTTGTCGTTCAATATTATTATCCCCTCTATATTAACTATCAGGTTTCTTAACCATGGTCTCTGTACACATCTCTGCAACTGGATCCACAACTTCTTTATTGAAAGACCACAGTCAATATGATCAGTGATAACATCTCCTCATTGACAATCAACACAGTTACTGTACACCTTAAGGATGTGTGCTTAGCCCACTCTCTACTCTCTCAATATTCATGGCGGTATGACTAAGGACAGCACAAATGCCACCTCTAAATTCATTGATGACACTACTGTGGTTGATAAAATCTCAGATGGTGATAAAGAGATATACAGGAATAAGACAGATCAGCTGGTTGAGTCATATTGCAATAACACCTCACATTCAACATCAGCAAGATCAAGGAATTGATTATGGACTTCAGGAAGGATTGGTCAGGAGAAAACATGCCAATGCTCATTCACAGGTCAGTGGTGGAAAGGGTGAGCAGCTTTAAGTTTCTGGGCATCAACACCTTAGAGGATCTGTCCTGGGACCAACACACTGATACAGTCATGAAGAAGGCACATCAGCAGCTCCACTTCATTGCAGTTTGAGGAGATTTGGTATGTCCCCAAAAACCCTTTAAATTTCTATAGGTGTATAGTGGCAAGCATTCTGACTGTTACATCACAAACTGGTATGAAGACTCCAATGCAAGGGGCTGCCGAGGGTTATAGATTCAGCTAGCTCCATCACCGGCACAACCCTCCCTGTATTCAAGAACATCTTTAAGAGGGAGCGCCTCAAGAAGCAGCTTCCATCACCATTTGGAACGTTCCATCATATCATTATAGGAGTCTGAAGACCCACACTTGACAACTCAGAATCAGCTTCTACCACCTCCCCCACCGCCATCTGATTTCTGAATGATCCACAAAAACTACCTCAGTAATCCTTTATTTTTGACTATTCGTAATTTATAGAAATTTTATATGTTTGCACTGTACTGGTGCCATAAAATAACAAATTTATGTCATATAAGACAATGATATTAAACCTGATTCTGAAAAGTAAAACTCATTAACAACTTATTGTTTATTTACAACAGTACTGTTAATGAAGTAAAAAGCTCCAATGTGTAACTCAGGATCACCATGAAACAAAATTTAGCAGTGAGTAATGTATTGGCCACTCTTTATTTTAGAGGATTACTGAAAGCGTGATGCACCATCAATAACTCACACTGAGACGTAAGGTGAGATATCGGCTTTTATTGACTGGAAGAAGGAACCAGGAGTGAGTGTCAAATCATACTATGTCCTGGAGACTGAGGCCGAGCGTCAGGCCTCAGATCGCCTTTATACAGGGGCCTGTGGGAGGAGCCACAGGAGCAGTCAGCAGGGGGCGTGTCCAGACAGGCACATAGTTCACCACAAAGCGATCTTGCAGTTTTTAAGTAGAGATTAGCTCACTGCTAATTGTAAGATTCAGCCAAAGTTCTTCCCCTCTAGTCCTGCATTGGTTCTTAATTTTTTTTAAAATGGCTGATTTAATTCACAGATGTGAGCATGTTTTCTGAATGTTTTGAAAATTTATTAATTTTATTGTAGCAGATTAATGGTTTATTTAGATATACCAATATGGCCAGTTTTCCCCATCCCATTTAAGAACCCAGTATTAATTCACTAGAATCACAGATTTTTTGATATGCCTGCACAACTTACATTACAACAAAACTTAACTAATTCTAGTAATATTAATGTTATAAGCAATCAAAAAGCTGAACATCAAAACCCTTATCTACAGAACCTGCTTTTCAAACATTCTGGATACTGTTGGTGACAATATTATCATAACATTGGGGCATACACTTAGTTTTACAAGCATAAAGTTTCTTTGCTATTTATACACGCAGAAACAGGCCCTTTGACACAACTTGTCCATGCCGACCAAGATGCCCTCCTGAGATAACTGCATTTAGCACCTGACCTTCTAAGCCTTCCTTATCTTTTAAACATTATACTCATTCCAACTTTGCCACTTCTGCTGGAAACTCATCCCTTATACCCACCATCATCTGTTTGGAAAAATCTCCTCTTCAAGCCTCCTCTCACTTTAAATTTATGTCCTCTGGTTTTCAATTCCCCACCATGGGGAAAAAACTGTGGCTAACATCTTATCTATGTCTCTCATGATTTTGTAAACTTCTATACGGTCACCTGTCAGTCTCCCTCGCTTCAGGGAAACAGTCTCAGCCTATTCAGTCTCTCTACAAGAAGTACAATTTTTAAATTTTACTTTCAAACATAATGGAAATTGTAAATAAATACTGATTTTAAGTCTGAATAACTTTAATCTCAATAAATACATAAAATGCTGGAGGAAATCTATGGAAATGAATAAACATTGAACACCGGTCGAGACGTTTCATAAAGCAAACCTTTAATATGATTAAGTATTTTATTCTCCATTGAGTCGCAGAATCAGACCAGCAAGACACACAATCCATGAATGATTAAAAAGATGTCTGTGTTTCATAACGAAATAAAACAAAAATGTAGAAGTTGAAATATAAGAATTTTTTTCATATTTAACAATCCTTTAAATTTAAAAGAATTGTAAGGCAATTATAATATAAAAGTTGATTTTTAAGTCTGCTTGTCCATCTTTCAGTCTGCCTTGCAGTGGCTGCATTGTACACTATTATGTTACCCTATCTAAAGCTCAAACATTTCTCCACCAGCTACAGAGAATAATCATGCCACTATATGCCACTTGCTCCACCTGCTTTCCATTTGCTTCAACATACCGTGGATGGGCTCACATTATATCTTTAGCTACCTACTAATTTTGAAGCCAACTTGCACAGTCTCTAGCTAACTGCCCCTTCTTCCCCTCCCCACATCTGACAAGCACAATTTCTCCTCCATCTCTCTCTCTCAAAAGACCCTTAATCCATCCAAAACTGTAACTGGTTTCAATTACAGTCTTCACTCAGCTTTCCATTGCTCAGCCATCTCCCCTTCCAAGCTGATGTTCTTCACCACCTTTTCCTTAAGGGTAGCTCACATATTTAATGTAATTTTGCAATTTCCTGAAGAAACACTCAATTTTATTTAATTGAATGACTTTAGTCAGGGTCACCGATTCCACCAAAAAGTTTTAAATTACAATGCCTTCAGAACATCCAGAAAAGTACAGTCACAGTCAATGCCTACATCACCGTTCAACTCTATCAGGCACGCATTAATAACTTTACTTTGATATTTTTCTTTTAAAACTCTGCCATATCATGAGGCAACATTTCTGATTAAAAGGCTTTTGCTCTGCCTTTACCTCACCTTTGAAATTTCTATACTTTCTGAAAGAAATAACTGTGAAGAGAGAGAAATGATGAACAGGAAATATAACAGAAATAATTTTAAATCTCCTGATTAATTTTCTTCTAAAGAAGTTCAATTCTATGTTTGTACAATTTAGTTGTTCAGCAATATTTATAAGTCATTACACGATTTAAAACTCACATTTTTGAAGACAATAATCTTCTTCATCTATTTCTAATCCTTAATTAGTGGGTAATTGTCCAAAGTACAGAATCAGAATCAGGTTTATTATCACTGACATATCACAAAAGTTATTGTTTTGCAGAAGTAGTACTGTGTAAGACATACCAACACAGTCACTTCCATACAGCCTGGTACTGCAACAATATACCCTTTGCGAAGCAGGGTATCTCACATCAGCTTCTAGATTTCTGCATTTAGTTATGCACATACAGACCAAAGAAGTTCTCAAACCTTGTTCACAAAACTAATGAGCACTTGTAGCCTCTTTTCTTAATTACAGTGCAAGTCTGGCCTAGCATTTTGGATGACTTTTTGAATGATTTGGACACTTGAATCTTTTAATTTAGACTTCAAACATCAGCAGCATTTTGTATTTAACAGACAATGCATCCAGTTGTATTTGAATGTTCAGGACAGATTAGAAAATGCTAAAAATTGCTTCAAGGTTTTTAGAAACTGAAATATTCTTTTTAAAATCATAACAATATTCCTCTAGAATTCTATTTTTAACAGTACCTTATATTTAAAGTATTTTACATATACGCAACGTACCATTACAAATAAATCCAACTGAGCAGTAGAAGCACTAACCAATTCAGTATAAACTGCTCACAGCCTATATTAATATTCAACAGGAATTTTGTACAAAATGTTTCATTTGATACTGACAATGGTGATATCTAATACTATGTCACCCCAGGATGGCTATACTTTGTTGCAAAATTACCCAACAGTCACAAGAACTGACATTTAGAACCTAGTTCTTGCCTAACAATTATTCAAATTTTCTGGCAACAAATCCTGAAGTTCAAAACCATACCTGTAAGATATCACAGAGCAGGTCAACTGAAAACATTAAAATAACTGAAGTATGCTTATCATTTTCCTCTGATAAAATTGGCTTGTTTTCTGTACCAAATCTTTTGAATGGGCACATTATATCAAGTCATAATGAATAATATAAATTTTGCAGTTGAGATAAATATTAATTCAGTTTATCTTTCTTGCTTTAAAAATTTCACAAATGAAGAAATCAATGAGGTTCTCAGAAAGCTGGGTTCAGAAGTTTACTGAACTCCTAGTCAGCTATGACACAGGCTTCACTGAGAAAATAAGATCCCTAAATCTCCCATTGCATTGAATTTTAATCATACTCCTTAAGAAAATACAAAGACATTAGAAAAGATTCCAGAAGGAAGAACCATCCACATTTCTGTAGACAGACTGAAAGAGACTGGTCAGAAGAGCAGGTGAGGTATTAGGCTATTTATCAGCATAAGAGTGATGTCAAATGCAAGTGACAAAATTCATGCCAGAATGCAGGTTGGCTATCCAATCTTTGTAACCTGTAAGACCTTAAGACAAATGAACAGAATCAGGCCATTCGGCCCATCGAACTTGCTCTGCCATTCCATCATGCCTGATCTATTATCTCATGCTCCTGCCTTTTCGCCATAACCCAAGATGACCTAAGATAACCTAATAAAGAACAGATCAACTGCCACTTAAATATTCTCAATAACTTGGCCTCCACTGCCATCCGTACCAATAAATTCCATAGATTCGCCACCATCTTGCTAAAGAAATTCCTCATTTCTGTTCTAAGTGGATATCCCTCTATTCTGAGGCTGTGCTCTCTGGTTCTGGACTCACCTACTATAGGAAACATCATCTCCACATCCACTCTATCTAGGCTTTTTAATATTCAATATTTTTCAGAGAGATTCACTCTCCCCCACACACATTCTTCTAAACTCCAGCCAATACAGGCCCAGAGCCATCAAACACTCCTCATATGTTAACCCTTTCATTCCCACAATCACTCAGTGAACCTCCTCTGGACCCTCTCCAATGCCGGCGGACCATTTCTTAGATAAGGGTCTCAAAACTACTCACAATACTCCATACAAACCGCCCAATGCCTTATAAAGCCTCAACATTATATCCTTGTTTTTATATTCTAGTCCTCTCAAAATAATTGCAAACATTGTATTTGCCTTCCTTATCATCAATTCAACCAGCAAGTTACGCTTTAGGAAATCATGCACAAGGACTCTTAAGTCCCCTTGCACCTCTTGTTTTTGAATTTTCTCCTCCTTTAGAAAATAGTGTACACCTTTATTCCTTCTACCAAAGTCCGTGACCATATACTTCCCTGCACTATATTTCATCTGCCACTTCTTTGTCCATTCTCCCAATCTGCCTAAGTCCTTCCGCATTCTGCCAGCTTCCTCAACACTACCAGCCCCTCCACCTATCTTTGTACAGTCTGCAAACTTGGCCATAAAGCCATCAATTCCATCATCCAAATCACTGACATACAATGTGAAAATAAGCGGTCCCAATATTGAACTGGTCACAGGCAGCCAACCAGAAAAGGCCCCCTTTATTCCCATACTAAATCTGCACAAAATTGACCTCACTAGTGAGTGGAATAACAAAGTCAATCAAGACACTAACTAACACGAGAAGTGGATTCTCATTCCACACAATAACTACTACTACTACTCATGGAAACAGCCACTGGAAGCAGTGCACTCAAACACGGAAGCATGGGAAGAATACCAATATTAAAGCGAGACCTAAAGCAGATCCTTGCAGGCCCATACTCCCATCGATTCTACTTGCTAATGACTGAATGGTGG
Organism: Hypanus sabinus; assembly: GCF_030144855.1. Classification (NCBI taxonomy): domain Eukaryota; kingdom Metazoa; phylum Chordata; class Chondrichthyes; order Myliobatiformes; family Dasyatidae; genus Hypanus; species Hypanus sabinus. The sequence goes on along the minus strand of NC_082712.1, from coordinate 171,263,875 downwards.
AAAATAAACTGGATTACCTGCATCTGCATCTGAAACAGAGGGAGATGAGGGACAGTGGCACACTCATCTTGACAGAAACATGGCTTCAAGATACCTTTCCAGACTCAGCATCCAACTAGATGGCCTAGTTTCCTTTCGGGTGGGCAGAAATTCTGAGACCTCCGACAAGACCCGTGGAGGAGGTCAGTGAATCTACATCAATATGAATCAATGCGTTAATGTCTTGGTAGTAATGGTCCACTGCTCTCCACAGTTAGTTTTTAAATGGTGAAGTACAGGCCCTTCTACTTACTGAAGGAGTTCACTGCCATTGTAATTACTGCTGTTTACATGTCCCCTTGTGCTAGTGCTTGTGAAGTACTGCAGGACCTCTGCAGTACAATCTGCAAACTCCAGGCCATTAACCCCAATGGTGTCTTCATTATTGCTGGTGACTTCAATCATGCCAACTTTAAAAACAGTCCTACTAAAGTTCACTTGTCAACTTCACAACCAGAGCAGACGATATATTAGACCTGAATTATACCAACTTTTGTGGAGCACACAACACTATCCCCCACCCTCACTCTGGATAGTCAGACCATATATCCTATTTGCCAATCCCTGCTTACAAACCACTAGTTAAATGAGTCAAACCTATTCACAAGAGGATCAGGACTAGGCTGGAAGGTGCCATCTCAGCACTGCAGGACTGCTTCGAAATCACAGACTGCAGCATATCCAGGGAGGCAGCCACTTATAATCATCAACATTGATGAATATTTGGGATCGGTGACTGGCTAAATAGGAAAGTACATTGTGGATATTACCGTGATTAAATACTGCACTGCCCAAGCACACTGGAAATCATGGCTGACTGCAGAGGTTTGGGCACTGCTTAGGATTTGGAACACTGCCTTCAGATTGAGAAACAAGACAGCTCTACGGTCAGCAAGAGCTACACTCTCCCATACCATCAGGAAGGCAAAGCAAGAAAACCACAAAAATCCATAGTCACCAGCAACATGCAGAGCATGTCAACAATAGTGACACCTCTCTTCCTGATAGGCTGAATGCTTTCTATGCATGACTTGACTAAATAAGTGATGTAATATCGAGGAATGCTCCTCTCTTCCTAAGGAACAGGCACACTGTGTGGCCACAGCTGAGATGTGAAGGACCTTAGCCTCGGTAAACCCATGAAAAGCTGAAGGGCAGAACAACATAACTGGTCAGGAGCTGAGAAACTGAGCAGCCCAGCTAAAAGAAGTCTTAATAGTCATTTTTAATAGCTCTCTGAAAAAGTCCACTGTCCCTGCAACCATCATCATTCCAGTGCACAAGAGGGCAATGGTAACTGGCCTAGATGATTACCACCCAATGACACTGACTTCAACAACCATGGAATGCTTTGAGCGGCAGGTAATGGATCCCACCTTCCAGCTACATTGGGACATTTCCAGTTTGTCTACCACTCAAACCAGTCCATAAATTATACCATAGCCTCAGCCCTCCACACCATCCTATCCCACCTCGAAGACTATGCCTGGTACACCAGGATACTGTTCATTGACTTCAGCTCAGTGTTTAACATGATCATCCCTCAGAGGCTGGTGGGACTCAGCACCCCTCTCTGTAACTGGATCTTGGGACTTCTTGATGGAAAGATCCCTGTCAGTCTGAGCTGGCAGCAACATCTCAAGTTCCTTCACACTAAGAACTGATACCCAACCCCATGCACCCCCCCCCCCCAGGGTTGTGTGCTCTGCTGTTCACAGTGCTGACTCATGACTACACAGCCAGATCCAGCTGAAAACACATCATCAAATTCACTGATGATACTACAGTGGTTAGCCACATCAACCATGATGACTCGGCATACATAGAGGAGGTAGAGAGTCTTGTCAAATGGTCTGAGAACAACCACCTGAGTCTTAACGTAGACTTCAGGAAAGCACAGGTTTACCATTCTCCATTGCACATAAATGGTTCTGCTGTGGAGAGAGTGGAGAGCACTAAGTTCCTTGGAATGCATGTAACGGACGATCTAACAGACGTGTGATATATATTGCCTTGTTATTCTTTTCTCTTGCACTACTTATTCGTTTTTGTAGTTTATAGATTTTTAAGTCTTTGCACTGTACTGCTGCTGCAAAGCAACAAATTTCACTTTATATGTAAGTGACAATAAATCTGGCTCTGATTTCCACTCCAACTAATACCCACACTCCCATACAAGGCTCCCAGGATTAGTCCCATACATGATCAGGGAGCAGGCAGCAAAGAACAGAACCCTTTCCCAACTTTTTATATATATGTTCTTTCAAAGAATGTGGGATCCACAAACTAACCCTACATTTAACTGTCCATCTCAGTATCAGAAATTAAACCCATCTGGTCTTGGCATGTTCTTCAGAGCAATATCAGCCTAACCACCAGCCTGGTCAGTAAATCTGGTTGAATTTTGGCTAGGTAAGATAGATTACAGTCATTCTTCAGTACATAAGAGTAAAGAAGGAGGAAATGATTGTTACTCCAGATCCAATGCAGCATAAATATACAATAAGCATAAAGAACATAATAAATAAAAATATATTAAGATTAGCTTATCTACATGGAATAATCTTATGTATTTATATTTATTGTGCTTTTTCTTCCTTGACTATTGGGTTTCAGGCTCCTGTACCTCCTCCCTGACAGTGGTAAGGAGAGAAGAGCATGTTGTAGATGGTGAGAGTTTATTGATAGATGTTGTATTTTTGGGCCACTGCTTCTTGTAGATATCATCGATGGTGGGGAATTATCCATACTAGTTAAATATACACCGTACATGAGAAAAATGTTGTTCTGTATCCTTAGCTTCCCATTCAGAGTTACAGAGTCTGTCTCAACAGTTGTAGAAATTTTGAGTTGATCGAAGAAAATTAGTAACAAAAGCAGCGGAGTTGGCAAAGACAAAGGGTATGAGCTATAGATCATTCAGTGTCCTGCCATCAAACACAAGACCTACAAAACCAATGTGACAACAATCAAAGCATAAATTATAGTCGAGGCTGCCAAAAGGCAGCCAGCTCTAATCTGTTTTACAACAGCATGAGATTTTTTAGCATTACTGTTTAGACAGTTCACGGCTGATAGACTGGCAAGTGTATAAGCATTGATGCTTCAAAATGTTTGTTAGACGATCATTATGGCAAGATGCAAGTGGCGTATTTACATTAATAATCCTTGGATGTTTTATTACACCATCCAGCTGAGTTAGAGTATATGGAGGTAGCACCAATTGTTTCAGTTGCCTCTACTCCCAATATATTTCAATTTGCAGGATACACTGTTCCTATATCTCAAGAGTCACCCTGTACTCATTGATTCTATACTTTTGAATGTAATACTTCCCATAGGTTTCATTTTTGTAGTAATTTTCCATCTTATTTCACAGAATATATTCTTTGCACCCCCTTCAGGTTGTTGTACAAATTGTAATCCTACCATAGCATTTCAGTTTCTTCCCTTTCCCGGGAAATCCACCTAATTACTGGCAGGTCTCCAGTGGCAGCCTCGGAAATTTGTCAGGGTCACCAGAGGCACTGGAAAACCAGTCAGAAAATTTGCTAATGCAATGATCCTGTGAGAATTTGAGTTCTATCATGTCAAAGTTGGTGCCTCCAAATAATATGCAAATTTTGTAAAAAATTATTGTTTGGTAACTTGCTCCAGGTTTGTACAGATTCAAAATAAGGACAAACAAAATGACTCTAAGCATATTCCAATATTAACAATATGCAGTACATATCATAGGAGTCTGCAATTATTACTTTACATTTGCTAAAAAGCATTTAAAGATTAACACACCAATGCATATGCATCTTACATGTATATAAAGCAGAAGAGTTCTTTCTGAATAGCTTAATAACTCAATGTTATTTATTACTTCACTTTGTATTGCAATTCCAGGTTACTGAATCAATTTGGATTAAATAACTGAAGATACTCAAGAAATCAGGTCTTTCAACAGTAGTAAACGTACATCATGAGTATAAATAAAATTAACTCCATTTGATCTTACACACCATGACATGAACGTCATCATTCCTTAAAACTATATCTGTCACTTTCCCAGAGGCTCCTTAAGTGCTTAAAAATAATTCAAACAATTGTCCATACAGACAATTTGCTGATTATTCTACTTTTTTGCAGATACTTTTTGGAACTTTTATCAATTTGTAACTTTCTAATGCAGATAAACTTACTAGAAGCTTAAAAAATATTGTTTCCCAGCCTTGATTGTATTCCAAGAGAGAAATGATTAATATAGAACATAGAAAACCTACAACACAACACAGGCCCTTCAGCCAACAAAGTTATGCTGAGCATGTCCGTACCTTAGTAATTACTAGGCTTACCCATAGCCCTCTATTTCTCTAAGCTCCATGTACCTATCCAAAAGTCTCTTAAAAGACCCTATCATATCCACCTCCACCACCATTGCCGGCAGCCCATTCCATGCACTCACCACTCTCTGTGTAAAAAACTTACCTGACATCTCCTCTGTATCTACTCCCAAGCACCTTAAACCTGTGTCCTCTGTTGGCAGCCATTTCAGCCCTGGGAAAAAGCCTCTGACTATCCACACGATCAATGCTTCTCATCATCTTATACACCTCTATCAGGTCACCTCTCATCCTCCGTTGCTCCAAGGAGAAAAGGCCGAGCTCACTCTACCTGTTTGATGTGGAAATTTCACCCTATGATGGTTCAAATAGACTGAATTGCCTTTTCACATTTAACTTCCTAACCGATTTCATAATGTTATTTTCAGTGTACCGATCATAATGCATGAACATATATGATGTGTAAATTTACAGAATTTATTTACCATTCTGTTCTAACTTTCCATGAGCTTGTATGATTAATCCACACTGATGACTTATTGCAGCAAATCGCTTCTCAACTTTACTCAGTTGACTAAGCTGATTTTCCTTTGCTATGTTCTGCAAATGTACTTTTTGCTCCTAGAAAACAGTAAATAAATGCATCTATCACCAATTCAGTTTCAAAAACTTACGAACACTCCTGAAGTTAGAGTGTCATCACACAATGATGAAATGAGGTCCTGAGTACATATGAATCCACTAAAGAGGGTTTGAAAGGGGGAGGAGAAGCCAGCAGGACCTGATCAGGAAGGGAACAATTGATGCTGAGTGGTTCATGTGTTTATAAGTAATAAAAAAATCATCAAACTGCATTTATATGTTGTTAAAGAGATTCTAAGGTACTCTGCAGAAACTGACAAAAATAAATTCAACCAAGCGGTAAGACAAATGATTGAAAAGGTGATCAGCAGGACCACTTTTAAAGGGAAAAAAAGGAAAGCAGAGAGATTTACAGAACAAATTCCAGCAATGAACACTAATGTTATACTGTGGAAGATATATAGTAGATCAGAAATAAAAAGTGGAGTAAATTAAAATGATCCTGAAGGGAAATGAGCCAAGATTTAAGAATTTTAACATTCTTCCAATGGTAGATCAGGAACTAATACAGATTACCAAGGTCAGAGGTGAGTGAGAGTGTGTTGGATGAAATATGGAGAGTGGTGTTAACGAAGTAAGGATTAAACAACATAGAGGGTGAGAAGCAAGCCAGGAGGTCGCTGGAATTGGTCACTCTGGATGCAAAATCAGCAGAGACCATTGGTAGGGAAGGACAGGGTTCACGGATTTGAGGTTATCAGGTAACAGAGAAGGATAATGGAAAAAGAGAAAAAGGAAGGAATCAATGTAAGGGAAAACAGATGAAATTTTGGTTCTTTCACAACAAAAGTTTGGGACAACAGCAGAAGCATCAAGAAAGAATGGGTTATGACCTGCATGAACATTCAACCTGGCATATATAACTACAATACACAATTGATTCAGTGTCTATTATATTAGAAAATATAAACAAGTTTATAATATTGTTTGTATCAAATACTTTTGCATTTCATTCTGATCAACAAAATGAAAATTTTTGACAGTCATGTCTTAAGCAGATTTTACAAAAAAGAATCATCAGTAACTACTGCCTGAAATCAGTTAAACAATCAGGTAAATGATTGAGTTTGAGTCTCCAACCGTTGCTTTCCTCTTACAATTTACTGTAGGCCCATTCCATTTATGTTTTGTATTTCATTATCTGGCCTGACAATGACTGGATAACAACATAATCCTTACCAATTCACTTAGCTTCTTTTCCAGGTTATACTTGGAAACCTGTGTGGAAGGTGCATATTTGCTGTTAATATCTCAAATGAAAACAACCGAGGGGGTGAAAGAAACAATTGCTCAAAACCTGTATCACAAAAATCATTTTAAAACCTACAAGCATGATGTGATTCAACATCACTTCTTTCTTGTAATGAATGTAATAAGCATGAGCAAAGTATCAGGGAAAAATAGAAAGCATAAAAATATTTACCTTTCCAGTTCTACTGTACTTCTCTGTGATGTTAGTTAATATGCCTAACATACAATATTTAATGTATTACTTCCAAATATATTACAATATTATGCTCCAATTCAGAAGAAAATTGTGAAGGACTAGGTTCATTTAAATTTATTGCACTCACCATATTTTGAATTAAATGCTTTTTTTAAATCTCACACAATGTGTTTTAAAGAAACCTTTGGAGACTGCAATCCTGTAAAGCAAGATCAGCTGGCAAAAAAATATTTCAATTTAAACTGGTGGATGAACCCAAACCCTCAAATGAACAGCTATGTTTTGCTTACTGCATCATTGCAAAAAGCAGTTTATTTTTCAAACTTCAGTATTCCTTTTTTTTTGTTTTCCATACTCTGATTTAATTAAAATTCTTATATAAACAAAGTAATTAGTTACTTGTGTCACCTTTTGCTTGTTTTAATCATCTACTTAATACAGGGTGTGCTTTCAAAATCTACGGAATACCTCCTCTTGCCTGACCTTTTACGCTGTAGCTGTAAGGATTTGTTTGGCTTGTTCAGTCTGTGACATAGCATAGGTGATGTATAGGGTTTGCTGTGCTCTGTTGCACATGACACATAGGTATTGTAGAGTAATAAAAAGAACTCCAGGCCTTCTCTAAGTGAGATAATGGAATTTTTTACATTAAATGATATTGAGACCTATATAGATAAGACAGTATGATATTTGCCAGCACTTATGAGGTCAGAACTATCTAGTCCAAGAGTTAATATAGAGGTTCCAGTCACTGGCTTCATTTTGGATACTGCTTTTTCAAGAGCTAGCTATCAAATTACTCAGGTAATCTATCCACAGAAGCTCTTTACCTAGTCTTGATGTGCTTGAAACAACTTGTACTTTATACAAAATGAATCCATTCTTACTAAAAAAATAGTAATTATGTCTAGTCCTTCTATATGATATTTACTTAATAAATTATTCATTTTCTTGTTAATATGACTTGCATTAATGGAGCAATAACAGTTATCACTGTGTCAGTCTAAAATTACAATTATTGTTTATTCCATTTTAATGTAAGTGTACATATAAATAGCACAAACATTAATCTGTTTGTGCATGTACATTATTAAAGATTCAAAAACCAGCTTCTTTGATAGATTGAATTTAATCCCAACCTTCCTAGGCTGATATTATTGTACAAAAATAATAAGACACAATTGCTAATATAGCTTATTTACTGTCTACTATTGAATCTTTTGTTAACAAACTGATACACAATTTGACAATTTACTCCAATTGGTAAATGCAGAATTTTATAACCTTCACATAATTACAAAATATTACCTGCCTCTGGTTTACTGGTTTTATATTCAATTGTACATCACCCTTGTGTTAGTATATTGATAATTTATAAGCAAAACAATAATTGTTTGATTAAAAACAGGCAATTGCATAACTTTAATCAAGTCTGTAATATTTCGTAACTCCAACATGTTAAAACTAATTGAAAGGAAAACAAGGAGCCGGCAGATAAGCATATGTACTTCGTTTTTACTTTAAGCAAGACACATGGAAATGACATGATGGCTTGACGTACATACAGTATAACCATAATGAATCATTTAAACGAGTAAGATTGTTTAAAAAACAATATACTTACGACATTACTCAAATATTACTGTAATATTAAATACACAACAAAGTGCAATAGAATTGCCTTAAGATATTACAAAGTTTGAAAATTGTCTTTGTAGCATCTAGTTTATTTCGGCAACTATTCAAGTTAAATTTGAAGTTAAAATGCTTAATTATGATACAATGCTTTTTTCAGATTAAATTCATTGTTTCCTTACCATTTGGCTCATCAAATCTATGTTACCTTCACTAATTTTCCCTGCTACTCAATCTTCCCACATTCTCATCAACTCTTCCCCACCCTCTCTTCCTTCCACCCCCACCAGTTCATACCATTCTATTCATCAGACCTGAAAGTCTTTGGGATGTTGAAGGATGTAGTCATAAGAAGATGGCATAAATAGCACCAGATATTAGGATTGGTCCCTGGCCACAGGAGGTATGAGGCAGCATCTCTGCTGGTTCTACTACCTTGCAACCATATTCATCATTATTTCATATCCTACATCCTGCATCATTACTATTATTTTGAGAATGTGAAATACCGATCCATGTGTTACCTGTAATACTTTTAATTCTTCCTTCAGCACACTAATTTCCCTTTCTTTTGACTCCAAGGTAAATTGGAATTTTCCCTGTAACAGACAGTATACATTATCTTATCATCTGATCTACAGGCATTCTTCTACATGCAAAGAACTTCATTAGGAGATGCTGAATAAAATGAACAGTTTTATTATATTAAAACAAAAGAAAATTTATATTTGTTTGTCCAACAGCTTATTTATTTTTTCTAATGCACTGTATAGCATTCATCCAAACAAAGAATAATTAGACAAACATTATTGGAGAAGCAGATTTTTTGTTTACTTTTTTTAGAGTCATAAATTACATGAATTATCAGCTGCCAACTGCCTATTTCTGTGAAAAGTCAAATTAAAATCAAGATCCATTTCCATTATTAAATTTTAGTTTTGATAATTGTGTTGACAAAATTCCTGGCAGGAACAACTTTGTAGATCTTCCTTTAAGAGTAATATACTGATCATTAATTACTAAAGTCAGTTGCATCTCACAAAGTATAAAACTGAAACAATAGCTGCCTCAGAAAAAGACACAATAACCATAAAGTCAAAAAGGCATTGAAACTACAAACTTAAAAATAGAAAATGTAGGGGAAATGTTCATCAGACCAGGTAGTTTCTGAGGATAAAGAAATACAATTAACACTTCAAGTCAATTAACTTTTTCCCAAGCTGAGAACATTTCCCAAACAGATTTGTATAAACCTGCAGAGAAGGGGGAGGGATGGGAAGAACAAAGTGAGCTTGGAGATCAAGATGGATGACACAGATTACTATTGATTAGGAGAGGGTGCTGCAGGCTTGTTAATGTCAATTAATCTGTCCAGAGGGCATTTTAATAGAAGAACAGAGCATTTACTACACTTGATTTTAGCCAAACGACTGAAAAGTGAAGAACAGAGAGGATCAGAAAACCTGTTGGAAAAGGTGATAACCAGATCACAGCAGTTGCTGGATATCTAAAAGGAGGAATGCCAGCAAATCAAGCTATAGTTAGAGTGAGAGAAATATTTGGGGTTTTAACTCTATTATGGATACCGCCTGACCTAAAGAGCATTTCTAGCATTTTCAGTTTTTGCTACAAGATTCTGCCGGTATTTTGCATTTCAATACCTGGCCAGTTCTTATGCAACTTTTTCTCTCTCTGCAGATATGGCCTAACCTACTGGCCTTTCCCAGAATTCTCCTGAGTTCCAGATTTCCAGAAACTATTATGTCCAGTATTTCACAATTCCAGCAGAGATTTTCCCCCTTTCTCTTCTCTGTCCATCCTCTATTTACCTCTGCTCCAGAAAGACTTTATATAGGCAACAAAAATTTAGCAAGTAAGTTTTTAAAATAATGTGTATTCTTCTATGCAGCTATAGCATTCAAAGTAAGTAATACCTTTTCTTCTTCCACTGCATTTATCTGGGTCTGAAACTGTAAGGAACAACTCCAGTTATTATCAATGTTTACTAAAATAAAGTGAAAAAAGCCCATGTCATAATTCCCTTCCACTTGGTCACAATTTACTTTTATACTTCATAGGTTGCATGTAATAAAATTTAAGTCATTTCTAAAATAAAGTATTTTTGCTTGCACTGGTACAAATCTATGCAAGATAATTTCTGTCTTACTGCTATGTTCACAAATAATTTGTCAGAACATTCTAAGAAAAATCAACAAATAAAATATGCGCAAGTCAATATTTTATCTAAACTGATGAAAAACATAATGAAAAATACTAGATTTAACCAGTTTAGGATAGCCCACAAGAACCCAATGTTGTTCTAAGAATTTCAGCTTAAAAGGTGTGGTGTTGAATAGATACTTTAAATGTGAAAATAATTGATATACCTAAATGAAAATATGCAATTTTAATCTTAAGGCATGCTATTAAGAATATTGCCTTTTGGTTTTAACCAGTAATTATTACTTATCTTTGGTACTGCCTTATGTCCATCGTATGCAAACAATGGAATGGTTCAAAATATTACAAAAATACTTTAATAATAAAACTTAAAACCCCATATTCCAACAATATAAATAGATTAAACTGTAGAGCTTTTGCATTATTAAAATTTATGTACCATTAGAATTTAATGATCTTATGTCACAAATTCTTTTATTGGCAAACATTTTTTTTTCTTTAAATCAATCACAAAAGATACATACCTGCTTTTTTAGGGCAATTACGGCTTCTTCATGCTGACTGGATAATGCATTGTACTGATACTGTAATGATTCCTGCTTTGCAAATAAACATCAGTGAACCAAGCTATTGTCAATAACTAAAGGAAGCAAGTGTTAGCCTTTTGTGAACACCCAGAAGAGATGACAATATTTACATACAACAGTTTTGTAATCAATACATCTGTGTAGAAACAAGTTAATATATTTTAATTATAATTGTAAAATGACTGAGATTATCAAATTTCAATGTAGTACAGTTCATTTGAGCTTGGATTGTTCTTGTTATATACAATAATTCAAATGCAATTGCTAATTTTAAATAATGTTATATGGCTTAAAAACAGAGATTAATGAGTACTATCACACTTTGCAGAGTGATCAGGCATGAATTTTTAAGTAAAGACTATGTGCAAATATAATTTTCTGGGTAAAGGGGGCAAGGACAGAAAGAAGAAAAAACTCTAAAACTTCTTTATGAAATGACTGAATGTACAGTTTATCTGAAAAAACTCTCAAGTAGAAACATACAAATCCATCATCTAGGTAGGGTTACATGTCTGTTTGTCACTAAATGAAGTTGTTTATTGTGACAAAGTTGCCAAAGACTTCCGCAATTGTTTTAAAGAATACTGTCCATTATTAATGCTCTTTAACTCTATGCATTTCCCCAATAAAAAGCAATTGAACATTTTTAAAAAAGCATTCCTGTTGTTCCATATATAAAATATTTAATTTCTGTTTTGTGAACATTTTGTCTCTTCCTTCCAAAATTATTCAAGCATCAATTGATTCTACAAAATCAATAAATGGCATATATAGTTTAGTATCTAATTCCATCATGACAGTCATCATGTCATGACCATTTTATTTTCCTCAATGACTACCTGTCTTTCAGTGCTTATTTCACATTTGTTAGTCACCAGTCATATAGCTCAAATCTTTTTTTCTCAATGTTAGTTTTCTAATCAATAATATTCCTCAGGAATTAAATTCTTACATGCATAAACCATGACAAAAACCATTAATAGCAATGCAGAAAACAAAATTATTAATGTTTCTAGGCTCGAATCCAAAAACTCTCAATACCTATTACAGGCAGCTTGCCTCACCACATCAATTTCTAACATACTAAATTCTAAGTACACCCCCTACCAAGTGTTTCATGATCTTCAGCTACCCAGCCAAGGGATTTTCTGGGCTCCAAGACAACTCAAATGTGCACAGGCAGTAAGGCAAGGGAGAAAGATCCTCTGTTAACTGAAGAGAAAGAAACCCTTACTGAAGCAGGGGGAGGTGAGGTACGAGAGGGCAACCAATAAATCTGGATGCCTTCAGACATGTTTTTAAACAGGATACATCAAGAATCATTGTAAATATTTATTGCACATGGAATTAGGGATTTCTGCTCTGTACATTGTGATCAAGTTCATAACTAATTTTGTTCACTACACAGGGATCAAATGCTTTAAAATGACAGACAGTTCTGTTTTTTTTAAATCAACAACCATTAGCTATGGAAGCTGCACAAGAACAGTTTTCCAAATGCTCCCAGTCTAATCTGGTTAGTTATAACTTAGAGAGTTTAATATAAAAATAGTTTAAAATAAATAGATGAAAAAGCAATTTTGTAAGGTGCTACTGTTTTAATCAATCTATAAAACAATTGTACATCAGACTGCCAGAAGTCACAATAGGAGCCTGCTGTTGGGATTACCCAGAGACAAACAACCTGTCAACAACCCGTCATAATTCTATTTTATTTATTCAGAGTAGCATGACACCAAAAATAAGTGGCCAGTTGTAGAAAGGGCTGTAACTTCCCATCAAATAATAGTGCATACATGCGTGTTGAGGTAGCAAACAAAAGGAAATTGTGTTAAAAGAACAAACAAATAAGCATCATTGATTTCTTTTATTTCACAAGAGAAATCTCCAAAACCAAATCATCATCACAATCTATTCATGGCTCTTTATTAAATATATCTACTCAAGAAGTATGCATTTTGTATGATTACTAACACTTTACTATGATTTCTGTGTACCAATACAATACCTTTTGCCACTCTAGTTCTTGTTTTTCCACCACAAGGTTACTGATTTGTTCTTCATACCGACTTTCTGCAGCCTAAAACATGCACTAAATCAGTATAAAAACTTAGTAAAATTCAAACTTTAATTATCTCAGCAGTAGTCCAATTTGCTGTATGACTTGGCAAAACAATTCAATAAACTGAACGGACTGTAACTATATTTTATGTGATACATAGCTTTTTATTATGATGATAAAAATAAAGTTGGTAACATTTATACTATAAAGCAAACAATTTTTACTGAAAGCTACATCATACAAAACTGTAATTATTCCTCCTCCACTACCCCAAGGTGGAAAAATAAAGCAAATTACCTCATGCACCTCCTGATTTTTTTTTACTTAGAGGTAGGAGTACATACCTAGTGCTGTGTTATTTATAAGATGTCATTAGAGAATGCTGCTACCATAACAGCAGAAATTACACACAAGATAAAGCACTTAAGTATTTCAAAGTAGAGGATAAAAAATATGCACCAAAGAAAGGTCATGCTTCATTGCTGAAGTTTTACAATGAAAACTCCACAGCAACCTTTAACTTCATCTATTCACCGCCACAACAGCAGAATAAACTTCCACAGCGACAAAGGTAAACTATTGTGTGCACAGTATTCGAAATCTGAAATGACCTTGCCCACCAAATAAATCTGTTTCAACTTCGTGAATATGATTAATTTCATCAAACCAACCAATCTTCTTTACGGAGCAAGACTTCAACATTATACAGCAGACTGCCCTGCTCCTGGCCCACTGCCCACATACCCCACTCTGCTTACTCTGAATTTCTCTGGATGAGAGCAGTATGATAAACTGAATAACCACACATCAGGCAGATATCCTGCAAGGTGGAGCAAGATACAAGCATACTACCTCAGGTAGCACATCCCAAGTCCTTAACTGCAAAACACATTTTTAAAAATATTTAGAATAAATTTAATGAAACCTACATCAGAATATTAACAAATAATTAACATTATTACAAAATAAATTACTCACTTAAATGCACTTACTTTTTCCATCCAAGCCATCTGTGATATAACGCTGAGGACCAACTAAAAATGTATTTTGACCCTCTTCCTTTTTCAAGTTCACTGACAAGCATTTGACTGTTCATAAATGAAATTTCAGGAAATCTATGGGAAAAAATGTTGATTGCCAATGATCCGCTTAAGGAACCCCTAAGCTATCAGCTGCCACAATTTGCCCTATAATCCAGATTATCATTATTACATTCTGATGCTCTGTTGCAGGTGTCATCTTCTGAATAAGGTTGTGTCATGCTTATTTGTGTAGATGTTAAGAGACTCCACGGAACTATTTGAAGGGCAAGGGAGATATCTTCCCTGAGGGTGATCAATAACTTTCCCGTCAACCAAGACCAGCTGAACACAGAACAACTCGACATTAATCAGACTGTTTTTATCTAGAATCTAGCCATATATTGAACAGTTGCAATTTTCACTTGGCAGTAACACTAGCTACACTTCAAATGCATCCCCTGTGTAGGAAATGCTTTGGACCCAAACTTTCCATTCACTTAAAAGTATAATGGAATGTCACCAAGTTATATAAAGTTATGTTCCAAAAATAACTTCACAAGTTAAAGAACAGCAGTTTAAAGGTAATGTACAAAATACAGCTACAACCTAGTTTTCTCAAATCACATACAAAATGCTAGGGGAACTCAGCAGGTCAGACAACAACTATGGGAATTAATGAACAGTCAAATATTTTGGGCCAAGACCCTTCTTCAGGAAGAAGTGGTTAAGGAGTTAAGTTAAATGGTTAAGGAAAGGAGTGACCTTTCAAAAGTTTGCAATGATCAGCTGAACGTGAAAATAATCAGCTGAAAATTATTGGGGAAATAACTTTAAGATGTTGGGAGGTAAGTATAAAGTGGGAGGGGGGAATGTCAAAAGCAGGGTTTCTAATGCATCAGAGAATGACGGGTGTGTGGAACACTACTAGGGGTGGTGTATGAGACAGATACATTAGGGATATTTAAGAGACTAGGATAAGCACATGAATGAAAGAAAAATGGAGGACTATGTGAGAGGGAAGTATTAGATGAATACTGAAGTAGGTTAAAAGGGGGCACAATATTGTGGGCCGAGAAACCTGTACTGTGTTGTAATGTTCTATGTCCATCATTTGCAGTTATGAGCACATCAAGTATATTGTGCAACCAAATGAAATGGAACATTGCAGCTTAACTTGGAATAGACAAAATCTGTTTTACCTTTTTCATTGATTTTCAATTATCTGGTTCCACTGCAAGTAACGGATTTTGCAAGAACACCAGTGACAATAACTTCTGTCAGACAACTTTAATGGAATATTCAAATGTTGCAACTTATTAGCAGATTTATATTTGGCATTTGAGAAAATATATTATTATTAAATTGAGGGGATGTGTATATGGTTTATAATTTTTCAATAATGGTCAAAACAAATCAGTATTGAAATAAGATCATAGCTCTAAGTCTCCACAGGCCGTTAATCTTGGACAAATCAATGATAAAAGGGAGCCAGAAGAAGAAATGATAAACCAACAATTCTCAGCAAATGATCTGCTACATGCTGACAATGTTTTAAGCTGACTACTGGTTATATTACAAAATGGAGCAACCCCTTACTCACTTACCATTTAAGCCTTAGCTCAGCTTGAGTTCTATCTGTGACACCATTACTTCACCAATCATAGCTGCCTCCTTTAAAGTTCATTCCACCCCTCAACCAATGAATAAGTTCCTTGATCCAACAAACTAAACTGCAGTGGTGGAGTCAGTTGAAGTACAAGGAAGCTAGCTATTGGCTACCAGTCCACCAATGCCTTGATTTTTAAATTCTTTCTTTGAATCTCTCTGAAGTCTTAACCTTGGCAATTTCTGTAAATATCTCCTCTGCTCTGCTATCCCTTCAGGAATGCTTTTGTTTCTTTTTCAGTCTAGTCTCTTGAATGACTCCACTTTCTTTACTCCATGTCTGATGATAATGTCTTCAACAATTTAAGCCCTAATCTCTGAAACACCCTCCCAAAACATATGTGTCTCTCCTGCACTCTCACGCATTTTTCACCTCAACTAATTTCTCAATTTTTGGCTTGGTATCATTTTCTGTTAAAAAATACCTCTTTGTAGCATCCTTACAATGTTTACAAAGGAGCTGAACTGCAGGGGCTGTCACTAGAAATTCCACCTTGACCCTAATTCAGGGCAAATTTATTGGAAAAGTGAACCAGCCTCACAGATCACCTATTCAAGAGAACACTATTGTGGTCAATACTACAGGTGCAAAATGTTCTATTTAAATACAAAATCGAATGTTGGTCATGATGCACATGTACTGAAGATTCCTCACTATTAGGGAGATCAAAAATGAACGAAAGAGGATGCAAGTAGTCAGAAAGCACAAAGTTAATGAATGTCTAACCCCATGAAAGGATCTAGATGCTTCACGCAATGGCAGACCTCACTGACAACAGATTGTGTACCATGCCACAGCAACTCCCCCAAACAGCCAACACATTTTTATTTGTTGCAAAAACTTATTTCCTAAGCAGAATGTTTTGATTGGAGAGACTTCTGCTTCTTGACCCTGAACATACTTAGGGACAAACTGGCTTAGGTCAAGAAAGTTTCACAACAAAAAAAATCTGCTGTTAGGTTACTTTACTCTTTTCTGTGTGCTCATAATCTACCTCCTACAAAATTGTAATTTTTCCTTTCTCATGACTCTAAGCCAAATAGTTTTCATACTTCACAGCCTCCTCTGTTTTGATACACTGATTGGGATATCTCAAAATGCCCCAGTGAAAAAGGTGAAACAAAGGGTAAGCTTAAGAAGATTTCTTGGCAACACAACATCAGTTATAAAAACATGATCATCTTACAAAAAAAATAAATCATATTGATAACAGCGTCTCTTTATGATACTTTTTCCAAAGTTTATGGGAAAGAAAGTTGACAAAATCCTATAAAACTACCTTAATTTATGTCGATCCCTTTTACATATAATATAACTGATCTCTAATTCCTGATGAACAATTTCCACTCTATTTTCTAGGGTCAACGACTCAGGTTCAAATAAAACTTACTTGATGTTGTTCAGCAAAAATAAGGTTTCACACAACATTCTGATTTTAGTGCACAAGGTGCCAGCTGGAGGCCAGATAATACAAACGTATAAAAAGTCTGTAATTCATTAAGTTTGGTATCCAAAGAACTCTTCCTATGTCAAGTCAAACATGAAATCATTTGTAGAATCCAAACTGCTTTTGCAACACCTATGTGCTTTTATCAAGAACAGAAATGAAATAACTCAAGTACTGTCACCACTTGTTGGCACTTTGAGGTCAAAGCTTATTTCTCATTGTGAATTAACCTACACTGGTTAAACAGGCAAGACATGGGTGAATTAATCAGCTCAGCCTATCTGCTGAAAGCAGTAGTGCATAAGAAACAGTACCAGAGAGAACTGTTGATCTATGGTAAATAAACCGCACATTGACAACCTATAAAACTTGTATTTAACTCTGGGGAATATATTAACAAACCTCTCAAAAACAAAGCATGCAATCAAGGGAGAAGTCACAAACAAGAGAAAAACTGCAGATACTGGAAATCTGAGCAACACACACAAAATACTGGAGGAACTTAGCAGGCCAGGCAGCATCTCCAGCATTTTGTGTGTGAATCAAGGGAGAAATATTTTTGAGTAGAAAATTAGCTTTGTATCCATGATTCATGGGGAATAAAATGTATAGGAAATCTGACTCTGTAATGCCTACATCAAAAAAAAGGCACAATGAATAAATGTGAGGTTTTATTAAAGTATCTTCAAATTCCCTTCACAACACAGGTCATTCACAGTCTGCTCAAGAGGTAATTTAGAGCTATTACTGACCAGGAGCCAACTGTACCTATTACAAGATACTTTAATCAAGTTTATAACTTTGAACTAATGTCCAGTCTTTTATGAGCCCAATGAATCCTGAAAAAAATAGTTTACTGATAGTACTTTAACTCACAGTGGCCAGGAGAGTGCTGCAGAATAAAAACCTAGGGGTGCAAGTACATAGATTTCAGAAAGTGGTGACATAGGTAAACACAGATGAATAAGGCATATGCTGTGTTTGCCTTCACTGGATGGGACACTGAGCATAAGAACTAGTCTGACATATTATAACTGCACAAGATATTGGTAAAACTGTATCTGGAATATTGTACATAACTTTAATCACTACAGGAAGAATATCATTCAGCTAGAGAGAGTGCAGAAAAGATTCACAAGAATGTTGGCAGGACTGAAGAGCTAAACTTTAAGTGGAGACTGTATAAGCTAGGACTGCTTTCCATGTAACACACACAAAATGCTGGAGGAACTCAGCAGGCCATGCAGCATTTATGGAAAAGAGTACAGTCAACATTTTGGGCCAAGACCCTTCTGAAGGACTAGAGGAGAAAAGACGAAGAGTAGATTTAAAATGTGGGGGGAAGGGGAGGGAGAAACTCAAAGTGATAGGGTGAAACCAGGGGTGGGGGGCTGAAGTAAAGAGCAGGAAAATAGATTGGTGAAAGAGATACAGAACTGGAGAAGGGAGAATCTAATAGGAGAGGAGGGAAGGACTTGAAAGGAAGGGGGAGAAGCATCAGAGGGAGGCGATGGGCAGGCAAGGAGATAAGGTGAGAGAGGGAAAAGGGGATGGCGAATGGTGAAGGGTGGGGGGCCATGACCGAAAGGTTGAGAAATTGATGTTCATGCTACCAGGTTAGAGGCTACCCAGGCTGAATACGTCTTTAGGTCAAGACTCCTCAACAGAACTGGAAAGGAAAGAGACAGAAGCCAGAATAAGGTGGTGAGGGAAGGGAGACTGGGAGGTGATAGGTGGAAGAGCTAAAGGGCTATAGAAGGAGGAATCTGATAGTAGAGGACAGTGGATCATGGAACAAAAGAAAGGAGGAGGGACACCAGAGGAAGATGATGATTAGGTGAGAAGAGGTAGAGAGAATGGGTAATGAAAGAAAAGAGAGAACAGGGAAGGGGGAGAAATTACCTGAAGTTGGAGAAATTTATGTTTATGCCAGCAAGTTGGAGGCTACCCTACGGAATATGAGGTGTTGCTCTTCCAATCTGAGAGTGGCAGTAAAGGCCCTCTGTGGTGGTGTAATGGCATCAGCGCCGGACTCCAGAGCAAAGATTCCCGAGTTCGAATCCAAGTCAGGCCACCCCCAAGCATGTTTTCCATCTGTGCCGAGTTGAGCGTCGAACTAGCCACTCGACCTCGTAAAAATACAAGGGTCGAGTCAGGAACATTCATATCATCTGAGGGGCAAGTTCATATAACGTTCAGATCTGAGGGGCAAGTATTTCCACACAGAGATTGGGGGATATATTAGACTGAACTAGTTCAAATATATTAGTCTGAACTATACCAGAGGAGGTGGTTAAAGCAGGTACAATAACAATATTTACAGATATTTGAACAAGTACATGGATAGGAAAGGATTGGAGAGACATGGGTTAAATATGGTCAAATTGCACTAGCTTAAATGAGCATCTTAAGTTGGGCCAAAGGACTGTTTCCATGCTGTATGACTCTACAATTTTAATAATTCACCATTGTTCCCTGCTCTGACTCTTTGAAAACCCGATTAGCCCCTGCCAATGCTACTTTGCCTTCAGAACCACACCTTTTTTTTCACCATTCCAGTACATATCCAATTCCACATCAGAAGTTACAGTCGAAAAAACATAGCTCACCACCTTCTCAGGCAAGGCAACTAAGATCAAAACATCCCATAACACAACATAAATTTTCTTTATTTTCCATCTTACTCTTCTGCCATTTATCTTTATCCTGCATTTGAAGCAGATGAGCACTTCTGGAAAGTTCCCTCATTAAAACATACACCAAATTTAGATCTTTTGGAAGCAGTTAGACTTTATAGCAGCCAGATGATGATTGAATAAATTGATAATCCTGCCGTTCTGGAACAGTGCATCAGCCCTGTGACTATGAACAGGAGATTTATAATCACAGGAGTTCCGAGGATTGCCAAGTTTTCTGAATATTTTTTAGTCAAGTACTATGAAAACTCTACTATCTGATGACATCAACTGATACCTACTCCTATAGAGGGCAGAAACCTATACTTCAAGATGGCATTCAACAACTGAAATCATTCAGGATTCGCACAGAATCTTTACAGTGGCCAGAATTATTTCCCAAATATAATCGTAAATAAACATGACTCAGGGAAACAAACTTTGCAGCCCACTGCATTCACTAAAGTAGTACCTTAGGGAAGTGCCCTTAACCCAAACATCTTGACCTGTATCTATATCTTTTCAAATCAAATGATGTTGCTCACTAAATGACTTTGCAATGTTCATCTGTTTAAAACTGTTCTTGTAATGAACCTTTCCATACCCCTGGTTTCTATTAGACCTACTTTCCATGCATGGGGTGGCAAGCAAATCAAATGCTATGTAAAACCTATGTCCAATGAAGTAATGCTTATCATCACCAGTGCCAGATTCTCTACATGCCTGGAATTGAAGCTGTTATTGTAGCTTCATTTCCAGTAAAACTAACCAACATTTCCAGTAACACAAATCAACATTTGAATTACATCCAACAACCTGAGGAAACTCCATCAGTGGCATCTTCCTTCAATATTACCAAGTGTTCTGACATGGATGTACTTCCCATTGCTTGATCATTTCTGGATCAAAATACTGGAACTCTCCATCAGATGTCACTTTCAGAATCAGTTTTAATATTGCTGGCATACTAACTATTTTAATTTCAATCTATATTCCCATACTGACATATGGGTCCATGGCAACATGTCGGGATGGGAATGTAGACTGAAATCAAAATAGTCTAGGTAGCCCCCAACCTTATGGCATAAACATTGATTTCTCCAACTTTCGGTAATTTTTCCTCCTCTCCCCCGCCCCCCACTTCAATTCTCCACTCTGGTTACCCTCTGACCTTTTTTCACCTGCCTATCAGCCCCCCGTGGTGCACTCCCTCCTACTTTTCTCCCATGGTCCACTCTCCTCTACTATTAGATTCCTTCCTCTCCAGCCTTTTACCTTTTCTAACTATCACCTCCTAACTTCTTATTTCAACCCCCTCCCTCACCCATCTGGCTTCACCTATCACCTTCTAACTTGTATTCCTTCCGCTCCCCCTACCTTCTTACTCTGGCTGCTTCCCCCTTCCCTTCCAGTCTTACTGTATGGCCTTGGCCTGAAACATCAACTGTTTATTCATTTTTATAGACGCTGCCTGATTAGCTCAGTTTCTCCAACATTTTGTGTGTGTTGCTTTCGATTTCCAGCATCTAAAGAATCTCCTATGCTTATGTCATGAAATTTGATGTTTGGCAGCAGCAGTAGATTGCAAAACATAATAAATAAAACTATAAACTACAATAAGAAATATATATTTTTAAATAAACTAACTTAGTGTAAAAAGAGAGCAAACAGAAATATTGAGGTAGTGTAATGGTTCATTGTCCATTTAGAAATCTGATGGCAGAGGGGAAGAAGCTGATCCTAAAATATTGAGTGCACCTTCAAGTTCCTGTACCTGCTCCTTGATGGTAGCAATGAGAAGAGGGCATGCCCTGGGTGATGGGAGGGGGAGAAGGACCTTAATGACAACCGTTTCCTTTTTGAGGCATCGTCTTTTGAAGATGTCCTCAACGCTTAGGAGGCTAGCACCCATGTTAGAGCTGGCTGAGTTTGTAACTTTCACAGAAATAGCTAGCTACCACTTTCAGCAGTAATTAGGAATGAGTGCGAAGAATATGATAAATATGGCCCTTGAGTCTGCTATCTTTCTATATGATCATGGCTGATCTGATCTTGGCTTTAGCTCAACTTCTCTGACCATTCCTCATAATTCTCGGTACTCCTATGATATAAGTTTCAGTCTATCCCTGTCTTGAATATAGCCTCCACAGTTCTGGTAAGGAATTCCAAAGATTTACTACCCCTAAAAGAAGAAATTTCTCACAACTTGTCTTAAATGGGTGCCTCCAATTCTAGATTTTACTTCAAAGGGGAACATCCTTAATGAACAAACATAATTTTGCCAGCATAATCAACCTTTGAAGAAAAAAAATTAAAATTGCTATTAAATATAGAAAAACAGATAGAAAATAAGAGGGAAAAAACATGAGAGGTAACTTCTTTACAGAGAGTAGCAAGTACCTGGAATGAGTTTGCCAGAGGAAGTAGTCGGGGGGTGGGGGGGTATAATTACAAAAGGCAACTGGAACTTGCAAGGAGGATGCTTCAGTTGACATGGACTAATTGGGCCAAAGGCCTGTTTCTATGCCATATTAAACTATGACTCTACACTCAGTGGCCACTTTATTAGCTACACCTGTATATCTGCTCGTTAATGCAAACATATAATCAGCCAATCATATGGCAACAATTCAATGCAAAAAATCAAGCAGACGTGGTCAGGAGGCTCAGTTGTCATTCAGACCAAACATCAGAATGGAGAAGAAACGTGATCACTTTGACTGTGGAATGATTATTAGTGCCAGACAGGAAGGTTTGATTATCTCAGAAACTGCTGAACTAGGATTTTTATGCACAACCGTCTCTAGAGTTTACAGGGAATGGTGCAAAAAAGCAAAAAACATCCCATGAGTGGCAGTACCGTGGGGCCAAAACGCCTTGTTAATGAGAGAGGTCAGAGGAGTAAAGTCAGACTGATTCAAGATAACGGTAAAAGGTGATATAGACAGACATACTTTATTGATCCCGAGGGAAACTGGGTTTCATTACAGTCGCACCAAGAATAGTGTAGAAATATAGCAATGTAAAACCATATATAATTAAATAATATTAAGTAAATAATACCAAGTGGATATTAGTCCAAGACCAGCCTATTGGCTCAGGGTGTCTGACACTTCGAGGGAGGAGTTGTAAAGTTTGATGGCCATAGGCAGGAATGACTTCCTATGACGCTCAGTGTTGCATCTCGGTGGAATGAGTCTCTGGCTGAATGTACTCCTGTGCCTAACCAGTACATTATGGAGTGGATAGGAGACATTGTCCAAGATGGCATGCAACTTGGACAGCATCCTCTTTTCAGACACCACCGTCAGAGAGTCCAGTTCCACCCCCACAACATCACTGGCCTTACGAATTAGTTTGTTGATTCTGTTGGTGTCTGCTACCCTCGGACTGCTGCCCCAGCACACAACAGCAAACGTGATAGCACTGGCCACCACAGATTCATAGAACATCCTCAGCATCATCCGGCAGATGTTAAAGGACCTCAGTCTCCTCAAGAAGTAGAGTACAGCCTCAGTGTTCTTTGACCAGTCCAGTTTATTGTCAATTTGTATCCCCAGGTATTTGTAATCTTCCACCATGTCCACACTGACCCCTTGGCTGGAAACAGGGGTCACCAGTGCCTTAGCTCTCCTCAGGTCCACCACCAGCTCCTTAGTCTTTTTCACATTAAGCTGCAGATGATTCTGCTCACACCATGTGATAAAGTTTCCCACCGTAGCCCTGTACTCCGCCTCATCTCCCTTGCTGATGCATCCAACTATGGCAGAGTCATCAGAAAACTTCTGAAGATGGCAAGACTCTGTGCAGTAGTTGAAGTCTGAGGTGTAGATGGTGAAGAGAAAGGGAGACAGGACAGTCCCCTGTGGAGCCCCAGTGCTGCTGACCACTCTGTCTGACACTGTGCTGCAAGCGCACGTACTGTGGTCTGCCAGTCAGGTAATCAATAATCCATGACACCAGGGAAGCATCCACCTGCTGCATCACTGTTCGCTTCTCACTCAGCAGAGCAAGGCGAATGGTGTTGAACGCACTGGAGAAGTCAAAAAACATGACCCCCACAGTGCTCGCCAGCTTGTCCAGGTGGGCGTAGGCACGGTTCAGCAGGTAGATGATGGCCTCCTCAACTCCTAGTTGGGGCCGGTAGGTGAACTGGAGGGTGTCTAAGTGTGGCCTAACCAAAGGCTGAAGCTGCTCTAGAACAAGTCTCTCCAGGGTCTTCATGATGTGGGAGGTCAATGCCACCAGTCTGTAGTCATTGGAGCCACTGGGGCGCAGCGTCTTTGTTACAGGGACAAGGCAGGACGTCTTCCACAGCACAGGAACCCTCTGGAGACTCAGGCTCAGGTTGAAGACATGGTGAAGTACTCCACATCGCTGGGGGGGGGGGGGGCACAGGCTTTGAGCACCCTGGGGCTGACACCATCCGGGCCTGCAGCCTTGCTTGGGTGGAGACGTTTCAGCTGTCTTCTCAACTGTTCAGCTGTGAAGCCCACCGTGGTGGTTTCAGGTGGGGGAGGGGTGTAGTCATGCGAGCAGGGTGGGGTCTGTGAGGAGGGGTAGGAGGGGAGAGTGGAGTATGTGTTGGTTGGGGGCCGACAACAGATGAATCATGTGGGGAATGGGCAGGGGCCACAGTGTCAAATCTGTTGAAGAACAGGTTAAGTTCGTTAGCCCTGTCCACACTGCCTTCAGCTCCTCTGTTGCTAGTTTGCCAGAACTCAGTGACGGGTCCTCATCCCACTCCAGACCTCTCTCATGTTGTTCTGCTGGAGTTTCCACTCAAGCTTCCTCCTATACCTGTCTTTAGCCTCCCTGATCTTGGCTTTCAGGTCCCTCTGTAATGTCCTCAGCTCCTCCCTATTTCCACCTCTAAACACCCTTTTTTTAGCGTTCAGGATGACCTTAATGTGATGGTAACTCAAATAGCCATACGTTACCGAAATGGTAGCCGGCCAGAAGTATACTGGCATCCTCACTGGACTTTAAGGCAAGTGGTCCCATGTTCAAATCCAGCCAGCTCCTTACACGCTTTCCATCTGTGCTGAGTGAGCGTCAAGCTAGCAACATGCCCTCACAAGTTATACAAAAATGCTGAAGAAATGGTAAGGTTGCCACTTGATGCGTCACAAGGTGCAGAAAGGAAGAACAACATCAGCAACACCAACAACGGTGTCCATAACACACAACACATTGGACCTTTAAGTGGATGGGATACAACAGCAGAAGACAACATTGGGTTCCACTCCTGTACCTAATAAAGTGGCCAGTGACTGTATGTGACAAAAATACAAGGAGGTTGGAACAGAAAAATCTTTAACAAGTGTCATATGACTAAGATAATAGAAAGGCAGGTGTTTATGTAATAGTCTTCCAATTTGTCACTGATATCAAACTGAATTAACAATCAAGAGTCTCACCATGAACTAAGTATAGTATAACTGCAATTGCAAGATGAAACAAAACTGCAAATGCTGCAAATCTGAAATCAAAACAGAAAGTTCTGGATTTACTCAGCAACATCTGTGGGGAGAGAAACGAAGTTAACATTTTGGGCCAACATTTCTTCATCTGATCATTAAAGCTGTTTCCCTTTCCACATCTGCTCCTTTTCTGCTAAGTGCCTCCAACATTCCACTCCCATGGCATATCAACATAGATTTACATACATTCATAGCACAATACTGTACAAAAATAGTTTCTTTAGCCAAACTCATCCATGTTAACCATGGTGTCCACCAAGCTAGTCACATTTGCCTGCATTTGGCCCTCTAAACCTCTCCTATCCATGAACTTCTGCAAATGCCTTTTAAATGTAATAGGTCCCACCATCTGGCAGCATTTTCCACATGCTCACAACCCTCTATGGAAAGGAGTCTCCCCTTTAAATCTTTGCCCTCTCACCTGAAAGCTATGACTTCTGCTGTTAGATTCCTCTACTCAGGAAAACAGACTGTGACCATGCACCCTGTCTATGGCCCTCATGATTTTATATGCCACTATAATGACAACCCTTTGCCTCCTACAATCTAGGGACAAAAGCCCCTGTCTCTCCTTGTTACTCTAGCCCTCTGGTCCCAGTAATATCCCAGTGAATTTTAATCCTCCAGAAAAAAAAATTCAGCCAATCTAATCTAGGCAAGCTCTCAGAGGAATCCCAATCACTTGCATAATTCCCTGTAATTCATTTTCTCAAACACGCCCATTAATTGGTTGTCTAACACCTATGCGTATTACATCAATTTACAGCCACCAATTAGCCAATTAACAGTACAGTATAGGCCTTTCAGCCCATGATGCTGTGCTGAGCTTTTGTCCCACTTCCCTCCCACATAGACTTCTATTTTACTTTCACCCATGTGCTCTTTAATTAACTTATTAATTTGATTTGGAGTCTCTTAACTCTCTCTGATGCATCGGTCTCTACTATCACCCCTGGCAGCTTATTTCACACACCCACCACTCTGTAAAAAAAAAACCACCTGACATCCTCTCCTTCCCACCCATATATTTTCCTCCAATCACTTTAAAATTATGCCCTTTCACATTAGCCACTTCCACCCCAGGAAAAATGGCGCTGGCTGTCCACTCTATCAATGCCTCTTAGCTTACATATCTCTATCAAATCATTGCTCATCAGCCTTTGCTCCAAAGAGAAAACCCTAGCATGTTTTATTTGGATATCTTTGGAAGGTAGGTGGTAAACAGTGTGACCAAAGAAAAACCATTCAGTGACTGGAAGAATATGTAGACTCCACTCTCCACTCACGGAGCACCAGGGGTCAGAAGCAAATTTGGGTCACTGGAGCTGTGAGAGAACTTCACTTTCTGTAGTACCACTGTGATTCCCAAAATAACAACACATTCTCAAGAATCAACTTCATTTGCCATATACATTTACATGTATTAGGAATCTGCTGTGGCAGCGGTCAGCCGCAACAATAAAAATAACAATAACATTCAACAATTACAAAGAATAAAGAATTATATAAAAGTTAAAGTTAGAGGTTAAAGGATAGATATGGAATAAAATGGGCATAATGTTCTTAAAATGTGGCTGCTATTTGTTGTGTTTTTATAATTAACAGACAGGGTGTAAGTGTGATGCTGAAATTATATTCTTTATTACAGTCCACAACTTCATCATTAAGATAAATGATTATAATAGTAAATAAATTTTGATTCCTTTGTCCATGCACTGCAAAAATAAAGACTGATTTGAACAATTACCACAAGAATACCAGTAAGGACCTATGACATGCATGATCTCCCTATTACTACCGATTCATGGCTCATCTTATGCCAAAACACTTAAACATCAATGCACAGTACCATCACCAAGACTAGGAAAGATCAAGGAAAAGCACCAATTATTGGCACATTATTTCACACCCTCTGCATGCCGCCTTGGCTGAACAAAGGAGCACTTTTAGTAACAGACTAAGAAAACTGCGCTGCTCCAAAGAGTGTTATTTGAGATCATTTTTACCCTTGGTAATATAATGAGTCAACCTATAGCCGGGGAAGTGATGATCCTCTCCTGTAAGACTGTTCGTTGTAACTTTTTTATTCTTTCTAATTTCCTTCTAATATTTTTATCTGTGCACTTGTAATGCTACTGTGACACTGTAGTTTCCTTTGGGATCAATTAAGTATCTCTCTATCTATGTCATTTACAAACAGGTAATAAATATGATCCAACCCAAGTCAGCCACACTCCAACTTCTAGTGACAAAGAATTATTTTGAAAGTGTGTTTACCATCATTTCATTAGTAAAAAAGACACTGGGAATTTAGCCATATTACGATCTTCAAAGCAGTGTAGGTTAGAATACGAATATTCTATGGGATATTAAGAAAATTCCCTACTCCACTTCAAAGAAAACAGTAGCTCCATAAAGATAAACCATTAATGGCATTGCATTAGAAGTAGTGTTACCATAGAATCATAGAGTTATATAGCACAGAAATAAGACCCTTGACCCACCACGTCCATGTCAATCATTCTGTCCATCTGCACTAATCTCATTTTCCCACATGAGGATGGTATCCTTTGATATAACTTTTACTGAACTAATAGAGTGGGCTTGAACTTTCTACCTCGGGTAGGAAAATAAATGCATTTTTATAGCAAGCGTTTTCACCCCAGGATATTCCAGAAGATTTTTAACAGACAATGAAGTATTTTTGAAGTATAGTGGTTGTGGTAAAAATAAAAGTGCCTCTGTTAGCTTCCACACAACAATATCTCACAATATGATTAAATGATTAGCTTTAGTGATTTGGAGAGGAATAGCTTGGACAGAGGGCCAGAGAATGTCTTCTAGCACTTCATCAAACTGTTCCAAAAGATCTTACATCTACCAACAGTTTAGAAGGATCTCAGTTTAAACTATCTGAAGGGCAATATTCTTTATATTGTCTGGAGTGACTGGCTTTTATACTCAAATATCTGGAACACAGTTTTGTGCAATTAGCCACCACTGTACCATAGCTGCCATTAAACCAAGAAGCAAAGAGCAAAAAATATGAAAAGATGTTTATAAAGAATGCAATGCTAAAAAAAATTGGTGCAAGATTATTAATTCTACTTTTAACACCTCAAAACATACACAGATAACTTTGCATATATGTAAATTCAGGTTACTCTGGATTGTATTTAAATATGTAAGTTCATGAACTTCCAATTTCTAAATATTAAGAGTATGCTACCAAAGTTGAAAATGTGAATATTCATATTACTGTTCACTAAATTTAAAGATGTCATACTCACACGACAAATACGAAGCTCCTCAACCACCTCCAAAAGGCTTGTTTTAAATTCAAGCTGATCAACCGAGCAAAGTAGGGCTGCAGCAGGGCTCTGAAGGTTATATGTAATGTTCAATCCAGTGTTTGATCTTTCTAAGTTTCCTGTCATTTTGTTGTCCATCTATGCAACTAGAAAGCAAATCGAAATGATTTCTCTCAAATAAAATTACAAGATAATTTGAAGTAATATTCTGGTACCAAAATGTGTAACCCACTTCAGCAACAAAGCATAATTTCCAGAGGGAACAAATCTGCTGAGGTGTAATAAATTACCAATGGTTTAAAGCTGCAGCTCCTAAATAACAAAATAAACCCTTTAGAACAGAGATGAGGAGGAAGTTCTTTAGTCAGAGGGTGGTGAATCTGGAATTCGTTGCCACAGGTGTCTGTGAAGGGCAAGTCATTGGGTATGCTTAAAGCGGAGGTAGGTAGGTTCTTGATTAGTAAGGGCATCAAAGGTTATGGGGAGAGGGCAGGAGAATGGGGTTGAGGGGTAATAAATCAATTATGATGGAATGGTGAAGCAGATTTGATAGGGTGAATGGCCTAATTCTGTTCCTATGTCTTATGGTATTATAAATACAGTTTCAAGGCTAAGTAATTATGATGGTTACTGACTATCAGTGTCTCTGAGGGCAACAAGCCAGCTCTTAACTTGGGCAAAATTTCAATGAATCAACTTTGAGTAATATTACAAATAGCCAGCCAGTGGTGTAGTGGCATTGGCACCAGACTTCAGGGTGAACGGTCTCAAATTCAAATCTGGCCAGTTCCTTGCATGTTTTCCATCTGTGCTGAGTTGAGCATCGAGCTATTAACTTGGCCTCATTTTAAAAAAGCCAAATGCTATGGAAACAACAAAAATGCTGCCTGGTATGCCAAAAGGAACAACAACAAAAATATTACAAATAGCAAATGCTTCATGTGATCCTGTGGGCCAGATCACCTGAGAGAACTGGAAAAGACTTTTCCAAGTTTTTTTCCCCATTCCCAGTGCTTGCTGCCTTCTGTTTCATTCAAGACATGAGGTTGCTCTAGAAAACAAGGTGAGGGAGAATACTAACGGCTTCTACAGATATACCAAGAGCAAAAGAGCAGCAAGGGGCAAAATCGGTCCACTGGAAGATCAGAATGTGTGGAGTCAAGAGATGGGGGAGATCTTAAATAAATTACTTGCATCTGCATTTACGTGGGAGACAAGCGAGACAAAACAGCAACAAGGTCACGGACCCCATACAGATTACAACGGATGAAGTGTCTGCTGTTTTGAGGCAAATTAGGGTGGATAAATCCCCAGGGCCTGACAAGGTGTTCCCTCAGGGGTCGGTAACCTTTATGCCTCTATGGGCCAGATCGCATATTAATGAGCAGACGGTGGGCCAGATTAATGCCATAAAAAAACTTGAAAAATGGGAATTATCCAGTTAAAAACATCTAGTTATATTTTGCATCAAATTAATGAATAACACATGCTAGAAAACCCCATGGGCCATACGTTGCCTACCCCTGCCTCAGACCCTGCGGAGAAATGCAGGGGCCCTAGTAAAGATATTTAAAACATCCCTAACCACTGGTGAGTGCGAGAAGACTGGATGTTAGTGACCACTGTTCCATTGCTTAAGAAAGGCTCTAAGAATGAGCCAGGAAATTTTAAGCTGGTGAGCCTGTTATCAGGAGTGGGAAAGTTATTCTAAGAAGGTATTCTAACTTGTGTCTAACCGATCTTACAGAATTTTTTTTGTGGCAGTTACCAGGAAAATTGATGAAGGTAAAGTGGTGGATGTTGTCTACACGGACTTTACCAAGGCCTTTGATGAGGTCCTGCATGGGAGGTTGGTCAAGAAAGTTCAGTTGCTTGGCATTCAAGATAAGATAGTGAATTGGATTAGACATTAGCTTCGCAGAAGCCAGAGAGTGGTTGTAGTTTGTTGCCTCTCTGACTGGAGTCCTGTGATTAGTGGTGTACCTCAGTGCTGGATCCACTGTTGTTCGTCATCTGTAACAACAATCTGGATGATAATGTGGTAAATTGGATCAGCAAATTTGCAGGTGTCACCAAGATTGGGGGTGTAGTGGAGAGTGAGGAAGACTCTCTGGACCAGTGGAAAAATGGACTGATAAATGGAAGATGGAATTAAATGCAGGTAAGTGTGAGGTGTTGCACTTTGGGAGGACCAGCTAGGGGTAGGTCTTACACAGTGAGTGGTAGGGCTCTGAGGAGTGCAATAAAACAAAGGGATCTTGGAATACAGATCCATAATTTTTTAAAAGGGGTGTCACAGGTTGATAGGGTCATAAAGAAAGCTTTTGGCACTTTGGTCTTCATATATCAATGTAATCAGTACAGGAGTTGGGATGTTATGCTGAAATTCTATAAGATGCTGAAGAATATTATGTGCAGTTTTGGTCACCTACCTACAGTAAAGTTTTCAATAAGCTTGAAATAGAGCATTTAAAAGAATGTTGCTAGTATTTGAGGACCTAAGTAATAGGATAAGGTTGAATAGGTTAGGACTTTATTCCCTAAAACACAGAAGATTGAGGGAACACTTGATAGAGATAAAATAAATTATAAGGGGTACAGACATGGTAAAATTAAGCAGTCTTTTCCATTGAGGTTGGGTGAGACTACAACTACAGGTCATGGATTAAGGGTGAAAGGTAAAATGTTTAAGGAGAACACGAGGGAGAACTTCACTCAGAGGATGGGAGGATGGTGAGAGTGTGGAATGAGTTGCCATTGGAAGTGGTAGATGCGGACTCCCTTTCAACATTTAAGAAAGTTGGAT
Source organism: Hypanus sabinus (assembly GCF_030144855.1). NCBI lineage: Eukaryota > Metazoa > Chordata > Chondrichthyes > Myliobatiformes > Dasyatidae > Hypanus > Hypanus sabinus. The sequence goes on along the minus strand of NC_082712.1, from coordinate 171,232,541 downwards.
AGGTTCATGGATGAGAGCGTTATGGAGAGGTATGGTTAGGATGCAGTTGATGGGGACTAAGCAGATTAATGGTTACCCCATACCAGATTGGCCTAAGGGCCTGTTTCTGTGCTATAGTGTTCTATGACTCTTTAACTTTACATAATTATATGACTGACTGGAAAAGGAGAAATGTTTAGTCTTCATGCTCCTTTATTATGGGGCACACTTCATGGACTGGTTGACCCAATCTTGTCAATAAACTTCACATTTTTATTTCCTGTATCATCACTCTGGAACACATGGCTTAGTTCCACATAATAGAATGCAGCACAGTTATCAACATAAAAATTTTCAGTTTGATAACTACTTCTCGAAATATTTTTCTCATAAAACAGGATAGTAACTGGAATTAAAACTATCCACTCACAATATATTTGCCATCTCCATTACCAAATGGCAGCCAGTTTGGAGAACAAACTGCTATGTCTCTCCAACTATTAAAGGCAAGACTATTTGCAATTAGAACAGCAAGGGACTATTTGCCACACTCATAACCCATTTTAAACTATTTACTCCATTGTTTTTGGAAGAGACAGATTGAATTTAAAAGGCAAATTAGAAAGAGCCTAGCAATTCAATCACATAGCAAGAAAAGTCAAATACAACGAACCATCAAGTCATTGTGTCAACCTGTAACTGTTACCTGCTCAGTTGAGGAAAAACACCAGAGACTCAAAATTACCTCTGAAACGGTTTTTATTCAGAGAGGAGTTCGCAGCCTCACACACTTCGGGTGTAAGGTAGCCAACTCCCAATTTGTCGGTTTACAAAGGTCATACTTATACCCAAAAGCAGGGTACTACATTCGCAAATATGGTTACCGATTCAAATTCATCAATTGATTGGCTATTGCATTGCTAAGCATGCGAAATACTCAGAATTAGCAAAGGTTAAAGCGTAATACTTAGAATTAATACTGTCGCACTTCAAAACACTTGAAATAGGTATCCACAAAATACTTTCCCAAGCACATTGTCTTGTGGTCGCAGGTTCCCTTTTCCTTCTGGTCTCCACGGCTGGCCTGGCACCTTATTTTAGCTAGCTCTCCTTACTTCCCCAATGATGTACCTCTCTCTTGTCCTGTCTACATATTTTGCTACACTTACCCCTCGCCCACCCCCTCTACATGTACCCCTTACCCTCTTCACATTCTCAATTGATGTTCTCATTGTAGACTTCAATGCAGTACACAACCTGCTGCTCAGGGTGTGTTAGAAGGAAACAACTGTTCAAGAATCCTACCATGATTCCTTGTCAGTGTAACCCTTCATTATATATGACCTTCCAGAATCAGTCTGCCCATATTGTACCCACCAAAAAATCAGAGAGTCCTATTTTATTATACACAGCTTCCGACTTGAAAATGTTTTAACTTGAAAATTCGGGATGCAACTTTCCGTTGTATGCTCTCCACATGATTGTGTGGGTTTCCTGTGGGTGGTGCAGTTTCCCTCCACATTCTAAAGGTATGCAGGTAGTCTACTTCAATAAATAAAACGATAGAAACACTGAGCCAGTCAAGCAGAGTCTGTGAAGAGAACCATGGTGAATGTTTTGGGTCAAAGATCATCCATTCTCATGAAGGGTCTCCAACCCAAAAATAAACTTTCTTTCTCTCTTTCCACAGATTCCAGCTGACCTGCTGAGCATTTGCTTTTTGAAATTTCTTAATGCATTTCTTTTCACTATTTGCTAAAATGTGATTTGAACTATAAACAGATCTGTCAAACGATAAATTCCTTTCATTAATTCATGTTGACTCTCCCCAATCTTATTACTTTCAAAGTGTCCTGCTGCCAACATGTTTAAATTAATTGTTTCGAGTCTTTGACAGACACTATTGGCTGCACTTACTCACCTTCACAAGATTAGTATGGCTTTTAACTTTGAATTAGTAATTTAAGTATGCCCAAAAACAAAAATTAGCAATGAGATGTATTGAATATGCATGTTTCTTATTGTTGGAGGACAAGATCAAAATTTACTTTTGGTCCTATTCATTGTTATTGTCCATCATCTTTGAATGCGATACAGTATCACCAGTGAAAATTCTATTGTGAAGTCTTACAAAATATATAATTTTAAAATTTGAGAGGATTCAGGATTCTTTAGGATCATGTTTTATTAGTAACAATTACTCTACATGTACAAGCTAGGAAATTAGCAGAGGATTTTGGCATTCTGATTATTGTGAAGGGTTTTGATGGAATGGAGCAGAAAAAAAAGTTTTCCATGTGAGGAAGAATATAACTAGATGTAACCAATACAACATGGTCACCTGGAAATCCAACAGAAAACTGAGAGTAAGGTTCTTCACCTGCACTAGTTAAATGTGGGGCATTATGCCACAATTGTCTTAGGTATATTTAAGGGGTGGGGGGCTGAACATCATGTAAGAAAGAGGGAAAGAGAGGAGCAATGCACAACATTTAGAAAGAGGAGAAATTTGAGTCAGCATAATCTTTGAAATGTACAATTAGGTTCAATGGTTTCTTTATGTACCAAATTGTATATCCCACATGATTCTATGTACACCAAGGTATTGTTAACAAGATAGCCAATCAAATAGCTATCTTTTTCTTTTAATAGATATACTTTTATAACAGAAGCATGATATTTAGTAAATAATTCTATAGTCTAATATTCCAAAATATTTACTTATTTACTCAGAGATACTCTGCCAAACATGCCCTCCAACCCAACAAGCCTCATCACTTAGCAACTTACCTATTTAACCCTAGCTTAATTACAGGACAATTTACAATGACCTATTAACCTACTAACGGTACATATTTGAACTGTGGGGGAGAAACTGGAGCACCTGGAGGAAACCCATGCTGTTCACGGGGAGAACGTAAAACCTTTACACCGGAATTCTTAACTCCAGAACACCCCAAGCTGTACTAGCATTGCAATAAACACAATGGTATATTGAACCTATACTTAAGCTGACTTGCTTTTGTAAAGTACTGAATAACCTAATAGTTTTAAGTAACCACAACCTGAGGATAGCTAAAATATAACTGCTGACTTAAAGCCCAAAATTTTGTAAACCTCCTAGCTCCAGGTAAAAAAAATAGCATGTAATAATATTTATGGTGTCAGACGCATTTCAAAAATGCCTGTATAAATTACTGCTTCTCTTCTGCAAACATTTGGCCACATGTTTCAGCATGACTCTAACAGTATTCATTCATAAATACGCCACTGTAGTAACTTAGTAATCTGGCTACATGTAAACTCCTTGGGTCAAAGAATGCCTTTTGTTGATTTCAATGACCAGTTCAGCAAGTGGACATTTTATGCAGAAAGACTTTATTGTAATAAAAAATGGCCATAGTTTTATTGTTAAGAAATTAAACACAGCCACAATATCCACAAACAAGCAACCCCCAAGACACACATTGGTTCCATTCCTTTAATTGTAAGCCAAAATATACATAAATCAGAAACATATATTTTCTATAGTAATCCATATTGTATTGCCTAACATATGCTTGCTATAAGTATTTAATAATGTCAGATTTCCATAAGTAAGGTAATTAATAATCCTTGTATTTGTTCTTTTTGGATAAATGTGCATTTTTATTGTGTAGCTCTGTGTTTCAGTGTAATTTGCCAACAAAATGGATAAGTGCAGCAACTGATTACTAACGTGTAGATTTTTTCCATATTGTCGGCAATGTAATCAGCTTCTGTTGGCCAAATTCAAGCTGATTCAAAAAGTTAATTAGCAACCACACAAAGAATATAAGCACCAGTTAAATAAACAGTACAGTTAACGGGAACATCTTATTACATTTGTCACCAAGCCTATAAAATCTGCAGGAAATACATTGGCACTATTAGCTTACTTGACTTTTGAAAAACAATGCACCGCTCACATCAAGTTATCACATTACAAAAGTTATTTTCACCTTTGTGAGGTACAAAACACAAGTACCTACAGCATTTACGCAACTAAAGAGCACAAATGTAAAGTATTGTCAATTGCTGTAAAATTACTATTATAGAAATTTTCAATGGACTATTTAAAAGGTATTCATCTGGCAGATCTCATCATCCTGCTACCATTCCACACCCACATGTGTTAGGTTTATAAATCTAACAGCAAAGGAACTAAAAAGGCCAGAGCTGAATTGCCAGTTAATTAATGAGACAGAGTTGTAGAAATGAGCCACTCCGTCCAACTCATCCAGGTTGATCAGTAAACACCTTTCCATATTAATCCCATCACCCGGCACCGTAGCCCTTCATAGCCCTCCCATCAATGTACATATCTAAACCTCTCTTAAATGTTGCAATCAAACCCACATCCACCATTTTTGCTGGCAGCTTGTTCCACACTCGCAGCACCCTCTCAGTAAGGAAGCTCTCCCTCACGTTCCCTTAAATATTTCACCCTTCACCTATGACATCTAGTTCCAGTCCTCAATGGAAAAAAAATCTGCTATACCCTTTCTAAACCATTCATAATTTTGTATGCATGTATCAAATCTTATCTCATTCTCCTAAACTCCAATGAAAACCTAAGCACTGCATTTATTTGTAAGTTATGCATTGCTTTACTCCAAATTAGTAATTGTGATAACAGCAAAACAATGCCTGCAGTGAACAATGATTTTAGCAGCTATGGCAAGGATGACATGTGTTCTTATGTCCTCATATTTCACTATTCTTGTGTAGCTCACTGAAATTAAAAAGTCATTAAAGAGATACAATAAATTCATATACTAAATTAAATAAAAATATTATTTCACTAATGCACACACAACTGCCTAGATACCCTAATTTGTTTACCTTGCACAACCTCTTAAAAGAACAATCTTCTGTTTCCTGTTCAAAGGTAGTTCACCACTTGACATTACTCTGATGCCCTGATTATTAATGTTTAGTGTCCACAGTTCTACTAAAGATTTTTTCTTTAATTCACAGCAAGCTACAAACACACACAGGCTAAAAAACTGTTCATCATTTGTGGCCAAGAGAAAATTCATTGTTCACTCATCTGTGTGATGGTATTGGGTTTGCTGACCGCAAAGTTCTAAACTCAAATAAAGACCTTAAGCCCTGTCAATATAAATATCCACAGTACTCTCACTAAAGGGAATTTATACCATAACTACCCAATCTTCAAAGACTAGTTCACTTCTCTGTTTATTCTCCATAGCAAGTTCAGCTGCTAATACCCACTATCTGAGCAACACTCACAAAGTGCTCTAAGAACTCAGCAGATCAAGCAGCATCTACGGAAATTAATAAACAGCTGACATTTCAGACCAAGACCTTCTTCAGGATTGGAAGGGAAGGAGGAAGATGCCAGAATTAAAAAGGTGTGGGGGGGGGGGGAAGAGGAAGGTGATAGATGTAGTGAGTCCCCCCTCCCTACCAAGGAAAATATAGCTTTAGCTAACAATGTAGTCTCACAGTTCATATAATTTCAGTGTTACACGTTCAAATTTAAACAGCTTTCTTAAAACACATTTAAAACTCACAGAGGATTTGTAGCTTATAAAAGACCTCCAAATTACAAACCATTTCTCACACAAAGGATTTCCAAAACACAGGTATAGTTCCTGTAAGGTAAAAAGACATTCCCACGATCCACAGACAAACCAGTCGTCTGTCACAGAAATCAAAACAGAGCAATGGATTTTACTTCACCACACCCTGTTCCAATTCCAACCTCACTCCTTCCAAACGCTCTGCTCTCCGCTCCCTCCGCACCAATATTGAACATTGACTTCTCTAACTTCCGTTAATGCCCCTCCTCCCCTTCTTACCCCATCCCTGACATATTTAGTTGTTTGCCTGTTCTCCATCTCCCTCTGAGGCTCCCCCCCCCTTTCTTTCTCCTGAGGCCTCCCATCCCATGATCCTTTCCCTTCTTCAGCTCTATATCACTTTCACCAATCACCTTTCCAGCTCTTAGCTTCATCCCACCCCCTCCAGTCTTCTCCTATCATTTCGCATTTCCCTCTCCCCCCACTACTTTCAAATCTCTTACTATCTTTCCTTTTGGTTAGTCCCGACGAAGGGTCCCGGCCTGAAACGTCGACAGCACTTCTCCCTATAGATGCTGCCTGGCCTGCTGTGTTCCAACAGCATTTTGTGTGTGTTGTTGTTTTAATTTCCAGCATATGCAGATTTCCTCATGCTTGCTCAATGGATTTTAGTTCACCCGTATTTCTGTCATGCTTCTTGATATGTCTGGACCATTCCTAAAAACCCAAACTGCTCTCTAATTTTATACTGTCTTTCGGATAATTTCATACAGGAGATACTTTTTCAGATACTTCTTAACACAAATGGTCTAAAAGCTTCTGGAGACAGAGTTCCCAGGTACCCATAATTAATGCTGTAAGGCTGACTCCATGAACACATAAATCTTCCAACTTATTAATAGATCAACTATTGATATGCTAAATAATAATATCCGTCTGCTCTGCAAGCTTCCTTGAACTAACAACTAAGCCAGTATCGACCATTTTATAACAAGTCCAATTAAATAACCCATTGTCTTACAATGCACCTCTTGAGCAATAAAACAGGTGATGTGGGCCAGCAGCTCTGTGGCTCTGTGGACAGTGATGTTTGCAAAGCAATGTTTTTAACTTCAATCTGAATACTGCTTGCCATTTACATCAAGAACAGAATGCTGACACCCATTTATAACCAGAACCTAAACAAAAAAAAAATTAGTTGGGAGTTTCCCTTATTCAAAAACAACACTTTGATCTTTACAAGGGTCAGCTGTTATGTTTAGAGAGCTGAGCTTGGCAAAAAGCAAAGACCCGTTCACACAGGAAAGTGAATATCCATCATATTTGCAAATTATTATGGGTCCACATTGATTGTGAATCTGACAACTTCTAAACAAGTTTTACGGTAACAATAACATGCATTAATAAATGTTTTAATATAGCATATGCGCTTCACAGAAATGTCAGCAAACAAAAGTTGATACACACTCACATAAGGAGATAATAGGATAAATTGCCAAAATGTCATATCTATATTGATTTAAAGAATGACACTGGAAGGAGAAGCTTAAGGAGAGGATTCTAGATAAGCAGTGGTAATTTCATGAGGAAGTTTGAAAACAATGATGAAGAGTTTTAAAAGTAGTCCCAGATACATGTATTTAGTTTCCCAAACCAAAGATGGAATCAATTTATTAAAGAACTAGTTCAATAAGCTATTTTTCCTAGGAAGTCACAGGGATATTATTTTTGTATCTTTCACTAAGTGTCCAATGGAGACAGAGAAATGCCAAGTTTTAGTGAAGATCAGATGTTTTTCTCATACCCAGGAGAGGGTAAATCTGGTCCCAGCAGTCCACTTCACATCCAATGTAATTTTACTACATTTTATGTCTAATATGAGGGTCTTATGGTTAATACAAGGAGTATAATTTTAAGGTGATTGGAGTAAACTATGGGGGGGGGGGTATCATTGATAATTTCTTTTACACAGAGACAAGTGAGTGCATGGAAGGCTCTGCCAGGGGTAGTGGTAGAGGCAGATAGTTTAGGGCGTTTAAGGATCTCTAAGATAGGCACAGGGTTGATAGAAAAATGGGGGTGGGCTATGTGGGAGGGAAGCATTAGACTGATCTTAGAGTAGGTTAAAAGATCAGCACAATATTGTAGGCCGAAAGGCCTATACTGTGCTGTAATGTTCTATCCTCCCACATAAGCAAATGTGATTTGAAACAAAATACTGCAAATGCTGGACATAGGAAACAAAAGGAAAAAGTGTCAGAAATACCCAGCAGGTCAGGGAGCATCTGACAGGAAAGAAACAGTTGGCATTTCAGGTAAAGGACCCTTCATGAAAACTGAAAAGTGAGAAAGTAAGCATGTTTTAAGTTGCAAAAAGGACAGGATAGAAGAATTGTCCCTGGCAGGGTACAGACAAAAATTGTTCAATCTATTTTACTCAATACTTTGGCATTCCCTCATTAAAGCCTGGAACTTAGAGTTAAGCGAACACATTTACAAGGATTATTATGTTACATTATCACTTTAGACTACCTCATGTTACTTTCAACTTGCAGCAACATCCAAGCACATCAACATTTGTTTTCCTCAATATCCAGAAACAACAGAGAAATTAATGACCCATTTCCATTATTTAAAAGTGTTGGTTGTAGTTTAAACCTGAACATTTTTTTCTTTAAATACCCTAACTTAAACATTTTCTTAGCTATAAACATCAAAGCTTAGTACTTTATTTTCCCTTCAAATATTTTCCCTTCACAGTACAGACTGCTATAAATGCCTAATCTCAAACTTTTATTTATTAAAAAATACATCTTAAACACCCTGGGGTTGGATGCAAGATGGCCTACAAGTCTGATAGGGGTCAAGGTAATAACACAGAATGGACAAATTACACTGTCATTCCAGTTAAATTATTTAAGTTATTTAATTTGACCTGTGGATAGTCCCTTGTCTTCTCATCACAAATGTTGCCATGCCTGACTTTTAAGTGGGAGGTCTTCACTGGAGATGATCCTTTAATGGAACCAAACCATTCTCCATTTAACCCATAACGTTATCAATCATGTACAGGGATAAATGAGCCCGTAAGAATTTGCCAGTATCACAAATGACACTGTGACCTGAGGCCAACATCTTTATTTGCTTCTCCACTGGTTCAGTTCAGTGGATATTAACCAATTTTATAATCCATGAAAGGAAAAATTAAAAGGACATCATCCATAAAGCAGAATTATTTCTAGCAGCAACAAAGTGATTTTGTATTATCTTTATGAATTATATGGTCTTACAGTAACAGTGTAATGAAAATAAAAATGATAATAATCAGTGCCTTGGGCAAACACTAATATGCATTTAATCACATTGCAAAACCGCATTTATCACCAGAGTTGAATGCAAGCAACAGTAAATGGTATGTGTATCCTTTTTACAAAGATCAGGACATCTACTGTGACATTTGCCTACTCTGAGCATCATAACAACAATTTATACAAACATTAAGAGAGCCTATATTTATTATACGTTGATGAATTTCAGATATTCTGGTCTTTCTCATTTCGTGATTTTAAAGCCATGATTTTCAAAATCCATTAATACTAAATAAAATAGTGCATGAAAATGCAAGTCAAAAACAATTAAGCATAAATACTACATAATAACATTTGCACAAAAAAAATCACAATTATACAAAATACTGCAAATTAAGTGAATATTTAACATTTTAAAGCACCTTATGCATCAGGCATTGATAGCCAGTTAGAATGCAATCATCAATAAAATCAAAACAATTTTTAAATTCATCTTACATCATACTTTCAATAGCATTATTGATTGTTAATTTATCTTATACCTACAATCTAAATGTTTTGCAGAACTATAGGATGCAGAAAAGCTCAAAAAGCTTATTGATCACAGGGCAAATTGGTGAAAAAAATGGCATGATGAGTCTAATACCCACAGAAGAACATAATTATTTCATAATTTTTCATGTAAATCTTCACTTAACATCAAATTCTTTGATAGAAATTTTTAAAGTTGCTGTATTCCAAGAGTTTACACTAGCTTTATTTATTAATTTTTACTGATTTCTTGTTGCAAAATTTGTTCCAGATTTACAAAATACTGCATGATTTTGAAATGTACTGTAATCAACAACCTGTGACAGACATAAGGAATTTTGGGTAGTTTGGTGAAGACAGTACATGGGAGTTTTAACAAGAAAGGAAATTATGCACTGAACATCACCTACAAAGTACATGAATTGAATTTTATTTCAAATAATCTTACAGAGAATGTTGTTTTTGACAGACAAGATAAAGTGTCATCCAATTTACTTCAAAATATTCCCCTGTGTATTTAAACCAAGTAAATGTCACAATGGTGTAACATACATCCCAATGAATGATGTACATCCATAATGAAATAATACAAATATTCCACTTCCTCTGTTTCTGCAAGACAAACAATTTGCAAGAAAATAAGAAACTGCTGGGAAGTTTGCACATTTTATATGGTGTTTCAGGAATCAAGTTTGCACCAAAAATTTTGTTATCATCCATCACCCCTTGAACTGACAGCACCTCATTTTAGAAAGCCAGTATTCATTTCACTGGACCTTTCTGGAGCTCAAGCTAACACTCCCTTTGCTCCATTAATCATAATTATTATAAAAACAATTTAAACTAGTTTGTCAACTGATGTGCCCTTGGATCAGTGATACTCAAAGAGCATTCACAACTCTGTATCAATTATATGCTACTAGGTTTAATTTGGTCTTCAATCTTGGGGACTTTCCTGATGAAAAATTATGCTTGAGATGATTTGGTATGTCACCAAAGACTTTAACAGATTTCTACATGGAGCATGGAGATGTAGCATGGAGAGCATTCTAACTGGTTGCATCACCATCAGTATAGAGGCATCAATGCACAGGACTTAAAAAACTCAGCAAGATTCAAAGGCACTAGTTTCCCCACAGTTGTGTATTTAATATTTCAGTAATATTTGAGTAATATTGTTTGATTAAGCACTCTTGTTCATATAAATAATTAATTACATTATGGCATAGGTCATTACGCCACCATGCCATACATGCGTGTCTCACTAAAAGTGAAAAACAGAACTAGGTCTCTCAAGACTCCCTTGTTTTTTTTTAATAGTTTTATGTTTTTGAATTACTAAACGTAACAGTGGTAATGAGGTATTTTTAAAATGAACCTGAAACAACTACCTACCTGTTGAAGCAAAGCGAGATGTTCGAGTTTAAAAAAAAAGCAGCACAGCATGTCTCTTTTGAAGGGAGAGAGAATTTAAAAAAGGCAGAAAACAAACAAATTCATGGGTTCATATACATTTGGTACTGAGTATTAATAATCATAAAAAACAAAAAAGAAATGGGTGGGCTACAGCGAAACAATAGATGTGATGGATTGCATAAGAGATAACCGGAATATGTATATTGAGTGAATTGAGCAGTATTTTAAAGCAAATGGAATAGCCAATGAGAAGCAAATATCAGTTTTGCTGAGTGCATTGGATTTCAAGGCATATAGCTTTCTTACAGGTTTAACTGCTCCAACCAAACCAGCTGAAGTTAACTTTGCTAATATTTTGAAAGAAATGCAGGAACATTTAGACCAGGGTTTCTCAATCTAGGGTTCCATGCGATTTAAAAAGATAAACAAAAATTTTTGAACTTCCCACAACACACAATGCTAGTGCTCGTAGTGGTAGGCAGTGACCGAGCCATCCCGTTAGCAATCTCGTTAGAGGTCTCTCAACACAGTATGGCAGTACACAGTCAGACTGTGTTTAGTTGGTTGAGTCCATTTCAGTTTTTGACATGAGATAGGGGAAGCCATTGATAATTGGTGAGCGCTGTATTGTACAGGAGGAGGACCATAGGCTGATGAGGAGTGTGAAGTGTGTTTTCTGAGCATTGAATGGACTCGCCGACTTTTATATTTTATTAACCCGTGTTTTCTAGACATGTCTGATGGTCCAATGTGGTGATGTTTGAATTACAATCCTCTGAGTCATTTCACTGCACTAGTGCAACAACGGACACAAAAAATTCTGTCATTACAATGAAAGCTGCTTATCAAATGAGTTTATGAGTTTTATATGGACTGGTGATCCAAGTTCTCTTAGTCCATTGTGCCTAGTCTGTAGCAAGCAACTACAAATGCAGCAATGGCTACAGCAAAAATTCATAAGACAAACATAATAAATTTCTGTTAAATAACTGACTTAAACCAAAATGGGATTTAATATTTCTAATGGTAGGCTTGATAGATTTAATTTAAGTAAAGGTTATAAATTGATTTTAATTAATGTTGTAAATAACATTAATCAAAATCAATTTACAACCTTTATTTAGCTTACTTTTCTTGAAATTAATCTTTCTTTCCTTTTCATAAATTTTAAAAACTCAAGACAAGCATAATTAATTTCAAGAAAGGTAAGCTAAACTTTACCTGTTTTTTTCTACACAGAATAGATTATATCTTTGCAAACCTTTCTGAGGGAAACACTTCATCAAAGTGGACTTAACTGAGGCCTACTTCAAATGGAGACAAAAGTCCAAAATGTTTCTCAGCATAAACACTCACAAAGGGCTTTATCATGATAATAGGCTTATTTTTGGAGTAGCATCTGCACCTGCACTCTGGCAGAAAGCGATGGACCAGGTGCTCCTGGATAACATCATTGACCATAAGACATAGGAGCAGAATTAGGTCATCTGGCCTATCGAGTCTGCTCCACCATTCAATCATGGCTGATCCTTTTTTTCCTCAACCCCAGTGCCTGGCCTTCTCCCCGTAACCTTTGATGCCATGCCCAATCAAGAACCTATCAATCTCTGCCTTAAATACACCCAATGACCTGGCCTCACAGCTGCATGTGGCAACAAGTTCCACAAATTCACCACCCTTTGGCTAAAGAAATTTCTCTGCATCTCTGTTCTGAAAGGGCACCCCTCTATCCTGAGGCTGTGCCCTCTTGTCCTAGACTCTCCCACCATGGGAAATATCTTTTCCACATCTTCTGTGTCTAGGCCTTTCAACATTTGAAAGGTTTCAATGAGATCCCCTCCCCCATCCTTCTGAATTCCAGTGAGTACAGACCCAGAGCCCTCAAACGTTCCTTGTATGATAACCCTTTCATTCCTGGAATCATCCTTGTGAACTTCCTCTGGTCCCTCTCTAATGCCAGTACATCTTTTCGAAGTTGAGGGGCCCAAAACTGTTCATGATACTCAAGGTGAGAATTCACCAATGCCTTTTAAAACAGGATCACATCCTTGTTCTTGTATTCTAGACCATTTGAAATGAATGCTAACATGGCATTTGCCTTCCTCACCACCGACTCAACCTGCAAGTTAACCTTCAGGGTGTTCTGCACAAGGACTCCCAAGTCCCTCTACATTTCAGATTTCTGGACTTTCTCCCCATTTAGAAAATAGCCTGCACATTTATTTCTACTACCAAAGTGAATGGCCATGCATTTTCTAACATTGCATTTCTTTTCGCCCATGCCTGAATGCTATCTTGGTGTTGTTGATGCATGCAAGGCTGCTTCAGTTGATGAATTGCAAATAGGCTTGTACAATATGCATTGATACATTTCTGAGTGAACATCCACAGTTTAGTCTCATGACAAAAGATCATAGATGAAGCAGCTGAATTTGGTTGGTTCAACAACACTCCAAGGAACTCCTACAATTCTGGGCTGGGATTATTGACCTCTGACATCTTATTTTAGGTGAGATATTACTCAAACCATAAGCCTTTTTTCTTTGATACACACTGACGTAGGTTTTACCGGAGCATATCAATGCTGCACTTGATCAGACGCTGCATCAATACTACATTCATTTCTAGAGTTCAGCTGTAGCCCACATTTCGATCAAGGCTGAGATAAAGTCCATAGCCAAGTGGTCCTGATTGGTCCAAATTGAACATCAGTGGTGTATTGTTAATGATAAGGATAGTAAGGAATATCTCCAAAATCTCAAGACAGTTAGTAGATTAGAAAATTATCAGCTCAGAGCCCGACACAACAAATGTGAGTTCTTTAAACCAAGCATCTCTTACTGTGGTCACACCATTGACACACAAGTGTGCTGAGAAAATTCAAGCAGTGGTGGATTCCCCAAGGCCAAAAGACATGCTATAGTTGTGGTCTTTTTTTAGGATTTGTCCATTACTATAACATGATTCTGCCAAACCTTGCTACTGTGCTCCACCCTTTGATGCCATTACTACAGATCGGGAAGAAATGGCAATGGCAAAATGGTGTGAGGTGGCTTTCCAAAAGATAAAGGAAATGATGATGTCAGACATTATACTGAAATAATGATCCACGTTGTCCAGTGAAACTTGTCTGTGACACCTCGGCTTATGGTATAGGTGCAGTCAAGTCACATGTTATGAGTGATGGAAGTGAACACCCCATAGACTTTGTGTCATGTTCCCTTATCTCTGGAGGGAAAAAGTACAGATTGACAGAGAGGCCTTGAATCTGGTTTGGGGTGTAAAACCTTTCCACCAGTACTTGTACGTAAGACAGTTTACCCTCATCGCTGATCATCAACACTGGAGTCCATTTTCAACCACAAAGAGAGTGTTCCACTAACAGCAGCGGCACAAATCCAGAACTGGGCTCTGTTTCGTAGAAAGCACAAGTATAAGATCGAACTCAAGAGGATAACTAGACATGGAAATGCTGATGGAGCATCTGGAGAAAGGAGAAGAAAAGTATCCAGAGCTGTCAGACCACTTTCTACATTCACCATGGGGGAGGCCCCAGAACCTAAGATTGTTTCATAGCCACAAGTCTCACCTGCCCAGCAGAGTGACCCCTCCCACCCCGCCAAATCAGGAAAGATGCTATCCCACAAAAGTAAGAAATCCTCCGCAATGATTAACCTTTAGGCCTGAATGGAACAATTTAAAATTCACTGTGATGTGAATGTCTATGTAGTAGTACACTGTGTCTATATATGTGTGTGTGTATGTATATATACATTGACATGCATTCTATATTGAGTTGGAGTCTATTGCTAAGCAGGCAAGAGGATTGTGTATTTAATATTTCAGTAATATTACAGCAATATTGTAAATATATTGTTTGATTAAACATTCTTGTTGGTTTAAATAATTTATTATGGGTTATATGTAAAAGTATGTGAATGGCACGTGTCATCACTCCACCACATCATATGTGCACATCTTGCTAATAATGAAACTAAGATGCACATCCTTAGGATCCCTTGTTTTTCTTTTTGCTTATTTTTTGTTTGAATTACAAAACATCATACCCACCATCAAGGGCATATTCAAAAGGCAAAGGCTGAAGAGTCCATTATTAAGGACTCCCATCATCCAAGTCATTTCCTCTTATTCTAACCATCAGGAGGAGGCACAGGAGCTTGAGGACCTACACTCAATGTTTTAGGAATAGCTTCTTCTCTTCTACTTCTGAACAGACCATGAACCCATGGACACCACCTCACTATTTTGCTCATTTTGCATTTTCAATATATTTCTTAACGTAACTTACAGCATTTTTAGGTATTGCAATATATGACTACTGCAAAATAGCTAATTTCATGATATATATCAGTGAGAATGAATCTGTTTCTGATTTTAAATCCCTCGTTATTCAAGCAAAAATACTAAACCATTCCAATCTACTGACCTTTTTTCTTAAAATGTTAACATGTCCCAACAATGTCAATAATACTGGTAAATGCCAACTCTTGCTAAAAACATGGGCAAAACTACTACTGAATTTAATGACTGCACTGATTCTAATTCCAAGAGTTATGTGCATTTGAACATTCCATTTCCTGTGGATTCAATCTTCAGAAGCTTTTCCTTTATCAATAGATGAGCAATAAGAGCCATATTAACAAGATGTACATTTTGCAGACACTCAATACTCAGAAAGCATATTTTAAACAGTGGTAGAAACACACACTTTGCTGATCTGTTCTTATTTCATTTCATCTAGAGAATTTATTTCAAACCATTATATTGATGTCTGGAAACTTTCTAACAACAACAGTGCATATAAGGTGTAAAGTGATATAATCTCAACATTTAAAGTTTAAACTGCTATAACCATGATGGTAGAAATAGGTATGTAAAAAATTTAAAATACAGCATGCGAAAATTTTTGGAAGAGTTTATAAATACTTGTAAAATTATTTGTTGAAACAAAGAATTCCACAATTCCACAAATTACAAGGAGGTAGAAATCACTAATAGCAAACCTTCAGGATTTGTAATTGGTTATTTGAAACAAGGTTAAGACAATGACCTGAAGATGAAGGGAAGACCCCAAGTATAAAGGTCATGAAAGACATGCTTTATTGCTAACAATGTGGTTAAGTGCCTGTAGGACAAGTGTTAAAAACATTAGTCCAGATACACATAACCTTTAGACAATAACGCCCCAAGCAACACATCGACAGCATTTCAGATATGGCAAACATGGTATTATTTTTCCAAAAGTTCATCATATATCTATTTGAATAGAGGAAATATCTTCACTAAAATACTAACTTACAAGGCTGGCTCTGTATGTTATTACTAGATATGTAATCCTGATAACTTTCACACTAAAATATGTAAAGGTTCCTTACCTGCTCTATTGATAGAAGCAGTTAACACTATAGAAGCACCCCACATATAGTTCTCAATCTACACTGTACTAAATAGCAATAGGCTCAGTCAAACTGCAACTTTTGAAATAGGATAGGATAAAAAAGGAGTTGGGACTTAAATTCCTTCCACATTTTAGCTTTAATAAAGTGTGACCCCCCCCCCCACCAAGGTGGTTTTATTTCTTCAGCCAAAATTAAATGACACTCTATCCAATTTTTCAAGGTGCATTATACAAAATGATTTCATATTGTTTAACTAATTATAATAATATTTTAAAATATTAAATAGCAAAGTTTCACAACTATGAGCTCAAAAATTAGGAAAATTATTTCTTATAACTCCTAGCAGAAATTTCACCACAGTACAAGAGGAATTTCAAATCTGAGTATCCTGTTGATCCAATGCAATTTACATCAGCTACAGTAACACCATAATTCCATACAGTACAGGTTTACAAAATCCATAGAATGGTTAATATTCCAATTATTTCTATTCAAATAAAATGAAATCCAAATTTAGGATAATAAGTTTTGAACATGATCATCTGAAGTTACTTTCTCACTTAGTTTGTTAATCTGTTAACCCTTTCATTAAAATTAAAAAGGAAAAATTCATAGTAAGCATTTACACATTGCTATTCAACGACAGATCATAAAAACAAGAGATTCTGCAGATACAGGTTATCTGCAGATTCTGCAGATACAGGAACTCAACAGGTTAGAAACATAGAAAACCCACAGCACAACAATACAGGCACTTTAGCCCACAAAGCTGTGCCGAACATTTCCTTACCTTAAAAATTACCTAGGGTTACCCATAGCCCTCTATTTTTCTAAGCTCCATGTACCTATCCAGGAGTCTCTTAAAAGACCCTATCATATCCGCCTCCACCACTGTCGCTGGCAGCCCGTTCCCTGCACTCACCACTCTCTGTGAAAAAAAACTTACCCCTGATATATCCTCTGTACCTACTTCCAAGCATCTTAAAACTGTACCCTCTTGTGCTAGCCATTTCAGCCCTGGGTAAAAGCTTCTGACTATTCACACGGTCAATGCCTCTCATCATCTTATACACCTCTATCAGGTCACCTCTCATCCTCCTGTGAGGCAAGTTAGGCTGCGTTTATGGAAAAGAATAAATGGTTACCATTTGGTCCAAGACCTTTCATCAGGACTTGAAAGGAACAGGGAAAAAGCCACAATATGAAGGCAGAGGGAGGAGAAGGAGTTACAAGCTAGAAGATGATAGGTGAAACCAGGTGGGTGGGTGAAGAGGAATGAAGTGAGAAGCTGGGAAGTCAGAGTGGAAAAGTTAGAAGGCTGAAAAAGGATATGACAAAAATGATGAGTGGGTCATGGAAGAAAGGAGGAGGGGCCCCAGAGTGAAGTGATAGGCAGGTGAGGAGAAAAGTTATGAGGGGAGCTAGAGTGGAGAATAGAAAATAGGTGTGGGAGTAGGCCATTTGGCCCTTCAAGCTAGCACCACCATTCACTGTGATCATGGCTGATCATCCACAATCAGTAGCCCATTCCTGCCCTCTCCCCATATCCCTTGACTCCACTATTTTTAAGAGCTCTAGCTAACTCTTTCTTGAAAGAATCCAGAGAATTGGCCTCCACTGCCTTCTGAGGCAGAGCATTCCACAGATCCACAACTCTGGGTGAAAAAGTTTTTTTCTCAACTCCGTTCTAAATGGCCTACCCCTTATTCTTAAACTGCTTCCTCTGGTTCTGGACTCCCCCAACATCGGGAACATGTTTCCTGCCTCTAGCGAGTCCAACCCCTTAATAATCTTATATGTTTCAATCAGATCCCCTCTCATCCTTCTAAATCCCAGTGTATACAAGCCCAGTCACTCCAATCTTTCAACATGTGACAGACCAGCCATCCCAGGAATTAACCTCATGAATCACACTGCACTCCCTCAATAGCAAGAATGTCATTCCTCAAATTTGGAGACCAAAACTGCACACAATATTCCAGGTGTGGGCTCACCAGGGCCCTGTACAACTGCAGAAGGACCTCCTCGCTCCTATACTCAACTCCCCTTGTTATGAAGGCCAATATGCCATTAGCTTTCTTCAATGCCTGCTCTACGTGCATGCTTACTTTCAGTGACTGATGAACAAGAACACCTAGATCTCGTTGTACTTCCCCTTTTCCTAAGTTGACACCAGATAGTAATCTGCCTTCCTGTTCTTGCCACCAAAGTGGATGACCTCACATTTATCCACATTAAACTGCATCTGCCCACTCACCCAAACTGTCCAAGTCACCCTGCATTCTCATAACATCCTCCTCACTAAGCCACCCAGCTTTGTGTCATCTGCAAATTTGCTAATGTTACTTTTAATCCCTTCATCTAAATCATTAATGTATAAGTGTAACTGCAGTCCCAGCACCAAGCCTTGCGGTACCCCACTAGTCACTGCCTGCCATTCTGAAAGGCACCCATTAATCCCTATTCTTTGTTTCCTGTCTGTCAACCAATGTCCTATACATGTCAGTACCCTACCTTCATCCGGAATGGACAAAGAGGAAAGACAGCAGGGGAATTATTTCCAGAAGTTAGAGAAATTGATGTTCATGACATCAGGTTGGAGGCTACTCAGATGGAATATGCTCCCCCAAACTAAGAGTGGCCTCATCATGGCAGAAGAGGAGGCCATGGACCAACGTGTTGGAATGGGAATGGGGGCTGGAATTAAAACGGTTGGCCACCAGAAAAAACTCTGCTTATTGCTGACAAAGCAAAGGTGCTTGACAAAGTGGTCCCCCAACTTACATCAAGCCTCACTGAAGTAGAGGAGCCCTCTTTATAATTTTAAACTTCAATGTAAGAACAAAAGAAAAATACCCAACAATGCTGGGCATAAACTATCACAGAGCTCCTTATATTCTCTTCTATTTATTTCTTAAAAGATTGCAAAAAAAAGCTATGTTTCAAGTGATGAATACACTCCACAAAGAGGCAATAGTCTCTAACCTGAAACAAAAAAATCCACTTCACGATTATCCATTTGCCTGAACTCGTGCTACTATGAAGTCAAAATAAGTATATAAAGGTTTAACCTCCAAATAGACCGAAGTTTTTCAGAATGTTTATTAAAAGCTTCAGGTGGTGAGGTTAAGATACACCGCTACAAAAGGAGGGGTAAGGAGCTCCTTCCCTCCCCTAGCCTGCTGTCATCTTTGGGCAAGGTATACCACCTGCTTAGCCCCTCCACCCCTGACCAGGGTCACATGAAGTTATGGGAGCCAGTAGTGGATGGTCGTATGAGCAGCTGGTGAACACCACAAGTCCTGATTATGCAATCACTGAGACCAAAGAGAATTGATAATATCTGGGGTCTCGTGTCATGTAAAAGACACTGCTCAGGAGGCAATGGCAAATCACTTCTGTAGAAAACTTTGCCAAGAACAGTCATGGACATGGAAATACCATAATCACCCACATCATACAATATGGCACATACAAAGACAGGATCAGAACCTTAGCTAAGCTTTAACGGTTAAACTGCCTATCTAAAAGAATTACTGTAAGTACCTCAGCTCTATAACACTCTGGTTTGAATACTTGGAGAACTGTGTTCAGTTCTGGTCCTCATTATAGGAAGGATGTGGACGGTTTAGAGAGTGCAAAGGAGCTTTACTAGAACACCACCAGTATTAGAGAGCATGTCTTATGATGAAAGGTTAAGCAAACAAGGGCTTTTCTCTTTGGGGCAAAATGAGAATGAGAGGCAACTTAATATAGAGGTATGAGATAAGAGGAAGTGATGGAATATATAGGGTTATATAGAAGAGAGGGGTTAGATTGATCTTGGAGAAGGTAAAAAGGTTAGCACAACATTGAGAGCTGAAAAGCCCATTCTGTGTTATACGGTTCTATGCTCTAACACTATACGTTCAGACATTTGGCAGTTGTTAGCAGCCACAGTAATATGGTTACCAATACTCCATCATCATCAGGAAGGAGGTAGTTTCTTATTCAAAGTAATGGAAGGCTAACAAAGCTCATCTCTTCCCATGTTGTATCTGTTTTTAATAATTTCAGCAGGAGCATCAATGAGGTGTTGACTTGTAAAGTGAGTTATTGTCATAATCATTTGAATGCTTAGCAATTCATTTTCCAATATATAGGAGAAATGTACATGGCAATACATGTAATGTTACCAGTACACACAGAAACACACACACACACACTTACTTTCATTTGGTCCTCGAGTTATATTGTTGCTGAATTAGATGTTCTCCAATTGGAAACTCTAAAAATAACCTTTGATGCTGACCCAAATGCAGACCGGTCATTTGCAGACAATACCATAAGAAAATCAAAAGGAACAGAAGTGCACTATAGCACATCAACAAAATATTCAACATGGGCAAGTTTCTTAATTCCTAACTTTCAGTTAGTTTGGACCTACTTATTCATTTAGTTCGCAAATTGGGAAATGAAATTCTATTTAGAGCCTGATTTACTATATGCTAAATCATAAGCAGTGTCATAAGATATTTTTCTTTACTTACTAGCACAATATCACTTAAGTTATATGCATGATCACTGTATAACCATGGGAAAGGAGGTTCTACAAATACAAATAAATCTGCAGATGCTGGAAATCCAAGGCAACACATACAAAATCCTGGAGGAACACAGCAGGTTAGGCACCATCTATGGAGATGAATGAATAAACAGTTGACATTTCCTGCCAAGACCCTTCACAAGGACTAATTAAGTTCTGGAGGTTCTAATTAAGTTTCAAAGATAATCACTAGAGCTAGTTAACATTACACCATCAAAAATGCATTATGTCTGCAAAAAATAAACATAATCAGTTAGTACCTTCCTTACATATATCAAAAATGTATTTTTTTATTTGTCATTTCCGTTTGGCACTAAATCCTACATAGGCACTTCTTATAGCTACCAAGTGGTCTATTCTATTTCCACATTGTTACTTTTGGTTTTGGTCTTCAATAACACTTTAAAATCTAAGTACACGTTTATTACTTCCCAAGGGTTCACCAATTTCTTCCCTACAAATTAGTCCTCATGGACTGCTGAACACTAAACTTAATGCAACATCTACTCCAATATTCTGCTTACAGACCTCCCAAAGGCATTCATATGGTGGAAAATGTGTTTATTTTCAGTCTTACACAGGGTAGGGCAAGAGGACAGCAGGTTGAAATCCTGGATTTGTTCAAATTCGGTCACCAGCTTAATAAAGAATTTATGATGTAGATAAAATACTGCCCTTAATTCATCTAAAACAAGGCATGGCTGTTTTGTGACAAGAGCATTCTCATTCATTTTCCCGGCTGGTAACAGCTCAGGAGACCAATCACTTTTCAAATTAGGAATTTCACATCAGTATCACCCATAAGTTTGAAAGGAGAATGTCACAGTTTAAAAATTTGAAATCACACCATTCATAAATTTGGAAGTATTCAATCATCATAGTAAAAGAAAAAACAATACTAACAGAGGGGCAATTTGTTCACTGGTAGCGATTTTTCATTTATCAAAAAAGAGTATAATGTAATATATGTATTCTGTCCAATGCACACATTTTCATGTGGTCCCCTCAAGGTCAGGTTGCCGACTAAAGATCTGAAGAATGATGGCAAAATTCCCACCTTCTGAACAAATGTATATTTGGTAGATTCAGCAGGTGAGAACCCACTAAACTGAAATTTAATTTATTATTTGTTTTAAGGATAAATAAAGAATCCCTTGACATCTGCTGTATCATGCCAAGATTATAACATTGAAATTCATCCGCTGTTATTTTTCCTACAATTTTTAGACCAATGTTGAAATATATCAAACTGCAGCATCAGTCAGTTACAAGCACTCAATATTAATCTGCACTACATTCACTGCAAAACATTGCAAGTATACTATCAGCCTTGTTATATGAAATTACATTAAAACCTTATTAGATGTCTATATCTGTAAAACAGCATCAATTTGCACTTATATAGGCAGCAAGAAGCAAAACTGTCAGAATAGGGAAAGACAGAAACAGGTAGTTTTTGGTTGCTGAGAAGATGAATGAATGGAACAAAGAAAATATCAGATAGGTTGAGACTAAGGCTACGTCCACACTACACCGGATAAATCCGTAACCGAAGCTTTTTCTCTTCATTTTTACCCTTTGTCCACACTAAAATCGAGTTTTCATCCCCGAAACCGGAGCTTTTCAGAAACGCTCTCCAAAGTGGGCATTTTTGAAAACGCCGGATTGGCTGTATCAGTGTGGACGGGGTAACCGGAGAAATCTGAAAACATTGTCAGTTGGCAGCGCACTATTTCATTGTTTTCTTGAAAGCAACCTCACAATTTCAGAACAGACAACAACAAAACCTACGCCAGAAGAGTTAGAAACGTACTCACCAAATACTTTGACCCATAACTTACTGAATAAATAAGCATACTCACTTTGCCCTGTTTTCTGTCCTTGCTCGTAATGAAGGTGGTTTTACCTATTTATGCAAGTACTTCTCTGACAATAGATTTGTAACAGCCTAATGTAACATTGTATGGAAATACAAGATAACACTGATGCAGACATGTTTTATACATTTAACAAGGTGCTTTATTAATGCAACAGAGTTTAGTCAGTTTTTCAATGTTCATCATCAGCCAGGTCAATTTGTCTGTGAACTTCCTGTTGATTGCCTCTGTACACTCCAGTATTTGTTTTTTTTTTACTTTTAAGTTCTCCTGCACAAAAGTCAACAGCTGTCCGTCATTTTAAGATTTTCTAGTCTGTAACTACACAAACGCACACTTTTACGGTGAGATTCGACACCAAACACGTCGCTTGTTTTTGGTAGATGTGTCCTGCGCATGCGCAGGAGGAAGAGATTCGCCGAAATCTCAGTTTCAATGTGGATAGAGATATTTTTTAAAACGCATAGTGTGGACACCTATCATTTTTATGCAAAACCGGCGTTTTCAAAATTATCCGGTCTAGTGTGGACATGGCCTAGGAGTCGCTGTAGGGAAGAAATTGTAGAGGTTACCTGTCAGTTGGTAATGGGGCAAATTAGCAAGAGGTAAATTGAACAAAAGCTGTGAAATGAGGGCAGTTAGAGAGCAAAGTGCAAACAAGGGAACATAAACACAAGAGATCCCGCAGATGCTGGAAATCCAGAGCAACACATACAAAATGCTGGAGGGACTCAACAGTTAAGACAGCATCTACAGAAATGTATAAACAGTTGATGTTTCAGGCCGAGACCCTTCATTTGAACTGGAAAGCAAAAGGAAAGACTTCCTTTCGCTTTCCTTTTCAGTCCTGATGAAGGATTCTCAGCCTGAGATGTTGACTGTTTATTCATTAACAAGGGAACATAAAAGATGTGAAATGCAGAACTCTAGAATAGTCCCAAGAATTGAAAGAGAAAACCTGAGTCAGTATCACAGATGGATGTCTGTCAGCAGTAATGGCCAGATAGCAAAGTTACCTGGAACTGGAGCTTCTACAGACTTTCTCATGTTTGTGAAATTGCAGCATTTGTATTGATTCTAAAAGTTTGCAACATGCACTGCCAGGAGTGTTGGTAGATGTGTTTTAGAGGCTCCTAGACAGACGTGAATATACAGTGAATGGAGGGATATGGACCACATGCTGGCAGAATGGATTTGTTGTTATTAACTTGGCTCATTTGGCAAAATGTAATAGGCCAAGGAACCTGGTCCTATGCTGTACTGTTCTATGTCTATATCCCTCACTGCTTCACTGCAACATTATCAAATAAAAGGTGAGATGTTACAGTGGATTTCTGATCTGAACATCATAGAGTGAAACAGGATACAATGTATGCAAATAGAACAATTTCATTGTTAGGAGATAGAATGGAGACTGTGGTGGATGGCTTCAGATTTTTCAAAATTCAGCTGGAGAAAATTTTCTGTTTATTTCTTGACATGAAATGTATTGATAAGACAAAACTAATTTACCTGGTCCTGAATCCAGCAACTGATAATCAAAATTCATTAATCTGTACTTGGATTTGTCTCACAGACCCTTTTAGTAAGAATAGTTTTGGCAAATAACTTATTCATAAGTATGCTGAGTTAGTCTTATGCTATCCATAAAGCACAGAAAGACTGACCTCCGATTTAAGAAAAACTATAAAAATAGAGACAAAGTAGTTATTGAAGCACCAAGCTTACAAAACATCCTGAGTGCAACCTGCCAATGCAATTATTTGAAACGCACTTTATCTTGATCACCTCTAGTCACAATAGCCAGTTGAATCCAATGGCTTTGCTTAATTAGCTGTGCCTCAGTGTCAACACGCACTTCTAAATCAGAAAGTTCTGAATCACCACTGTACTCTTTCTAATAGCACCACATCCTTCCTGTAGTATGGCATAAGAATGATATACAGTCGGCCCTCCTTATCTGCTGGTTCTGCATGCGCGGATTCAACCAACCACGAATTGGGAAAAGCCAGAGGTCCTCTCTCCAGCATTCATTGTTTGAGCTTTGTTCGCCTCTCATCTCGTTCGGTCGCTACTTTGTTTCTGTGAAAAAAATTGCTCCTAAAAAGCAATTAAGTGTTCTAAGCAATTCCTCAAAGGCTAAGAGGGAGCGTAAAGCGCTATCCCTTGCCAAGAGAGTAGAAATCTTAGATCTTTTGAAAAGTGGCATGTCACTTCCCGAAGTGGTCCTCAGCCCTCAACCTCCACAGATCCTGACTTTAGTATTATTAAGCCTCCTCCAAAGCGTCCTTATTCCCTAAACAAGACAGTGTAACAACTACTTACATAGCATTTCCATTGTATTAGGTATTATAAGTACTGTAATCTAGAGATGATTAAAAGTATTACTCGTTGTTTGCTACTTGTGTTGTGAGCGAGAGGAAGGAGGAAGGAGTTTAAAGCTCGTAAGGGATGGCTGGCTAGCTATGTAAAGCACGACAGTCTCAAGAGCTTAAAGATCACGGGAGGGTCAGGATCACCTGATGCCAAGGCAGCATCAGCGTTCCCAGAAGAGCTACGATGGTTCTGTCTGTACTGAACATGTACAGACTTTTTTTCTTGTCATTATTTCCTAAATAATACAGCATAGCAACTATTTACATAGCATTTACATTGTAATATGTATTATAAGTAATCTAGAGATGAATTAAAGTATACAGGAGGATGTGCGTAGGTTATATGCAAATACTACACCATTTTTTATAAGGGACTTGAGCATCCATGTTTTTTGGTATCCGCGGGGGACCCTGGAACAAATCCCCCGCGGATAAGGAGAGCCGACTGTACTAGCAGATGTGTTTAAAGACATTTTCAATCTCTCATTGCTACAGTTGAAAGTCCCCTCCCCTGCTTCAAAAGGGCAACAATCATACCAGTGCCCAAGAAGAACAGGGTGAGCTGGCCTAACAACTCTCATGCAATAGCACTCACATCTACAGTGAAGAAATGCTTTGAGAGGATAGTTACGACTAGAATCAACTCCTGCCACAGCAAGGACCCAGTCCCACTGCAATTTGCCTATCACCACAATAGTTCTACAGTGTATGCAATCTCAATGCGGTCTTGAATTGCCTGGACAATACTAATACTTATGTCAGGCTGCAGCTCAGCATTTAACACAATCATTCCTACTAGTCTGATCAAAAAGCTCTAAAACTTGGGCCTCCGTACCTCCCTCTGCAACTGGATCCTTAAACTTCCTCACTGAAAGACCACAGTCTGTGTAGATCAGAAATAACATCTCCTCCTCCCTGATAATCAACACTGGTGCACCTCAAGGATGTGTTCTTAGACCACTGCTCTACTCTCTCTACCCATGACTATGCGGCTAGGCACAACTGAAATGCCATCTATAAATTTGCCGACAGTGCAACTATTCTTGGCAGAATTTCAGATGGTAGCATGAAGGCATGCAGGAGTGAGATGTGTCAGCTATTTGAGTAGTGTTACAAAAACAATGCACTCAGTGTTAATAAGACCAAAGAATTGATTGTGGACCTTAAGAAAGAGAAGTCAAGGGAATAATGCAAGTCCTCTTCGAGGTATCAGAAATGGAAAGAGTGAGCAGTTTCAAGTTCTTAGGTGTCAACATCTGAGGATCTGTCCTGGGTCCAACATATCGATGCAGTTATAAAGAAGGCACAACTGCATTTCATTTGTTTGAGGAGATTTGGTATGTCACCAAGGACACTCGCAAATTTCTATAGATGCATCATGGAGAGTATTCTAACTGGCTGCATCACCATCCAATATGGGTTGGTGGGGAAGGTGGGAGGGATTCACTGCACAAAATCGAAGTAAGCTGCAGAACGTTGTAAACATAGTCAGCTCCATCATGGACACTAGCCTCCCAAGGATATCTTTAATGAGCAATGTCTCAAAAAAGGCAACATCTATCAATAAGGACCCTCATCACCCAGAATATGTCCTCATTGCTACCATCAGAAAAAAGGTACAGGAGCATGAAGACTCACACTCAACGATTCAGGAACAGCTTCTTTTTCTCTGCCATCAGAGTTCTGAATGGACATTGAACCCATGAACACCACCTCACTACTTTTATTTCACTTTTTGCACTATTTATTCAACCTTATATACTTATGAAATTTTGTTTTATTATAATAATGTTATAACAGTATTATATATAATACTGTTGCCAGATAACAACACATTTCACAACATATGCCAGTGATATTAAACCTGATTCTGATTCAATACTCCAAGTACAGTCTGACCAATGCTTTGTACAACTGTACTTGACATCTCAACTCCCAATTCAAGACAATAGGGTCTTTTAAGAGACTCTCAGATAGGTACATGGAGCTTTAAAAAATGGGTCTATGCAGTAGCGAAACTCTAGTCAGATTCTAGAGTAGGATATGTGGTCGGCACAATATTGTGGGCCAAAGGGCCTGTAATGTGCTGTAGATGTTAATGTTCTATGTTCTTATACTCAGTCCCTCGACTTGGGCACAGAAACATGCCACATTTTTTCTTCAATAGGCTATTTACCCCATCACCATTTTCAAGGCACAAAGAACTTGCACCCTACCAGTCAGAAAAATACTGCTCAACCACCATCCGCTCCACCCTGACACCAAACTAATTTTGGACCTTGTTTGCCAACACTTGGATCCTGTATGGCTTAATATTATTTTTGAAAGTAAAAGATTAAGCCCACCGGAATTACACAAGATGCTACAAGAACTCAGCAGGCCAGGCAGCATCTACGAAAAAGATAAACAGTCAATGTAAACAAATCAACAGTTTACTCTTTTCCATAGATGCTGCCTGGCCTGCTGATTTCTTCAGTATTTTGTGTGTTGCTTGGATTTCCAGCATCTGCAGATTTTCGCTTTTTTGCGAAGCCCAATAGAAATCATGTTTGTTTTCACTGTAGTATAGCAACTAACAAAGAGATTTTTGCAAGACTAAGGGAGTGTTAGGGCAGCAAGAACAAACATCTCCATCATAAGCAAATTACGACTGCACATAAATTAATAGAGATATGATTTAAGAGAAATAGGCAATTCTGACCTTTGAAAATCCTCCACCATTTAATAAGATCATGGCTGATTTAATTCCATTTTCGTACCTAAATTTGGCAACTTTTTACATAATTTTTTAAAGTAAGAATCTCTCTAGCTCTATCTTAAAAATAGTGAAAATCAAGTTCCAAAAATTTAAAATCCTATGAAATTAAATATTGTGGTTCAGCAGTGACTTAAATTGGTTATGCATTATTTTTAACTGATGACACATAATTGTAAATTCTCCAATAGGGTGGCACATCCTCTCCATACCTACCCCATGAAAGTACTTACTCTTCTATATTCCAGCAAATATAACCTAGATTATGCAACATCTCTTCATGTAACCACACTTTGATTCCAGATGCTAATCCAGTAATCCTTGTCTAAACTGCTTAAAATGCATTACCAACCTTCCTTAAGTAAAGGGGCCACCGCAGTACATAAACGTAGTTGTGCGAATTCCTTGTATAACTGAAGCATAACTTCCACTATCAATAATTTATACGAATCTGGAGGTATTCTTAATTAGTTACTACATTTGCATGCAAACCTCTTTTCAAAACATGCACTAGAGTCCAAGTTCCAATGCAATCCCTTAACTTTAAGATAATGTCCTCTGTTTTTAGAATCATAGAAGCACAGAAACAGGCCCTTCAGCCCGGCTACTCCATGTTGAACCATTAATCTGCCTAGTCACAACGACCTACCTGAACCAGCTCCACAGCCCTCCATACCCCTCTCATCCAAATTTCTCTTAAGTGTTAAAATAAAATCCCACATCAATCACTTGTGCTGGCAGCTCATTCCACACTCTCACCACTCTCTGAATGAACATGTTCCCCCTCAGGTTATCCTTCAAAATTTCAATTTGCACCCTTAACCCATGACCTTTATTTGTAGACTCACCCAACCTGAGTGTGAGAGGCCTGCTTGCATTTACCCTATCTATACCCCTCATAATTTTGTATACATCTATCAAGTCTCTCCTCAAACTACTACTTTCTAGGGGATAAATTCCTAATTTACTTAACTTCTCCTTATAACTCAGGTCCAAGTCCCAGCAACATCTCTACACTCTTTCAATCTTATTTACATCGTTCCTATAAGCAGAAGACCAAAAACTGCATAGAATACTCCAAATTAAGTCTCACCAACATCTTATAGAACTTTAACATAACATCCCAACTCCTATACTCAATACATTGATTTATGAAGGCCAATGTACCCTATCTTTATGACCCTATCTACCTGTGACTCCACTTTCAAGGAATTATAAATCTGTATTCCCAGATCCCTCTGTTCTACCACACTTCTCAGAGCCCTATCCTGGTCGGTCCTCCCAAAGTGCAACACCTCACACCCGTCTGCATTAAATTCCATCTGGTCCAGGTTCCAACCCAATCTTGGTGACATCTTCAAATTTACTGAAATTTGCTGATCCAGTTTACCATATTGTTGGTACTATGACAAACAACAGACATAGCACCAATCCCTATGGCACACTAGTCACAGGCCTTCAGTCAGAATGGCAATCATCTACAATCTCTGATTTCTCCCATGAAGCCAATGTCTAACCCAATTTACTACCGCATATTAAATGCCATGTAGCTTAATCTTCTTAACTAACCTCCCATGTTGGACCTTATCAAAATCCTTGCTAAAGTCCATGTAAACATCCACTGCCTTGCCTTCATCAACCTTCTTGGTAATTTCTTTGATAAACTCTATAAGATTGGTTTGACATGTCCAAAGCCATGCTGAGTATCCCTTTAAGATCCCTTTAAAAATCCATTTAAGATTTCCCCCATTTCTTTCAGCTCCACTCATAGATTACTATCCTGATCTTCCAGAGGACCAATCTTGTCCTTTGCTATCCTTTTGCTCTTAATATATAACCACATAACCATATAACAATATAACAAGTCCATGCCGAATGCTTACTCTCACCTAGTCCCACCGACCCACACTCAGCCCATAACCCTCCATTCCTTTCCTGTCCATATACCTATCCAATTTTACTTTAAATGACAACACCGAACCTGCCTCTACCACTTCTACTGGAAGCTCGTTCCACACAGCTACCACTCTGAGTAAAGAAATTCCCCCCTCGTGTTACCCCTAAACTTTTGCCCCCTAACTCTCAACTCATGTCCTCTTGTTTGAATCCTCCCTACTCTCAATGGAAAAAGCCTATCCACGTCAACTTTATCTATCCCCCTCATAATTTTAAAAACCTCTATCGTCCCCCCTCAACCTTCTACGCTCTAAAGAATAAAGACCTAACTTGTTCAATCTTTCCCTGTAACTTAGGTGCTGAGACCCAGGTAACATTCTAGTAAATTTTCTCTGTACTCTCTCTATTTTGTTGACATTTCTCCTATAATTCAGTAACCAGAACTGTACACAATACTCCAAATTCGGCCTTACCAATGCCTTGTACAATTTTAACATAACATCCCAACTCCTGTACTCAATGCTCTGATTTATAAAGGCCAACATACCAAAAGCTTTCTTCACCACCCTATCCACATGAGATTCCACCTCCAGGGAACTATGCACCATTATTCCTAGATCACTCTGTTCTACTACATTCTTCAATGTCCTACCATTTACCATGTATGTCCTATTTTACCAAAATGTAGCACCTCACACTTATCAGCATTAAACTCCATCTGCCATCGTTCAGCCCACTCTTCTAACTGGCCTAAATCTCTCTGCAAACTTTGAAAACTTACTTCATTATCCACAACGCCACCTACCTTAGTATCATCTGCATACTTACTAATCCAATTTACCACCCCATCATCCAGATCATTAATGTATATGACAAACAACATTGGACCCAGTACAGATCCCTGAGGCACACCACTAGTCACTGGCCTCCAACCTGACAGTTATCCACCACTACTCACTGACATCTCCCTTCCAGCCACTGTTGAATCCATTTTACTACTTCAATACTAATATCTGTATAATATCTGTATATCTGTATAAGCCCTTAGTATATTTCTTCATCTTGTCTGCAACCTCATGTCTTATTTTAGCCTTCCTGATTTCCTTCTTACGTACTCTCTTGCATTTCTTATATTCCTCAGGTACCTCATCTGTTCCCATCTGCCTAGACCCGCTATGTGCCTTTTTTTTTTACCCAGGGCCTCAATATCTCTTGAAAACTAAAGTTCCCTGAACCCATTATCTACCCTTACCTTTTATTCTGACAGCAACGTGCAAACTCTGTACTCTCAAAGGTCTCTAACCTACCAGGAAACAACCTGCCCCAATCCACACATATCAGATCCTTTCTGAGACCATCAAAATTACCCTTTCTCCAATTAAAAATCTCAACCCGAAGACTAGACCCATCTTTTTCCTTAATCACCTTGAAACTAAAAGCATTATGATCACAAGATGCAAAATGTTCCCTACATAAACTCTGTCACCTGCCCTGTCTCATTCCCTAATAGGAGATCTAGTGTAGCACTCCGTCTAGTTGGAGTTTTTATGTCCTGATTAAGGGAACATTCCTGAACACATATGACAAACTCTTTCCCATCCAGCCCTTTTATAGTAGGGAAGTCTCAGTCAATATGTGGGAAGTTAAAATCACCTGCTATCGCAACCATCTTCTGGTAAGATGGTGGTGCATTCCGTCTTACCAGCTTCTACAGGGTCAACAAAAGGTGCTATTGTTGTATTTTTAATGATCGCAAGACCCTGCTGAATATTAAGAACTTTAAGCACTGCAAGTCTATCCATCAGTGAGTTGCCCACTGGTGGAGAAAATGAAGGAGCTGCACATGGTGCTGCTGCCTGGGTCAAAGGAGGCTTACAGACTAATGGTGATTGACTATCTTGGTCGCCTTTCTTTTGACTGAAAGACACTTTTGAACATTGTTAATGCGGAATGCCACAAGTTCAATTTACTAATTTATTGGTGGAGAGCAGGAGCGGATGACAGGGAAAATGCGTAGCCTCAGTCACAGTGAGGAATAGGCCTAAAGCCACAGTGTCACCTGTCTACAACTACAGGAGAGGGCGTCATAGCCGGCACCCTCCAACGGGGCAGAGTGGCATGGCGACCAGGCTGGAGTTGGTGCTGCCCCCCGAGAGTTCGCTCGGCAGAAGACAAGCTGTATAGTGGTCGACTGCAGATTTCAGTGGTATTCAGTTGGATTCAGGGACTCCAATGGTGGCATTACCTGTTTACAGCCGCTGTGAGAGAGACATCAAACCCAGTGTGCTCCACCGGGAGGAAGGTGGCATCAATTCTGATTGGTGCTGCCCCCCCACCACCTGCCAATGTTCACAGGGCAGAATAATGGACTCAGGGTCTGGACGATATATACATATATATAGCATGGTTGTATTTTACTCATATCCCGTATGTGCTTGCTGCTTTGAATGTGCAAGGACTAAGCCTCAAGCTGTGGTGCTGCCTGTTTGCAGCTACCAGGCAGAGGCATTGGGGAAGGTGTGGCACTCAACTTCATTTCAACCAAAGATCTGATTGTGGACTTCAGAAAGGTTAGGACGAGTGAACACAAATCAATCCTCACAAAGGGATCAGAAGTGAAGAAGGTGAGCAATTTCAAGTTCCTGGCTGAGAACCTAACCTAGTCTCAACATATCAATGCAGCTATATAGGCAGCAAGATAGTAGCCATATTTCATTTGGAGCTTGAGGAGATTTGGTTTGTCAACTAAAACCCTCAAAAACTTCTACAGAAGTACTGTGGAGAGTAATTACCTATAGAAACTCCAGATATGTTTTTGTATTTCTACCTAGCTTTTATTCACACATTATTTTTCCCTCTTTATTAATTTTTTCTACTCCATTTAATCTTCTGACTTTCCAACAGTCTTTGCACAATTATGTGCCTTTTCCTCCAGTCTGATTCATCTTTAATTTTTTACTCTTTAGCCTAAACGCACCACTGTGCAACTGGGTGTTGGACTTCCTAACCAACAGACCTCAGGTAGTCAGGATGTAGAACTGCTCCTCCCTCCCCATCATCCTCAAAATGGGTGTCCCCCTTCCAGGCCTGTGTGCTGAGCCCATTGCTGTGTACTCTGCTCGCACACAACTACATGGCTAATCACGTTATCAAGTTCACTGATGTTATGACAGTGGTGGAAGCACTGGTGGCAGAAAGCAGGTGGAAGTGTTTAAAGGCTGGTGCCAAACAAATAACCTCTTCCTCAATGTCAACATGAGGTAGGTAACAACTTTAGACAAACATACACCACTCACAACAACACCCTTTACATCGGCAGCACATCAGTGTAATCTGCGAGGAGTTTCAAACTCCTGGGAGTGCAAATCGCACAATCTCTCATGGTCCCAGAACACATTCTATACAATTAGGAAAGCTCACCAGTACCTCTACTTTCTGAGGAGGCTGAACAGAGCTGGACATCTGAATTCACATCATTCTGACAAGATGCATTACTGCATGGTATGGAAACTGCACTGTGGCAGACAAAAAGGCTCTACAACAGGTACTCAAAACTGCCCAACACATCACTGGCACCAGCCTCCTCATCATCAAGCACATATATACAGAAAGGTGCCAGTAAAGGGCCTGTAACATCATGAAGCATCCTACCCATCCTTCTCATGGATTGTGTGTCCCTCTCCCATCACAGAGAAGGCTACGTAGCATCCACACAAGAACCACCAGACTCAAAAACAGTTACTTACCCCAAACAGTAAGACTGTTCAAACCCTCCATCCACAATTTCAACCCACCATACACCAACCACCACTACTTTATCATTTCCTGTCAGGATCACCTTTCGTACTGACACTGCCTAGTGTCACTTTATGGACATACGATCAATGTATACAAGCTATATTACATATTTATATTTATTGTGCTTTTATTAATTACTATCATTATTATTGTATTATTTTTCTTATTGTATTTTTATTTGTGCGCTACATCAGATCCAAAGTAACAATTATTTCATTCTCCTTTATACTTGTATTCTGAAAATGACAAACTATCTTGAATCAACCTGTCTTTGAATAATTATGTGCCTACTCCTTAAGTCTGATAGCATCTTTAATTCTTTTCAGTTAACTGCACAGAGCTTAGGCCCTGCTCTTGGAACTGGTCATTTACGTTTCTGTTTAATTTGCCTCCAGAAACAGAATAACTTAAATTCCTACACAACCCAAACTTCTATTATACTCACAGAGCTTTACTACCACATGAAACAAGCTGCATCACCATCTAGTGGACTAAAATGGGCACAAAATTTTTGTTAATTTCCAATGTAAATTGATTGCTGAAAATACATTTTCAAGTCCCTAACACTTACTATTTTAAAAATATAATTTGCAGAGAATTACACAAACACATGATGTTGGCCACTCAACCAAGCCAATTCCTGGTAAAATTTCTTGAACCTTCTATCATTCCTCATTTAATTCTTTCACACTACCCTCTATTTCCATGTTCCTTTATTTGTTTGTTGAGATTCCTCTTAAATACATCTTTACTATTTGTTTCAACTACTCCACAACAGGAGGTTGTATTTTTGCATCACTCACCAAGTAAGAAATTTATTCTCAATGACCTTTTTTCCTAAGTGACAATATTAATAATTTATGATTTTGTTCTTTCCCACTTATAGAATCCCTGCATTTCGATCAGCAATGCTTCAGAATTTAAACCAGCGTTTTACTTCTCAAAGATTTTTTAAAAACCTAGCTTATTTAAATTCTACCATCTTAATGGTATAATGCCTAAGATTTTTTTGTTGCGTATTCTCTAGTACCTTATGGCCTCTTTATTATAGAATTGCCAGTACCAGCAAGGTAGAGAGATAGATAGAATTCCTCTTCGTGCCTTGTGGGGCATCGGGAGGTAACCTGGCCATTCCTTTAGCATTTGTCTGTTTTTTTTACAAGATTCATTTTACAATGCTAAACCAAGCACAGATGGAAAGTATGCAAGGAACCAGACGGATTTGAACACTGGACCACTTATCTCGAAGTCCACTGCAGATACCACTTTACCACTGGGTGGCATTATCAAGGGTGCTACAACTAAATGCTTATTTATTTTATCAATTCTATCCCTCTAGAAATAAATGCTAACAGCTTCCTAGCTTTTGATTTGATACTTCATGGGGTTATTTGGACTTCCAGAATGGGTCAAAAGCTGTCCTCATCACATGTAAAATTATTAAGTATAGATGGTATGATTTTCATTGAGTTTCATTCTGGACAGAATTCAGCAAATTTTAGAGGGGGCCAAAGGGATTTAACAAATTGAATCTAAGTCTTGATAAATGTCACCAGTTATGAGAGAGACTAGAGAAGTTGGATCTCCTTCAAACATTAAAGACCAGGAGACATAATAGAGGAGGTCGACATCTTGTGTACTTGTGGTAAGAGTAAAAGGAGGGATGGCTTCTTGTGACAGAGGGGTCATTAACCAAGAAAGACAGATTTAAAAGGATCAGTTAAAAGACCCGTGGCAAAACGCTGACATATTTTATTGTTAATGCTACAAGTCGTAATTGGAACATGATGCCAGTGATAGTAGAAGATTCACTAGTAAAAGGATGGATTTAAAATGCTATTATGGTAAGAGTAGGGAAATAGCCCTAATGGAATAGATCTGCCAGTGAGGAGGCAAAAAAAATTGATGATCTGAAGACCCTCTTTCTGTGCTGTACATTTTTATGATTCTACTTTTATGATCCTATTTTTTAAACTGCACTCAGATGCTTAAATTCTGAAACTTGGGTGCAAGGTCGTGGCAGAAATTGGAATTTGTAAATCTCCAACCATTGTGTGCTAAATGAGAATGTCAAACAGAACTGATATTACAAAAACAGTTTCATTTACAGTACATCTTTTTAATGTATGGCCATCGCAGTTTCTTGCAATTCAGCCAGACTTACAAACCCATACATGCATTGGCATAATGTCAAAATTCTATACCAGAAGCAAGTAAGCATAGATGAAGTTAAAACGTTAGGAAAAAAAAAGTATCCTTCTAAACACCCTCGAAAAAGATGCTTAATACCCCTATAGATTATTCTAAGATAAATTGTCCAATCCAGATAATCACCTTCCTCCACAGATATCCAGATATTCCAGCACTTATCTGCTATTCCTTCTGTTGATTTTGTAAATCATTGTCAATCAGTCACGATGGGCCATCCTGGGGTTAGAGGACTATATACGTGTTGGTGGGAAGGATGAATGAGACTTGTTTTGCAGTCGTTGTTTTGCCATTTGGTATATTCTGTTTTAGTTTGTTGTGTTTTGTGTAGTTCAGTTGAGCATGGTAGAGACTATATTGGAGCCGAAATATGTATGATACTTGCAGGCTGCCCTCAGCATACCCTTCAGTGTGTTAGTAGCTAACACAAACAATACCTTTCACTGTATGTTTCAAATGTACATGATAAATAAATCTGAATAATCTTGATAAAGGGCAGAGCAGACTCAAAGGGCCATAAAGTTTAATGCAGTTCCTTTTTTTTGTACTTAGGTTCTCACCCTTAACCATCATAACAATCAGTGTTAACCCCCCCCCCCCCACCACCATTAGATATCTTTTAACAATTGGGGGGAGAAAAATAGTAGCATCTTCTCAGGAGACAATTTCTGAGAACTGTGCAAAGTACCAGCAAAGTCAAAACTATTGATCACAACAAATAACAACCACAAAACATAAGATAATGCAAACATTATGTATATCAATGACAATGCTTTCCATGCAATTGGTTAGGTAATTAAGTCTCCCTCCTCCCTAAACTCAAAAGAACAAATTTCATTACAAAAAACATCTATTGCAGCCACATAACCACAACAATAGGCTCTGTGCTGGTGCTGAAAAGTCAGTGTAATGTGCTAGCTTAACCTAAACAAGAAGACCCAGACAGAACTGAGCTAAGATCAATTGCAACCAAAGCAGACTTACAATATCCTCACAGAAATAGATGCCCAAGTGGATTATGTGATTCAACTGTTGCAGAATTATCTAGATACTCTGGACATGAATACAACTGAATTTCTCATGTATACCTTCAATATCTAAATTATAACTCTATATATTCATAGTTACAAGATAAAGACATAATTGGCACATTGGAACTAGCACTAGTGAAATTCACATATTATAGCACCTGATTTCAACAGCTTCCTGGTGCCATCATTCCTATTGTGATGTTCTGTCTGCACTGTTTGAATGAGGTTTCTTTCAATCACTTTCTTCTATTAACAAGAGATTATTTTTTCCTCTCCTAGCTTCTCAAAAAATGATTCTGAACTATTCATCTCAACAGTCCATGTGGAAGCAAATTCCAAATCCACTATACATGAATATAGATTTTTAAATTCTCAGTAAGACTCTCAGCCGCAGCAACTAAGGTTGTGTGGCTCAGCTATTCTTGCCAATACAGTTCATATCCCAAAACTGAATTAGCATAGAGGTTAACACAACCCTTTACAGCTCCAGCAATGGATTCATTTCCACCACTACCAGTTCTCCCTTTGACCATGTGGGCTTCCTCACCCGCAGTCCAAACAAGTACCAGTTGGTAGGTTAATTGGCCATTGTAAATTGTCCTGTGATTAGACCAATTAAATTGGGGGACGCTGGGCATTGTGGCTTCAAGGGCCATAAGGGCCTATTCCGCACTTAACTCAATAAATTAAATGAATAAGTGTGTCTTACCTACCAGATGTTTCAGGGTCATAGTCAATGAGTTCTACAGGACAGAAATAGTCCTGTAGAATCCTCCATGCCAACCAAGGTGCCTAACTAAACTAGTCCTATTTGCCTGCATTTAGCCTATATCCCTCTGAAACTCTTCTATCCATATGCCTGTCCAACTACCCTATAATTGAATTGAATTGACTTTTATTTCTTACATCCTTCACATACATGAGGAGTAAAAATCTTTATGTCTCTGTCTAAATGTGCAATGTGCAATTTATAGTAATTTGTAATAAATAGTATGTTAATAGGAGTTAATCCTGTAGTCCACAACCAGCTCCTTTGTTTTTGTGACATTGAGGGAGAGGTTGTTTTCTTGACACCAGTGTCAGGGTGATGACTTCTTTTCTGTAGGCTGCCTCATTATTATTTGAGATAAGGCCAGGCATTATACTAGTCTGTACCATTTCCTCTGGCAGCATGTTCTACATAAATACCAACTGTGTGTGAAAAACACCTTTAAAATTTTGCCCTCTCACTTTAAATCTATGCTATGTAGTTTTGCCTCCTCTAGCCAAAACAAAAAGCTTTGATTATTTACGTTAATACACGCACTTCATGATTTTATAAATTGTTATCAGGTCACCCCCTCAACTTCCTACACTCAAGGGGAAAAAAGTCCTCGTCTCTCCAGCCTCTCCTTCCCAAACCTTCCACACCTGGCAACGTTCTCTTAATTTTTTTGTTTGCACCCTTTCCAGTTTAATAGCATTCTTCCTACAGCAGGGTGACCAGGAGTGTAATATTGAAATTCAATCTTCAGATGTTAAGGGTCAGGTACTGCAATGTACTTACTATAACATCTAATTTCTGATGTATTACCTGTACTTTCAGTTACCCATTTCTCCAAGTCTCTTCTCAAAACTCTCCCTTTGAATGTAATCAAGAAGTAGGTAACATTTTCCTGAGAATATTTAAAAATCTTATCCAGTTACATGTATTCTCCATTATTCTCAAGTTATTAAAATTCAAATTACAGATAGCAGAAGAGTATCAATCGTCTACTGCCAGTACGTAGGCACTTCCACACCAGTGATTGTCTTGTGAAGGAAACCCCGTGTGTATTTTCATGCATCCTAAGAGACATCTCACCATTCACATCTGCTTTGACCATGAGGCAGATGGACTAAATCATGAACAAAGTAGCTAAATGTCAAATACGAAAGTAGAGAGAGAACTATAGAATTTAGAAACTTGTCAGATGAAGGCATGGCCATCTAATATTGAAGGATAATGAAAAGACCAGATCT
Organism: Hypanus sabinus; assembly: GCF_030144855.1. Lineage (NCBI taxonomy): Eukaryota > Metazoa > Chordata > Chondrichthyes > Myliobatiformes > Dasyatidae > Hypanus > Hypanus sabinus. Next base: position 171,193,794 of record NC_082712.1, on the reverse strand, counting down.
AAAGAGCTACATATTATCAGAGTTACAGTAATGGAAGAACTTTCTTATATAAACACAAGAGATTCTGCAGATACTGAAAATCTTAAGCAACACACACAAGGTGCTAGAGGAAGTTAGCAGATCAGGCAGCACCTATAGACGGAAATGAACAGTGAACATTTTGAGCAGAGACCCTTCATCAGGACAGGAAAGGAATAAGCAGCTGGAGGGGGAGGGGAAAGAGTACAAGCTGGCAGGTGATAGGTACGAGGGGTAAAGGTCTGAAGAAGGAATCTACCAGGAGAGAACAAGGGACAATGAAAGAAAGGGGAGGAGAGGCACCAGAGAGAAGTGATGGACAGGTAAAGAGAAGAGGTAAGAGATGAACCAGAATGGGTGATGGAAAAAGGGGGGGGGGGGGGAGAACGAACCAGAAATTAGAGAAATCAATGTTAATGCCATAAGGTTGGATGCTACCCTGACAAAATATGAGGTGTGTTTTGCCTCCAACCTGGGTGTAGTCTTTTTGTGGCCATAAAACTGGCTTTAGAACAACATGTCAGAATGGCAATGGAAGTTGAACAGAAATGGGTAGCCACTGGGAGATCTTGCCTTTTGTGATGGATGGAACAACTGTGCTCAACAAAATGGTTGCCCAATCTACATCAGGTCACAACAGTGTTGAGGCCACACTGGGAGACCTTTCTTGTCCATTATTTTGAGATCAAGGAAAAGTCAAGCTTTAATGACCCCAGCTTGAGATCCTGGTGATGACAATGTCACTAAATATCATGAGTAAGTGATCAGACTATTATTGGAGACGGACTTTGTGCCAAGATGTTACTTGCTACTTATCAACCCATGTCTGAAAGTCATTAAGATCTTGTTGGAAGCAGTCATAGGCTTTTGCTGAGGCATTCAGTATAGATTTTAATATAGTTTAATCATGAACCATCATCCTTACTTACATTTGAATGGAAGGAACGTCATTGACGAAGAGTTCAAGGTGGTTGAGCCTGAAGAACATCTCATTGTGCAAATGAGCATTTTCCCCTTAATGTCCATTGATTTCAGCTTTATTTGGACCTCGCTCAATCATATCCAGTCTTGCTAATAAGGGCAATCACTCTCAACTAACTTCTGGAATTGAGCTTTTGATTCATCTTTTTTCTAATGTTGGCACAATACCGCAGCCAACAGAGTTGCTCCTTCAAAGCCAGCAACCCAGGTTCAGTCCTGCCCCCGATGATGATGAATGGAATTTGCAAATTTTGCCTGCCAGTTCAGTGGGCTAGGACCATTTCTGTAGTGTATGACTATTGCTGTGAGATGAGATATAGAGCTAACTGATCCAGGTAAACCCCCAAATGAATATTGATGAACAGGCTATTAACACCATCCAACACTTTGCCGGCAATTAAAAGTGGACAGGGGAAATACCACAGATGACAGAAATAAGGAAGTACAAGATTATGGAGTGAAACAAAGACAAGGGTGACAATTTATTTAAAACTGCTTAACTGATTCCTAATACTGTAGAAGTATAGCTTCAAAGCTCTCTTGTTAAAATACTTGCATACAAAAGCTATTATCACCTAACATAAGGTGACAGATATGGATTGCATTGCAATTGTTAACAACTAGAGCGGGGGTCGGCAACCTGCGGCTCCTGAGCCATTTGTGGCTCTTTCACCTCTGTGCTGCGGCTCCCTGTGGCTTTGGGAAATAATTGGTCAGTATTTAATTAAAATGTATTTTATGTTAGTTTGTTAGCTTTTGAAATGTAATTATGGTGATCTTGTACATTTCCTGCCACATCCGAAACGGCTCACAATTAGCCGGCATTCCGGCTAAGGGAGATAGCCTACGGGGGTTTGTGAGTACGCGTCTTTTGCAGCATCTGCGTCCATGGGGGCTGGGTTGAGGGAGGCTTAAAAGCAAGGCTGTTTAGTTCGAATAAAGCTATCTTTGACTGCAGTTTACTGACACCGCTACAACGTGTTTTTATCGCTGGCTGTCCAGACGGAAGGTGCTGAAACGCTTTGTCGCGTGTCTGGAAGAAATGAAAACTTTCCTGGGCAGCAAAGGGCTCACCTTTCCTGAGCTGGAACAGCCAGAGTGGCTGGAAAAGCTACACTTCATGGTAGACATGACAGCGCACCTGAACACGCTGAACACAGCTCTTCAGGGGAAAGGACGTACAGCCCTGCACATGTTGGAGGATGTTTTGGCATTCGAGCGCAAGTTGACAGTGCTTGCCAGAGATTTACAGAAAGGCACTTTGTCTCACTTCCCCAATTTGAGAGAGTTCAAACAAGGTCACGACATGATAATTTCGGAGTATTTACATTCTGCAATCATCGCAATGCAAACATCGTTTGGGAAACGCTTCTGTGAGTTCAGAGAGGAAAAAAACACATTATCCTTCCCGGTCACTCCCTTAAGCATCGATCCTTCCCTACTGAATACGACTGCATTGGCAGGTGTGAGTCAACCTGATCTTGAGATGGAACTGGCCGACATAGCCGACAAAGACATATGGGTGTCCAAGTTTAGATGCTTGACAGCAGACCTTGAAGATGTTGCCCGTCAGAAGGCCGTTCTTGCTCAGAAACACAAATGGAGTGATATTGAAAACCTCACAGATGACAGCTTGCGATCCTGTGTAAAGATGAAGGTGACATCATACAGCCCTGATGTGCAGACGCTGTGCGGTGAGGTCCAGGAACAGAAATCCCATTAACCAAGTATGATAAATATTTTAATTGCCTATTATTTTACTTATATTCATATTTTTTCATAGTTCAGTGAAATAGTCCTTTCATTTTTCAGGATGACAGCTGGCTGACGTTATTTTTGGTTTGCTGCTGGCGGAAAATTTAAGTTCGGCGTTTTTCATAAATACAAGAAGGACTCAAATAGACATTGAATATTTTACTTAAAAGTAACTTTCAACCCAACGTCTTTTTTTCGGAGTTCAAAATGTTTTTGTTGCATGCAGAAATGTAATTTCGTTTTCTCTGCAGGAGTTCATCAATTTCATAAATGCAACACATTATAGTTTGTTTATACATAGCATAAAGGCAAAAAAAAACGTTGTATGCAGTGTTATTTCATTTTAAATGTCAAACGGGTTTTGCGGCTCCCAGTGTTTTCTTTTCTGTGGGAAACGGGTCCAAGTGGCTCTTTCAGTGGTAAAGGTTGCTGACCCCTGAACTAGAGTGACTAGAAAGTAAAACCTGCTACAAGGAGTCATGGAAGTAAAGAGCAGAGCAGCTAGGCAGAATCAAGAACCAAAAAATATGCCTATACCCAGGACAAAATGTACAGCTCACAACAAGCACAAATGTCATTCTACAGAAAGAAGATATTTATGCATTTTAACAAGGGAGTGTTACAGATGTCAGAAAGAGATATAAATCAAAACTTCAGCAAAAAAAAGGCTTATAATTTCAATTTAAGTATTTTGGTATCCAGGATTTTGCTTGGCCATTCAATCCCTATAGTACCAATATCTCCAGATTTAGTTCAGGGTCAACAAGTAAGTAGTTGATGATGGGTGGAGTAGAATGGGATGAGCGGTGGAGATGTAGAAAACACAGAACATAGAAAACCTACAGCACGATACAGGCCCTTTGGCCCAAAAAGTTGTGTCGAACACATCCCTACCTTAGAAATTACTAGGCTTACCTAAAGCCCTCTATTTTACTAAGCTCCATGTACCTATCTAAAAGCCTCTTAAAAGACCCTATTGTATCCGCCTCCACCACTGTCACTGGCATCCCATTCCACTCACTCACCACTCTCTGTGTAAAAAACTTACTCCTGACATCTCTTCTGTACCCCAGCACCTTAAACCTGCATCCTCTTGTGGCAACCATTTCAGCCCTGGAAAAAAAGCCTCTGACTATCCACACGATCAGTGCCTCTCATCATCTTGTACACCTCTATCAGGTCACCTGTCATCCTCCTTTGCTCCAAGGAGAAAAAGCCAAGTGGTTGGGATTGGTGTGAGTAGATGGTACTGGGTTAGAACAGGTTAGGAGAGGGTTTGGGGCACAATGGATTGTGTGGGAGATGGGGAAGGGTGGAATGTAATGTGCATAGAAGTTGGGCAGCAACAAGATGAGGGCAGGTGGTTTGGATTGAAGTAAGATGAAGGCAGGAGATGGGGCTGCAGATGTATGGGTTAGGAACATGAGATGGGCTGGGCTGGAATTGAGTGGAAGCAAGGGGTTGATAATGCTGGGCTGCAACAGGCTGGGATGGGACAGAGGTGGAATTGGTTTGCAGCAGAATAAGAGGTGATAGGGCTGAGGAATTGAGTGAGGGTGAGGGTGAGTATGGGGGTGGGAGATAGGGACAGAATGGAATGGGTTGGGTGGTAGATGATGATTGGGTTGAGGTGAAATGGGTTTGGGATAGGAATTGGGAGTGAAGACATGGTAGAATGGGATGAGGTATGGTGGACTGGGATGGGGTGGGAATTGGGAATGGGGTTGTGGTATAAGTTGAGGGTGTAGAATGGACTAGGTGTGGTGGAATGGTATGGGTTGGAGTAGGAATTGAGTGTGGAGTTGTGGTAGAATGATATGGGGAATGTGGAATTGATTCTATAGAATAGGTTGAGAAAGGGGCAATGTGGAGGGGCATGTGCGAAGAGAGAGCTCGAGCTCGCTATGGTTGAGCATATTCCGAGAGATTTCATCACAAATCAACAACTCAAGCAGATTTTTCACACTGTATCCGACATATTTTTGATAATTGATGAAAGGAGGTGTTTTCTCTCTCTCTCTCTCCGAGAACGGTTACGGTTCACAATATTGTGGAAACTAGGGGTAGAGCCGGCAAGTGTCGTTTGATTGGGGGGGGTCATATAGTGGGTGTGTGAGGCGCGAAGAGTTGCTGCATTGAGGAGACTCCTACCCACTAAAGAATATCATCCGCATATTTCAGTAACCGCGCACCTACTTGCCTTCACCATCGGCACCCCTCGTGCTCGACTGGCGGGTAACAGCGCAAACCGTCCCACGAGCCTTTGCGCTGCGCTGGGTAATAGAGGGCTTTCTCGGGAGCTGTGCATGTCGGGATAACATGGACACCATACTGGATGGTCTTGACCCAAAAGTCCATGATTTATTTCCCTCTAGAGATGTTGCCTGACTTGTTAAATTCCTTTTGCATTTTATGTCTGTTGCTCAGTCCTATCTAGAACACCCGTTTGATGATGCAACTAGCACGGAGAAGTGCGATGGAGACCAGAGATCGCAAGCTCGGGAGAGTTTGCAGGTGCTGGAAATACACAGCAACAACACACAAAACGCTGGAGGAACTCAGAAGGTCGAGTAGCTTCTATAGAAAAGCCTACACAGTCGACGTTTCGGGCCGAGACCTTTCTTTGGAGACTGGAGATGGAGTTCTCTGAGAGATTGATTTAGCAAATCAAGTTTTATGATGATCTCGCTGCGTAGGGTTGATACGCACAGTCGTTAACTCTGTTGGAGAATGAAGAACGAGAGGAGGGGAAAGATTTAGCAGGAACCTGAGCAGCACCACTTTTCACCCAAGGGGCTGCATGTGTATGGAATGAGCTGCCAGAGGAAACGGTTGAGGCAGGTATGCCTGTAACATTTAAAAGGTACCTAGATGGCTATCTATATGGGAAAAGTTGAAAGTGATATAGGCCAAATAGGATTAGATTAATTGGGAATCATGGTCGACATAGACCAATACAGCTGAACGACCTGATGCGTGATGTACAACTCTATAATCCTTCAAAGTTTAAAGTCTATAAATTCACATTTATAAATAAATCCACAGTTACAATCAAAGTAAACAAATCTTTAACTGGAGAGGGTAAGGAAAATAAAGAAAATATCATGGAAACATTCAATAGGTCAGGATGCGTTTTGTTTTAATATATTGAAGGTTTATTTCAGATTTTTATTATCACCAACATTTTATTTCTCGAACTTTTAAAGGTTGTAGTTCAAAGATTCAAAGTATATCACCATATACTGTACAACCTTGAGGTTCACTTCTTGTGGGCATTCACAGTAAATACAAAGAAATAATAATAATAAAGCAAGAACATTAGATTAGGAGTCATTGAAAGTGAGTCCATAGACCGGTAACAGAGTGTTGGGGTGAGTGAAGTTATCCCCTCTAATCAAGAGCCTAGTGGTTGAGGGGGTAATAACGGTACCTGAATCTGGTGCTGTGGGTCCTGGGCCTCCTGTACCTCCTTTCTGATGGCAGCAGTGAGAGAGAGCATAGCCTGAATGATAAGGGTCTTTGATGATGGAAGCAGCTTTCCTGCAACAGCACTCCATGTAGATGCACTCACTTGTGGGAAGAGCTTTACCTGTAAAGGGCTGGGCTACCTTCTGTAGGCTTTTCCATTCAAGGGCATTGGAGTTTCCATTCCAGGCTGTGATGCAACCAGTCAATATACTCTCCACCACACATCTGTAGATTGTCAAAAGTTTCAGATGTCTTGCAGAATCTTCACAAACTAGTAGAAATGTTACTGTGCTTCCTTTGTAATGGTACTTATTTGCTGGACCCAGGACACATTCTCTGAAATTATAACACCAAAGAATTTTAAGTTGCTGACCCTCTCCACCTCTGATCCCCTGATGAGGTTTGGCTCATGGAGCTCTGGTTTCCTCCTCCTGCAGTCGTTTTACATCTTACTGACATTGAGTGAGAGGCTGTGGCACCACTTAGCCAGACTTCTAATCTCCCTCCTATATGTTGATTCATCTCCACCTTTGACTCGGCCAATAATAGTGGTGTTGTCAACAAACTTAAATATGGCATTGGAGCTGTGCTTAGCCTCACAGTCGTAAGTGTAAAGTGAGTAGAGCTGGCAGCTAAGCACACAGCATTGTGATGCACCTGTGCTGATGGAGATCGTGGAGGACTCGTTGTTGTCTATCAATCTGACTGGGGTGTGCAGGTAAGGAACTCTAAGATCCAGTTGCTCGAGTTGGTATTCAGGCCTAGGTCTTAGAGTTTATTTTTTTAGTTTTGAGGGGATGAATGCATTGAAAGCTAGCTGTAGTCAATGGAGAGCATCCTGATGTATGCACCTTCACTGTCCAGCTGTTCCAGGGTTGAGTGAAGAGCCAGTGAAATTGTATCTGCTCTTGATCTGTTATGACAGTGGATCCAAAACACTCCTCAGGCAGGAGTCGATATGTTTCATCCCCAACCTCTCAAAGCACTTTATCACAGTGGATGTAAGTGCTACTGGGCGATAGGCATTGAGGCGTTGTTCTTAGACACTGGTATGATTGAATTCTGCTTAAAGCAGGTGAGTACCTCAGACTGCCAAAACGGGCAGTGAACACTCCCCCACAATGCTGGAGGAACTCAGCAGGCCAGGCAGCACCTATGGAAAAGAGTAAACAGTTTTCATTTTGGGCCGAGACCCTTCAGCAGTCCTCCTTTTATAAAGTCTGTGACTGCTGTGGCATATTCGTTCAAATCCTCTGATGAGCCTTTGAACGCGGCCATTCGTTGAACTTGAAGCAATCCCATAACTGTTCTCTGCTTCCTGCGACCACCCTTTATTACCTTTATCTGTGTAGTCTTGCCCTTCTGCCTCTGCCTGAATGAAGGCATCTGTTGCCTGGTGTAATCTGACAATTTCTCCAACATCCATGAATCCTGCCATCAAGAAGGATAAGGGCAGCAGACACATGGGAAGAGCGCCATTTAATATTCTTTATCATAACTGGGTCTAAATCCTGAAATTCAATCAGGAACATTGTGGATGAATCTTCAAATATGACTGGGATGGTTCAGGGAGCTGGCTCACCAGTCCCTTCTCAGGGATAGTTCAGGATGGGCAGACAATGCAAGTGACACCCACATCATGACAACAGCTGTATGTTGTGACAGCTGTAGTTACCACCTCACTGTTCAGTCTTCACCACCTGTATTCCCTGTAATGAAAAAGAAGAAGAAAGCCCTTAACTCTGGGTGGAGTCATCAGGATGCCATTGTGACACTGAGAGGGCAGGAACGGGGTACTGATTGTGTATGATCAGCCATGATCACAGTGAATGGCGGTGCTGGCTAGAAGGGCCGAATGGCCTACTCCTGCACCTACTGTCTATTGTCTGTTGTGACTGTTTTTTTTAGCAGGCTTTCTTGTCTTTACAAGGCCAAGTTGCTAGCTCGGCCCTCAACCCAGCACGGACGGAAAGCATGCAAGGGAGCCGGCTGGATTCGAACTCAGGAGCCTTCACTCTGAAGTCCAGTGCTGATGCCACTACGCCACCAGCTGACCACTCCCTGTGACGAGGGTGGAAGCCAAGACCCGATGGCTGACACTCTGGGGAAGTTGGAGGACTGATGTCTGCAAGTCCCTGAGCCTAATGGAGGCTAAAGGCCCAGAGGTGGCCTGTCTGTGCATGTGAGTAGGTGTCTGGCTGGGTGGGAGGGAGGAAGGAGTCCTGTTTTGCTGATGCTGAACATTGTGGGCACATTATGTTGGTGGTAGAATATGTGGCGACACTTGTGATCTGCTCCCAGCACATCCATAGCTCACTTTGTTATTAATGCTAATAATGTATTCCACTGTAAGTTTTGATATACATGTGATAGATAAAGGAAACAGAATCTGTGTCTGCATGGGTTTCTCACAGGTTCTATAGTGTCTTTCCTCAGCCTATAGATTTTTGGATTTGTGGTTTAATTTGCCACTGTAAATTGCGCTTGTTTGCAGGTGAGTAACTGCACATGAAGGAGTTGATTGGAATACAGGGAGAATGTGATTGCTCTGTGAACTGACATTGATTTGATGCATTTACAATGGCCTCCTGCATTACAAGGACTTAGGTTGAATTGATAAATAAATGTTTTCACCCATCTCTTTCAAAACTACCATTTTCTGTCTTTATTTTCCAGACTCTCTCCAGTTAAAGTTATTCATTTTGATTGTAATATGGAATCTGTCGCTCTGCAGCGGAAATCATGTGTAAAGTTTAATGCTATAAAGTTTTCTGAGAAGTTACTCTGGAATTTAACAGCACCTACAAAAAGTTCATTGATTACTGCAAAATCCTTTCTTCCTGTAGAAGTACTCAATGACAGTTTTATAGGTTGGTAAGTGGCAGAAGAAAAGTAAAAGATTGGCCAAGTAATTGGCTGTACACACATAATGGCTCCAACAACCAGTAAAGACCTGATAACGTTTTATTTCATACAAAAAAACTTGGAAATTACTTACAATAAAATCTTGTTATACCTATACAATATAATTTGTATACACTTATTGTTTTCTAAAGATCTCATTCCAGGGTTTAAGTCATCTCATGTCTTTGTCTATTGCAGACAAATTGATAAGAGTCCTTGCCCTTATTCATTAAAAACCCAATTTATTGTTGTCACCCAAAAAGGGCAAAAGGATGATACCTCCACCCTTCCTCTATTCCTCACTCTGACCTTTTACTTCTTCTCACCTACCTATTACTTCCTCCTGTGTTCCCTGTCTGCTATAGTCCACTCTCCTCTCCTATGGAGTCTTTCTTCTCCAGCCTTTGACCTACCCCACCCATCTATCACCTATCATCTTCCAGCTAGCCTCCTTCCCCTCCCCCATCTTTATATTCTAGCATCTTCCCTCTTCCATCTCAGTCCTGAAAAAGGATCTCGACCAGAAACCTTGTCTATCTATTCATTTCCATAGATGCTGCCTGACCTTCTCAGTTCCTCCAGCATTTTGTGTGTGTGTGTGTGTGTGTGTGTGTGTGTGTGTGTGTGTGTGAGAGAGTGTGTGTTTGTGTGTGTCTTGAAAAGGATAATTATCTTTTTTTACATGGAGTTTATTGCCAGTATTCACTCCTGCTTCCTTGGAACTGTCCCTCAACTCATTGGTTTGTTTAAGGAACCCCACTAATTATCAAAAACATTTGAAAATATACAAATATGCATGCAGCCTCTGGAATCATGATAGCACTTATGATTTGAATCAGTTGATTATTGTTTTAATAATAGACCAGGTAGGTTAGATTGATTACATCATAATCAATACATTCTGATGGAAATACAGTGCAACGATATATGATCTTACTGTCAGTTGCTAGCCTTCAGACCTGTGCTGTTTTTAAAATACTGGTCACCGCACTTGAGCTTCTGTGTAACAACGTATGCAGCGTAAGTAATTTCTGACAGGTATTCAAATGAAATCCAATTCCCAATGGCCATTGATTTGATAGAATTATTTCTTGTGTTCAGTTTAAATTTTTTAATATGCCCTTATGTAAGGAAGGCAAATGCAATGTCAGCATCCATTTTGAGAGGACTAAGGATTCTTGCTGAAGCTTTATACAGCATTGGTCAGACTGCGTTGGGAGGATTGTGAGCATATCTAAGAAAGCGTGTGCTGGCATTGGAGAGGGTCCAGAAGAGATTCCCGAGAATTATCCTGGGAATGAAAGGGTTAATGTATGGGAAGTATTTGATGGCTCTGGGCTTGTACGAATGAAGGGAAATCTCTAAAATATTTGGTATCAGGACATCATGTATTATGAATATTGAAAGACCTAAAAAGATTGGATGTGCAAAGAATGTTTCCTATAATGGGAGATTCAAGGACCAGATGGCACAGCCTCAGAGTAGAAGGATATTCCTTTGGAACAGAGAAGAGGAGGAACTTTTTTAGCCAGAGAGTGGTGAGTCTGTGAAATTCATTGCCACAGATGGCTGTGGAGGCAGTCACTGGGCATATTTAAAGAGGAAATTGATAGGTTCTTGATTAGTAAGGGTGTCAAAGGTTATGGGGAGAAGTCAGGAGAATGGGGTTGAGAGGAAAAATAAATCAGCGATGATAGAATGGCAGAACAAACTTGATGGGCTGAATGGCCTAATTCTGCATCTATGTTTGATGGTCTCTTTTGGGATTGAGTCTCCATAACCATGGTTATGGGGATCTCATGTCCTTGTACTGTCTGCTTAAGTCTTCACTACTCTCAACTCTGACAAAAGAAGCTGTTATGAGATGCTCCTAAATGTGCCAGCTTCCTCATTCAATGCTTGTTAATATTTGAACTTCAGCCATCCCAGTTCCCTCAGAGTGCGGACGAGTGGCCTTCATTACCTCTCCTGACAGGAAGAGCCCTGGCCTGGGCCACTGCACATTGGGAACGAAAGTCAGAGCTCCGTGTGGATTCGGAGGCCGCCATGAGCAAGATGTTTCATCATCCCGTTGGAGCCAACTAAACGTCAGATCGCCTGATGAAGATTCAATGGGGGCATGGTCAGCGCCCGACTACGCGATCGAATTTTGGACCTTGGCCCAGGAGAGTGGTTGGAACAGGGAGGTCTTGGCCATGCTATACCGCCACAGACTCTGAGTTGAACTGAAGGATGCCCTCACCTTGGGAGAGCCAGCAGAGGTTCTCATTGATCAGTCCAGACATCTCAATAATTGACAGTGAGAGTGGGACCACTTCAGGAGGTCAAAGGGAGCCGGTCTGAACCTGACCCCTACACAGCGCAGTTCCACTCCCCAACCTCGGGCCATGACCAGCCCATCACCTGCTCAAGGTCCAGTCGAACCCAGGCAGGCCAGTTGCACTAGACTCTCTGCTGATGAGAGGTCCCGGTGTTGGAGTCAGTGTCGCTGCTTTTACTCTGGGAAAGCAGGTCACCTGCGGGATGAATGTCTGAAACTTCAGCACTTGGGTCATCCCAGTGTTGGGAGGACTGTGACAGTAGCAGCCACTGCACCCAACCCCACGGATTCTGGTTTTGTGCTGAAGGCGGAGTTCACCTGAGGTAAGAACCTGAGGCAGGAAAAGGCTTTTGTGGACTCGGAGGAAGCGGGTAATTTTCTGGACTTAGAAACCACCTGTCGGTTCGACATACCACTGCAAGAGTTGAGCCAGTCCTTGCCCACAGCTTTCTTGGACAGCCGAACACTAGGTTCCGAGCAGATTCAGCAAGACTGTGGAATTGCAGATGAGGATAGGGGGTCATGTGGAAGACATTGGTTTCTACATTATTGACTCCCCACTCATACCCCTGATCCTTGGGTATCCTTGGTTGCCCCAGCATAACCCATCCGTGGACTGGAGAGAGGGGAGAATTATTACTTGGTCCAGACATTGTCAGAGGCTTTGTTTACAGCATGGTGTTCCGACACCCAGACCAATGACCTATGACCAGGCGGACTTCAGTGCAAGGGAACCTGGGACCTTCTGAAGCCTAGTCCAGTCCAAAAGAGTGGACAAGCCAGTTGTGGCCAACAGGACAGCGCGAGACCCGACACAGTCCAGTCAGAATCCCACAGGAACTAGGAAGAGGGAATTTCTAGGTCAGAAGAAAACCACGGAGAATCCCAAGCATTCTAGGGGACTTGCTGCTAAGCTGAAGGAAACCAGCTACCAGGTCTCAAGGATGGGAAAGACTCCTTTACACCAATTCTTGAAGCCTATTCCCAGAGATACAAGAATCCCCTCATGCCTCACTGCTATTGCCTGTGAATACAGACGGGGAGTCTGACTCTGATTTGGCCACTGTTTCCATGGATGAAATTGGTGAGCTCAGAGAAAGGATTCTGAAGCTTGTCACCAAATAAATCTCAGAAGTCATCCTTGAAGGGAGTTCCAGAGGAGCCAGCAACACCTAAACCAGTCAAACTCCCTTCTGTTTACAAGAACTTGGAGGAGATCTTCAGCAAGGGCAAAGCCTCGACTGTTTCACCACACCAACCCTACAACTGTGCCACAGATCTGCTGCCCGGTACCTGTCCCCCACAGGGCCTTTTGTATGTACTCTCAGGCCCAGAGAGAAGTGCAATGGAGGATATAAAGGAAGATCATACCATGGGCTTCATTCAGCCCTCCATCTCACCTGCTGGTGCAGGTTCAGTGCTCAAATGTAAGCCGACCAGTGATTTTACCTAGCATTTGTTTTGTGCTCAATTTCTCAATCCCGTTTGAGATGGTGTCTCGATCCCAGCCTCGAATACTCCATTTGGGTCCAAGCCATCCTCATCAAGGACTTGCATCTCATCAACTACCACTCCAGAGACTTGAACACTGCAATCTCAGAGTCCTTCATTTTCGGATTGTTGGCTTGGATTAAACTCATACAAACAGCAGTAAAAGTAAACAGCACACAGAATGTTAACTGCAGAGTCCTTGAAAGTGAGTCCCCAGCCATGGAGGCAGTTCAGCACTGAGGCAAGTGAAGCCAGTCAAGGAGTCCGATGGCTGCAGGCCATAGCCACAGGGTCAGTTCAGCACTGAGGTGAGTGCCAGTGATCGCAGGCCATAGGCACAGGGTCAGTTCAGCACTGAGGTGAGTGCCAATGATCGCAGGCCATAGCCACAGGGTCAGTTCAGCACTGAAGCAAGTAAACGTTGCAAAGAAACGAGCTGAATACCGTTTCATCTTTCACCCTCAGCCTTGAGGCCTTGATCAAATCACTCAAATATTAAGAAAAAGGTTAACAAAAACAAATGGAACATGAACTACAGAGTCCCCGAAAGTGAATCTACAGCTGCAGAGCCTGTTCGGCGCTACGGCGAGTGAAGCCCGTCCAAGAGCACAATGACTATAGGGCAACGACGGCTCCTGAACCTGCCACAATGAAACCCAAGATTCCTACACCTAACACCCGACGGTAGGAGTGAGAAGAGAGAGAGACCAATCAAAAGCAGGCAGACGGCGCTGAACACCTGTTTGTTGTCCGGTTTCATCACCAACCATTTCAATCTTGCTCAACGCTTTGATGCGGAGTAATGGAGTCGACCATGGGTTCATCTTCCATCATCAGGCTTCGACACAGCATCTGCACCCAGTGATGGTCGCCTAAGCTGTACTCTCACAAGAGTCTGGTTATCCCAGGTGATCGCAAAAGCGCCAAATTGTTTATTCAGTTCCAAAGAATATCCTGAGAAGGGAAACTACAGGCTGCAGACTGCAGTGATCACAGTTCAGAAGTATTCTCTGCCAGGTGAACCTTAATTCCCTTGCTATGCAACTTATTTATTGAGATACACCGTGAAATAGGCCTTTCCGGCCCTTTGATCCACACTGGCCAGCTATCCCCCAATTTAACCCTCACCTAATCATGGGACAATTTACAATGACCAATTAACCCACCAACCGGTATGTCTTTGGCCTGTGGGAGGAAACTGGGGCACCTGGAGGAAAGCCACGTGGTCAAGGGCAGAACATACAAGCTCCTTTCAGGCAGCAGTGGGAATCGAACCCTGTACGGTAAAGTGTTATGTCCACCACTATGATACCATGCTGTTCCATCTAATAGTGGGAATTATCGACCCACTGTTGGAAAGATTTTTGCATAGCAGAAGAACTAGAGGTTATTGGAGTTGAGTCCATGGCCAGATCAGCCACGATCTTAATGAATGATGGAGCAGGCTCATGGACCAGATGGGCTACTCCTGCTGCTATCTGAAATATTCTTAAAGTGTTGTAATGGAACTTAGCAGAACTAAAATATCCCTTTTAAATAAAAGATTAAATTCCAAATTCTTATTCTACCATCAAACTTGAGTTCTTATAGAATTTTGTGGTATGATATTAAGCTTTCTTCTGTTGGACAACCTCAGATTCAATTTCAGATATACAGAGGTGTAAAAAACGAAATGCAATTGCTATAAGCATTTATACCTGTTATTCTCCCAAGATGTTTTCACAGGAAAAAGAAACCAAATATTGTCACAATGTGAGAATGGTTAGAGTGAATGAGATAATTTACCCAAGGTACTAATGTAATTTTATCTCCTCCACCAAAGGAGGTGTAAGGCACTCCCTCCCTCCGTCAGCCTGCAGGTCGTATGAGCTGCTGATGCATATCACAAGTCCTGGTTGTGCGGCCACTGACACTAGGCAGACAATCTCTGAAGAGTATTGATAATGGCTGGGGTCACCCCTCTTGTAAATACTCTGCTCTGAAGAAGGCAATGGCAAACCACTGGTGTAGAAAGATTTTCCAAGAACAATCATAGTCATGGAGAGACCATGATCGCCCATGTCAAAGAGACAGAGCAATAATGACGAAGATGATTATATACACTGTATGCATAGTGCATACTGTATACAAACACATATAAATTCTAATATACATATGTATAACGGGAGCTGCCTATATAATCTCATCATTCTTTCATTATATATTTACATTGATGATAGTCCTAGTTGCAAAGAAGAGCTAAGAGGATGTAAACCTAAAGGAGAAAGGGGGAATTAGTAAAATAACTTCAGAATGGTTATGGGCCCTGTCACAATTGTTAAGGTTTTTATACTTTATTCTGCACTGTTATTGTTTTACCTTGTTCTACCTCAATGCACTGTGTAATGATCTGATCTGTATGAACAGTATGCGAAAAAGCTTTTCACTGTATCTTGGTACACATGACAATAATAAACCGATTCCAATACCAATACGGAACTGAGCTAAAAGAAATAGATGGCAGTCAGAGGAAAAGAGGGCCGGAAGGAAGACTTATCAATTTGGATCAAATCCGTTATTATAATTGTAAAAGAAAGAAAGATGTAGTTAACCTCAGGACACGTCAGATTGCTTTCTATTCAATGAAATAATCTTGCCATCTAGTCCATGTTCAGATTTAGGAAACACATCATCGATGTCCACAAGGTCAAGTCAACAACTGGAAATATGAAAGTGGGCAGATATTTTTGCTCAGACAAACTGCTGGAGGAACTCACTGGGTCAAGCAGTGTTTTCTGAAGGCAGAGGGAAAGTCCATGGTTCAGGCTGGGACCCCACATTGGGACTGGTGAAGTGGAAGTGAGGGGGAGGGGTAAAGCAGGAGCTGAGAGGCAATAAATGGTACTAGGCGAGGAGGAGAAAGATGGGCAAATAGAGCCATGTGGGGCTGAAGAGTGACTGGAAGGGATAAATGGAACCAGTTAAGGGAGGGATGGAGGATAGAAGGAACCAGAGGGAGCCGGGGTAGGAGGCCCAGTGGGTATAAAGTGTGTGGGTGATGAGTAGATGGAGCCTGGTGGGAGAGGGTTGAAAAGAAGTGGAGGTGCAAGAACCTGGGTGGATGAGGAGAGAGCAAGAGTGTGAACTGGCTAAAATTGGAAAATTCATACCATTGAGTTGTAGACTTGCTGGGTGGAATATGAGGTACTGTTGTTTTGGTTTGCATCGGACTTTGCTCTAGCAGGAGGCGGCTGAGGTCAGACAAATCGGTGTGGGAAAAGAGAAAGGGAATTCAAATGCTTTCAACTAAGAATTAGCAGTGGTGGATGGAGCACAGGTGCTTGATGAAGTGATCACCTCACCTGTGCCTGGTCTCCTTGGTATGGAAGAGGCCATATGCTGCAAATATTGAATAGATAAGGTTGGAGAAAGTGCACGTGAATCTCTGCCTCACGGCTTAGGTCCGTGAACGGTAGTGAGGGAAGAGGTGTAGGGACAAACACTGCACCTCCTTTCGTCACAGGGGAAAGTGCCAAGGAATGGGGAGGGTTAGGTGAGGAGGAATGACAGAACCAGGGAGACAAGGAGAGAGTGGCCCCTGCAGAGAGCAGTGGGTAAGGGAAGATTTGACTTGGGATGGGATTGCAAAGCAGCTGGTGGAAATCATGAAGAATGACGTGGAGGCAGGTATGGTTAAGGAGCAAAGGAGCTGTATCTCTGTCATTTTATTTATTTATCATGGTACAGCCAGAGGGTTCCAACCCTTAGAAACATGTCACCCAACAACCCGATTAACTCTAGTCTAATCACGGGACAACTTACAATGACTAAGTAACCTACCAACTGGTACGTCTTTGGACTGTGGGAGGAAACTGGAGCACCCGGAGAAAACCCACGTGGTCACAGGGAGAACAAAGAAACTCCTTACAGACAATGGCGGGAATTGAATTGTCACTGGTTCTGGGTAGGTGGGGGTTTTTATATATATTTAGAGATACTTTGTTGTCACCAAACAATTGATACAGAGTGTACAATCATCACAGCGATATTTGATTCCGCGCTTCGCGCTCCCTGAAGTACAAATCGAAGTAAATACAATAAAAATTTAAATTATAAATCATAATTAGAAAATAGAAAAGGGAAAGTAAGGTAGTGCAAGTCAGGTCCGGATATTTGGAAGGTACGGCTCAGCTCCGGGTCAGGATCCGTTCAGCACAGTAACAGGCCCTTTCAGCCTAATTACAGCCACATGACCAATGAACAAACTAACCTCTACACCTTTGTAATGAGAGGAGAAACCACAGCACCCGAACGAGACCCACACAATCGAGGCGAGAAAGTACAAACTCCTTACAGATTGCGGCAGAATTTATTACATTTTTTTTTATTAAGTGCGATCGTGAACAATAGCCGGATCAGAAATGCTGATCAAGTCAACTAGTTCCCAAGGAGAACTCTGATAGGCCAGTCAGATGGTTCACTGCTGCTCAGTGATAGAACATTAAAAAAATCATATGTACAATTAAGAAACATTAAGAAATAGTAGAAGTACTGCAGTCATGGTGAATTGAATTGAGCCAAGGTTGCTGGCACGATGATAGTGTAATGCAAACTGTTGAGAGAAGAAGTACATAAAATGGAGGAACAGCTGAGGGTTCCACCAACCATAATGAATGGGAAACCACATTTTCTGAAAAAGGAAGACACTCGATATCTCCTGGAACAGAAAGACTCACCTTGAGAATAGATGCAGCAGAAACTGAGACAAAGGCATGGCATCTTACAAGTGGCAAGGTGGGAGAAGTTTTAGCCCAGGTAGTGGGTTTATTGTAAACATCAGTGGATTGTTTATCTGACAGAGTGATCCAGAAAGGGGGAGAGGTATCAGAAACAGACCAAGTGAATATGAGGATGGGATTGAGGTTTATATCGAAGGATTGATGAGGTTTTTTTTTGTACAGAGTGTTAGGAAGGGGTGTCAGAGTAAGTTTGGAACGGGCGCTTTTCCACATATTCAACAAAAAGGTGGGGGTAGCTCGAGCTCACTTTACAAGTATTAGCTGCGGGATTACCCTAGACAGTAATTCTCCTGTTCTTCTTCAAAATAATGCCGTGGGAGACATTACATCTACTGACAATAAAAACAAGTTACCTAAAAGGCAACACCAACAGTGCAGCTGAAATATATCTTCTGAACACACATGAACTCACAATCTTCTAACTGAAAGTATTAAAAACTGAGCTGCAGGTGATATAAAAGATATGCCTAGTATTTGCTGTGACATTTTCAGTAGTCACTGGGGTGATGTAAAATTAAAAGCTGAATTTTTTTTGTGTGTGATGATCAGAAAAAATGTATCTACTTTTTACACTGAAAGTAAAGAAAGCCATGAGCAAGGTAAGGTTTTGCAGCCGAAACAGTAAAATGAAAGAGATTCCGTTTTAATTGTGCAAAATTAGTTCCAAAAGCATTCATGTCCAGCAGATTCACATCTGTTAAAATCAGCTACATTCTTGTCTCTGCTCCCTGTTTCCACCTGCCATTCTTTGTTTTATGTCTCTTTTCAGTAAATGTCATTCAATTTCCTGCATGGCCAGTAGAGAGAACAGCAAGCCCATTATTGTCACGGTATTTGAGAGAAATATATTTCCTATCATGGGACTACAAGACATCATATGCAGCTTTATTGGTTCCGTTCCTGCAATATATCCCGATTGTGATGTTTTCTGGCAGCCCACTAATAACAGACAAACGTGCATCACTCACCCCTTGGTTGTTAATTTTCTTGTGTTAACAATAAAGATACACCTGTATTTTTATAGACCATTTACAACCTCAGTTAAGTCCCAAAGTGCTTCACAGGCAGAGTTAAAAGTGCAGTCAAGACAAACAGTAGCCTTACCATTCTGACATGGCCTCCACCAGTACCACAATGAGGCCACAGTCAAGTTGGAGGAACAGCACCTCATATTCTGTCTGGGTAATCTCCTACCTGATGGCACGAACATTGATTATTCAAACTTCTGGTAATTTTCCCCTTTTTTATACATTTCTCATTCTGGCCCCCCCTCACCCCTTCTCTTCTCACCTGTCCATCAAACATTCTCCAGTTCCCCTCCTTCTTCCCATTTTCCCCTGGTCCACTCTCCGCTCCTATCAGATTCCTTCTTCTTAAGCCCTTTACCTCTTCCACCTATCCCCTCCCAGCGTCTGATTTCATCTCCTCTCCCACACCCACCCACCTTCCCCTTCACCTATCACCAACCAGCTTGTACTCCTTCCCCTCTCTTTCCAGTCCTGACGAAGAATCTCGGTCTGAAATGTTGACCTCTTTACTTCTCTCCAAAGATGCTGCCTGACTTGCTGAATTCCTCCAGCATTTGATATCTGTTGCTCTGGATTTCCAGTATCTGCAGAATATTTGGTGTTCAAGTCTTGCCAATTTGACAGCTGTATTTCTGTTGGTAACTGTTGCTTCTCTGAGGCAGATGACTATGGTTCTATTGAATCTCTGGTGAACAAAACAACAGTGCTTATTGCAAGAGTGTTATATTGTTGGATATGCCTTCTTTTGAATCTGATATTAAGAAGTTCCACATTAAAAGAAGGATATGATTGGCACTGTAAAAGATTCAATGGCATTCTTTCAAAGAAAAGGGGACATTATCCCTTAGTTAATATTTAATTCCCTATCACCATAATTAAGACAGATTATTAGACCATCATTGCAAGAATTTACTATGCACATTCTGACAGCCATAACATAAAAGTTTAATGTAATGCGACTATAACTACATTTCCAAATTCTTAATTACCACACACAGAATGCTGGTGGACCTTAGCAAGTCAGGCAGCATCCGGGGAGAGGAATAAACAGCCTGACTTTTCAAGCTGGGACCCTTCACGGCCCGAAATATCAGATGTTTACTCCTCTCCAGTGAATGCTGAGTTCTGCCATCATCTTGGAAATATTGCTTCTCAAGATTTCAAGCATCTACAGAATTGCTTGTGCTTACAAATTCTTAATTAGCAGTATGGTGATCTGGGACATTCTGAAAGTAGAATGGAAACCACGGTATCTCGTAATAAATTTTATTTGGTAATGGCCAAATTATCATTCTCCAGATGTTGACCGAGAGGTAAGTCCTCCAGTTTTGATAAAATGATGTCACAAGATCATTGTAGATGACTGAAAGCTGCCTCAGTTTAGCATTTCATGCTGAAGGTGGTACCTCTAAATTCAATGAGCATCCATGGCCGTCTCATCTGCCAAGATGAGGCCACCTTTAGGGTGGAACAGCAGCACTTTCTATTCCATCTATGCATCCTGATGGATATCAATTTCTCCTTCCTGCAAACACCTCCCCCCACCTTCCTCTGTTCCCTACTCTGGCCTTTACCTCTTCTCACCTGCCTATTACTTCTCCCTGAGTCCCCTTTCTCCTATGGTCCACTCTCCTCTCCTATCAGATTCCTTCTTCTCCAGCCCTTGACCTTTCCGTGCCTTCACCCATCTCCTTCCAACTAGCTTTCACCCCCTCCCCCTATCTTTTTATCCTGGCATCTTCCCACTTCCTTCTCAGTCATGAAGAAAGGTATCTGCCTGAAATGTCAACTGTCTATTCCCCTCCATAGATGCTGCCTGACCTGCTGAGTTTCTCCAGCATTTTGTACGTGCTTCCATGAAATAATAACCTAATATCTTTGAGGTATGTTGAGGTATTGCTGAATGGAACAAGGGGTCACTGCACAGGATCAGAAAAGGCTGCAGAGGGTTGCAAACTCAGCCAGCTCCAACACAGACACTAAACTCACAGGCACTGAGGTGAAGCGTCAAAAAGGTTGCGCCCTTCATTAAGGACCACCATCACCAAAGACGTGCCCTTTTCTCCTGGCTACCATCAAAGAGGAGGTACAAAAGACTGATGACACACACTCAATGTTTAGAAACAGCTTCTTCCCCTCCATGTCAGATTTCTGAACGGACAATAGAACCAAACTATGAATTCTACCCCACAATTTTTATTGTCCTTTGCACTACTTATTTAATTGTAATTTTTAATATACATTTCTTATAGAAACATAGAAAATAGGTGCAGGAGTAGGCCATTCTGCCCTTCGAGCCTGCACTGCCATTCAGTATGATCATGGCTGATCATCCAATTCAGAACCCTGTACCTGTTTTCTCTCCATACCCCCTGATCCCTTTAGCCACAAGGGCCATATCTAACTTCCTCTTAAATATAGCCAATGAACCGGCCTCAACTGTTTCCTGTGGCAGAGAATTCCACAGATTCACCACTCTCTGTGTGAAGAAGTTTTTCCTCATCTCGGTCCTAAAAGGCTTCCCCTTTATCCTTAAACTGTGACCCCTCGTTCTGGATTTCCCCAACATTGGAAACAACCTTCCTGCATCTAGTCTGTCCAATCCCTTTAGAATTTTATATGTTTCAATAAGCTCTCCCCTCAATCTTCTAAATTCCAGTGAGTATAAGCCTAGTCAATCCAGTCTTTCTTCATATGAAAGTCCTGCCATCCCAGGAATCAATCTGGTGAACGTTCTCTGTACTCCCTCTATGGCAAGAATGTCTTTCCTCAGATTAGGGGTCCAAAACTGCACACAATATTCTAGGTGCGGTCTCACCAAGGCCTTGTACAACTGCAGTAGAACCTCCCTGCTCCTGTACTCAAATCTTTTTGCTATGAAAGCCAACATACCATTTGCCTTTTTCACCGCCTGCTGTACCTGCATGCCCACCTTCAATGACTGGTCTACAAGGATACTCAGGTCTCGTTGCATCTCCCCTTTTCCTAATCGGCCACCATTCAGATAATAATCTGTTTTCCTGTTCTTTCAACCAAACTGGATAACTTCACATTTATCCACATTAAATTGCATCTGCCATAAATTTGTCCACTCACCTAACCTATCCAAGTCACCCTGCATCCTCTTATCATCCTCCTCACAGCTAACACTACCGCCCAGCTTCGTGTCATCCGCAAACTTGGAGATGCTGAATTTAATTCCCTCATCTAAATCATTAATATATATTGTAACCAACTGGGGTCCCAGCACTGAGCCTTGCCATACCCCATTAGTCACGGCCTGCCATTCTGAAAATGTCCCGTTTACTCCCACTCTTTGCTTCCTGTCTGCCAACCAATTCTCTATCCACATCAATACCATACCCCCAATACCGTGTGCTTTAAGTTTGCACACTAATCTCCTGTGTGGGACCCTGTCAAAAGCCTTTTGGAAATCTAAATATACCACATCCACTGGCTCTCCCCTATCCACTCTACTAGTTACATCTTCAAAAAAATTCTATAAGATTCGTCAGACATGATTTTCCTTTCACAAATCCATGCTGACTTTGTCCGATGATTTCACCTCTTTCCAAATGTGCTGTTATCACATCTTTGATAACTGACTCTAGCATTTTCCCCTCCACTGATGTCAGACTCACCAGTCTATAATTCCCCGGTTTTTCTCTCCCTCCTTTTTTAAAAATTGGGGTTACATTAGCCACCCTCCAATCCTCAGGAACTAATCCAGAACCTAAGGAGTTTTGAAAAATTATCACTAATGCATCCACTATTTCTTGGGCTACTTCCTTAAGCACTCTGGGATGCAGACCATCTGGCCCTGGGGATTTATCTGCCTTTAATCCCTTCAATTTACCTAACACCACTTCCCTACTAACATGTATTTCCCTCAGTTCCTCCATCTCACTAGACCCTCGGTCCCTTACTATTTCCAGAAGATTATTTATGTCCTCCTTAGTGAAGACCAAAGTAGTTACTCAATTGGTCTGTCATGTCTTTGTTCCCTATGATCAATTCACCTGTTTCTGACTGTAAAGGACCTACATTTGTCTTGACCAATCTTTTTCTTTTCACGTATCTATAAAAGCTTTTACAGTCAGTTTTTATATTCCCTGCCAGCTTTCTCTCATAATCTTTTTTCCCTTTCCTAATTAAGCCCTTTGTCCTCCTCTGCTGGTCTCTGAATTTCTCCCAGTCCTCAGGTGTGCCGCTTTTTTTTTGCTAATTTATATGTTTCTTCTTTGGATTTGATACTATCCCTAATTTCCCTTGTCAGCACTACCTTCCCTGGTTTATTCTTTTGCCAAACTGGGATGAACAGTTGTTGTAGTTCATCCATGCGATCTTTAAATGCTTGCCATTGCATATCCACTGTCAACTCTTTAGGTATCATTTGCCAGTCTATCTTAGCTAATTCACGTCTCATACCTTCAAAGTTACCCTTTAAGTTCAGAACCTTTGCAATTTACAGTGTTTTTATGTATTACACAATACTGCTGCTGCCAAACAATAAACTTCATGACATACGTCAGTGATATTAAACCTGATTGTGATTTTAACAATTCACAGTCCTTCCAGGTGACTGTAGTGCCAGCATACCTACTGTTAGACAGCAGGGGGCGACAGAAGGCCTACAAAAAAATACATGCAGACAGGGTAATAGGCTCAATCTCCTAATTATAATAAAGATCACAGTGGCTTTACGATGAAATTTCAGTATCTGACCACTACTGACAGGACTGCAAAAACATCTGTTTGCATTTTATGGATTATCAAGAGTCCCGTTCAGACAATAACTCAGAGTTTGTTGCACATGAACTTAAGATTGAAATAAAATAGGCTCTTTACATACTTTGTCCAACCATATCATCCTACAGCTTGAGGGCTGTAGAAATCTTTCAGAATGCTTGTAAATAACAGGATTCTTAATCCATTCCTTCAGCCCAAAATCTGCCTCAGTTGATATCTACATAATGGAATGCAGTTGAGGGAGTGACATCTGCCAGCATGTTTTAAAACACAGCCTCACACTCTACAGATCTTATTCAAGTCCAATTTGTCCTCTACCTTTTCCAAGCATCGAACATAATCAAAATCAGAGTCAGGTTTATTATCAGTGACATTGTTGCTGAAACTTGCTGATTTTGTTAATCTATTTTTTTTCATTGAGATACAGCGCAGAATAGGCCCTTCTGGCCCTACAAGCCAAGTCACCCAACAATCCCCCCGATTTAACCCTGCCCTATTTCAACTTACAATGACCAATTTACCCACCAACCGGTACGTCTTTGGACTGTGGGAGGAAACTGGAGCCCTAAGAGGAAACCCACACTGTCATGGAGGGAGCATACAAACTCCTTACAGGACGGAATCCGGGTTGCTTTACTGAGATACAGCATGGAAAATAAGCCCTTTAGTCCTTCAAGCTGCACTGCCTAGCAACCTCTTTGCGGCATGTGAGATCATCATGAGATATAATTAAATATGAGGACCATTTGATGACTCTCGGCCTGTACTCGCTGGAGTTGCGGCATGTGAGATCATCATGAGATATAATTAAATATGAGGACCATTTGATGACACTCGGCCTGTACTCGCTGGAGTTTTGAAGAATGGAGTGGGGGGAAATCTTATTGACACCTAATGAATGTTGAAAGCCCTAGATAGAGCGGATGTGGAGAGGATGATTCCGATAGGACAGGGCTCAGAATACAAGGACACCTCTTTAGAGCAGAGATGAGGACAAATTGTTTGTTTTAGCCAGAAGCTGGTGAATCTGCGGAATTCATAGCCACAGATGGCTGTGGAGGCTAAGTACTTGGGTATATTTAAAGTGGAGGTTGATATGTTCTTGATTAGTAAGGGCATCAAAGCTTATAGGGAGAAGCCAGGAAAATGGGGTTGACAGGGAAAATAAATCAGCCATGAATGAGTGGCGGAGGAGACTTGATAGGCAAAATGCCCTAATTGTGCTCCTATATTTTATGGTTTTATTGTCTTAGATCATAGAGCTCATGTCAAGATAAACAGTCCGGTTGTAATTTGTACCCTTTACAACATGATGACTTCAGACATCCACAGCAACTCATAAAGTCAGAATCGTACAATGTTCTTGTACCATGAAGGACCTTATCAACACCTGTGGATTTTGAGGCGGGTCATCAAGCAGAAGTAACCTTTGACCTAGAGGGGCAGGGTAAAAAAGACATGTCATATTCACATAGAGTACCTTTTACCGATGTCCCAGCTCGTGTTCTTCCAAACCAAAGGAGAATCATAGAAGACCATGTTCCTGCTCTGCAGTGGTACCTGTTCCACGTGCTAATCTGCCCACCTGGCCTCAACGGCCTCCACTGCTTCCAACCGAAGATACCCCATACAACAATTTAATGCCCTGGTGACATTTGATCAATAAATTAGATACACAGTATCTTACTGTGTTTGTTAGTTAGCAACAAGTTCAATAACTGGGTAGCATAATCTATTAAATCTCTTCTGGGATTAAACAGTCCATTTCAGGAGTTAGTAACTGCTACATTCTGAATTGCTAAATTGTCGCAACCTGTTAATTTTTTTTGAATGGAAGTTTAATCTAGGAGAAATGAGTACTGTATAGTTAATTATGCATTCATTGCCTGGCTGTGATGGAACAAGTCAATATACTCTCCACCATAAATCTATAGAGGTTTGTCAAAGTTTTCCATGACATGCCGAATATTCTCAAACTTCTAAGAAAGTAGAGGCATTTACCATGCTTTCTTTGTTATGGCACTTAAGTGCTGGATCCAGGATGAACATCTGAAATGATAACAGCGAAGAATCTGAAGTTGCTATCCTCTCCACCTGTGCACCTGTGCCCACAATAAACTCGATACTGAATTTGGTAGAGAGAATAAATGTTTATGATGGCGCAAGGGCCTCTTATCACTCAGGCTGCCTTGTCTCAGATGGTGCTGAGCTTAGAATCATAGAAAAGAACACTGGCACCAGTCTATCTGCCATCAATGAAAGACAGGAAGGATGTGGAAGCGAGTACTGTGCTCAGTTCTGGTCGCCTCACTACAGGAAGGATGTGGAAGCCATAGAAAGGGTGCAGAGGAGATTTACAAGGATGTTGCCCGGATTGGGGAGCACGCCTTATGAGAATAGGTTGAGTGAACTTGGCCTTTTCTCCTTGGAGCGACAGAGGATGAGAGGTGTCATTGATCGTGTGGATAGACAGAGGCTTTTTCCCAGGGCTGAAATGGCTGTCACAAAAGGTTTAAGGTGCTGGGGAGTAGGTACAGAGGAGTTATCAGAGGTAAGTTTTTTACTCAGAGAGTGGTGAGTGCGTGGAATGGGTTGCCGGCAACGGTGGTGGAGGCAGATACGATAGGGTCTTTTAAGAGGCTTCTAGATAGGTACATGGAGCTTAGAGGGCTATAGGTAAGCCTAGTAATTTCTAAGGTAGGGACGTGTTTGGCTCAACTTTGTGGGCTGAAGGGCCTGTACTGTGCTGTAGGTTTTCTATATTTCTATGTTTCTAAGAAATATACACAGAAAGGTGCCGAAAAAGGGCCAGTGACATTATGAAGGATCCTACCCGCCCTGCTCATGGACTGTTTGTCCATTCCCATCAGGGAGGAGGCTGTGTAGCATCCACACCAGGACCACCAGACTCAAACAGTTACTTTCCCCAAGTAGTCAGGCTTAACAACACCTCCACCCACAACTGTATTATTTCCCATCAGTCACCTTATGTACAGCCTGGCATCATTTCATGAACATGCAATCAATCAATGTATATAAGTTATGAATTCATTGTGTGTAATTTTTATTACTATTATATTCTTCATCTTCTGTGCTTTTTTGTGCTGCACCAGATCCAGAGTAACAATTATTTTGTTAAATTTACACTTGTGTGCTGGAAATTATGTTAAACAATCTTGAATCATGAATGGTTTACAGCAAATATTTATACTTTTAAGATATGATTGCCCTCACCCTGCTCTAAGGGAGATTTTACATCCCTCTTCCACAGTCTAGAGGGTGATTTGCCTCCTTCCCCCAGTCTATAAGACGATTTGCTCCCAATCTCCAGACAAGCTTGTCACTGTTTCTCAACATTGGTGAAAATAATAAACTTGTCTAGGAGCCTTATGCGACCTCAGTGCATCGACATCTGGCAATGAATTGTGTTCCTTACCCCGTACACGTCACAATAATAAAACCAGTCTAACGGCCTTGCACGACCTGGATGCCCCGATGTGATTAAATAATCTATATGGGTGCAATGTAAAACAAAATTTCTCACGGTGTCCTGGTATCTGTCAGAGCCTCACGCGATAGCATTGCACTGACGTGTTTATATAATTTCATAATCACGCTTTCCTCTTGTGACGTAAGGTCTCCGACCCGATACTCTTCATGTTGCCAACAGCGGCGAGTTTCGGTTCTGCCTGCACATTCACCCGCCGAGTTTTGTTGGATCAATCCCGCCGCACCAGCTCGACCGGGCGGGAGGGGACGCGGGCGGAGGTAGGTGGGCAGCAGGGGCGGGCAATGCACGGCCCTCGGCGGAGAGAGGGGCTGGACCGGGCAGGAGGGGAGGTAGGTGGGCAGCAGGGGCGGGCAATGCACGGCCCTCGGCGGAGGTAGGTGGGCAGCAGGGGCGGGCAATGCACGGCCCTCGGCGGAGAGAGGGGCTGGACCGGGCAGGAGGGGAGGTAGGTGGGCAGCAGGGGCGGGCAATGCACGGCCCTCGGCGGAGGTAGGTGGGCAGCAGGGGCGGGCAATGCACGGCCCTCGGCGGAGAGAGGGGCTGGACCGGGCAGGAGGGGAGGTAGGTGGGCAGCAGGGGCGGGCAATGCACGGCCCTCGGCGGAGGTAGGTGGGCAGCAGGGGCGGGCAATGCACGGCCCTCGGCGGAGGTAGGTGGGCAGCAGGGGCGGGCAATGCACGGCCCTCGGCGAAGAGAGGGGCTGGACCGGGCGGGAGGGGAGGTAGGTGGGCAGCAGGGGCGGGCAATGCACGGCCCTCGGCGAAGAGAGGGGCTGGACCGGGCGGGAGGGGAGGTAGGTGGGCAGCAGGGGCGGGCAATGCACGGCCCTCGGCGAAGAGAGGGGCTGGACCGGGCGGGAGGGGAGGTAGGTGGGCAGCAGGGGCGGGCAATGCACGGCCCTCGGCGAAGAGAGGGGCTGGACCGGGCGGGAGGGGAGGTAGGTGGGCAGCAGGGGCGGGCAATGCACGGCCCTCGGCGAAGAGAGGGGCTGGACCGGGCGGGAGGGGAGGTAGGTGGGCAGCAGGGGCGGGCAATGCACGGCCCTCGGCGAAGAGAGGGGCTGGACCGGGCGGGAGGGGAGGTAGGTGGGCAGCAGGGGCGGGCAATGCACGGCCCTCGGCGGAGGTAGGTGGGCAGCAGGGGCGGGCAATGCACGGCCCTCGGCGGAGGTAGGTGGGCAGCAGGGGCGGGCAATGCACGGCCCTCGGCGGAGGTAGGTGGGCAGCAGGGGCGGGCAATGCACGGCCCTCGGCGGAGGTAGGTGGGCAGCAGGGGCGGGCAATGCACGGCCCTCGGCGAAGAGAGGGGCTGGACCGGGCGGGAGGGCAGCGGGACGCGGACCCACGTGTGGCGGCAGAGTGAAGGGAAACGGCCGGTTTCCCACTCTGTGTCTTTCGCTTCGGGGATTCTTCCCCCTTTCCCTTGGCTTAAACGGTGTGGGTGGAGGGTTTCATGGCTTGCTCTCCGGGGCGCGCAGAGATGCAGTGTGTTGGCGTCTGCACGCAACATGGTGTTCCGAGGGCGGCGGTGCAAACTGGACAAAAACCTGCCGCTGAGCCTTTCTCCGTGCACGGTGGGTTCGTGGAGTGAACTGTAATGGTGTAACGGTACTGAAGGCAGTACATCAGATCCATTTAAGAAACTCTTAATAAACATATAGAAGAATGGAGGGGTTATGTAGGAGAGAAGGGTTAGATTGATCTTAGAGTAGGTTAAAAGGTGGGCACAACATCGTGGCCAAGGGGCCTGTACTGTTCTGCATTCCGTGTACTTTTGGTACATGTGGCGATAATAATAATAAACCGGTTGACAATTTACCAAATTAACCAGCATTCTCATCCCTGCTGATCTGGCTTTTTGGAACACCCATCCAAATTCCTCCACGAAATCGTTATATTGCTTTTTTTTCCCCCCTATTTTAGATAGATTACTTTCCTCTGGAAATGGGAAGCTGATTCAATTGTAGGTCACTTTGCTGTTCTAGTGTTTCACAGATTTAATATTGTAATGTTGGACTTTATTGCTATATATTGACATATAGCAATTACACTCTAACCAAGTTAGCCACAGCCAATAATGGGGTTCTGAGAAACAAATTTTCAGAAACAAATAATGGGTGGTTGTACAGTTTTATAGTTTCCTGAACACCAGTTAAATTGCAAAGGAGATTGTACAAACTACATTTTCCTGGAAATTAGAAGATCATGGGATGTTTTGATCAGTTTGTAGGATTATGAATGTGGTAGTTGAAAACTATTAAAATAGGATATTGAAAAATGGTGCAAGGGGGAGGGATTCAAATTTCTGGGGCATTGGAACCAGTTTTGGGGGAGGTGGGACCAGTATAAACAGGACGGTCTGCACCTGGGCTGGACTGGAACCAATGTCCTTGGGGGAGCGTTTGCTACTGCTGTTCAGGAGGCTTTAAACTAATGTGGCAGGGGGATGGGAACAGGTGCAGAGAGACAGAGCGGTGTAATATTAGGGTAGAAGCAAAAAGTAGTAAGGTGAAAAGTAAAAGTGGCAGGCAGACAAATCCAGGGCAAAAAGCAAAAAAGGGCCACTTTTCAACATAATTGTATAAGGGCTAAGAGTGTTGTAAAAACAAGCTTGAAGGCTTTGTGTGTCGATGCGAGGAGCATTCATAACAAGGTGGATGAATTGAATGTGCAGATAGTTATTAATGAATATGATATAGTTGGGATCACAGAGACATGGCTCCAGGGTGCCCAAGGATGGGAGCTCAACATCCAGGGATATTCAATATTCAGGACGGATAGACAGGAAAGAAAAGGAGATGGGGTAGCATTGCTGGTTAGAGAGGAGATTAACGCAATAGAAAGGAAGGACATTAGCCTGAAGGATGTGGAATCAATATGAGCTGCATAACATTAAGGGATGGAAAACGCTGGTGGGAGTTGTGTACAGGCCACCTAACAGTAATAGGTTGGGGATGGCATTAAACAGGAAATTAGAAATGCGTGCAATGAAGGAACAGTAGTTACAATGGGTGATTTCAATCTACATATAGATTGGGTGAACCGAATTGGTAAGGGTACTGAGGAAGGTATGAGACGTGAATTAGCTAAGATAGACTGCCAAATGATACTTCAAGGGTTGACGGTGGATATGCATTGGCAAGCATTTAAAGATCGCATGGATGAACTACAACAATTTTTCGTCCCAGTTTGGCAAAAGAATAAACTAGGGAAGGTAGTGCACCCGTGGCTGACAAGGGAAATTAGGGATGGTATCAAGTCCAAAGAAGAAACATGTAAAGTAGCAAAAAAAAAGTGGCACACCTGAGGACTGGGAGAAATTCAGAGACCAGCAGAGGAGGACAAAGGGCTTAATTAGGAAAGGGAAAAAAGATTGAGAGAAAGCTGGCAGGGAACATAAAAACTGACAGTAAAAGCTTTTATAGATATGTGAAAAGAAAAAGATTGGTCAAGACAAATGTAGGTCCCTTACAGTCAGAAACAGGTGAATTGATCATAGGGAACAAAGACATGGCAGACCAATTGAATAACTACTTTGGTTCTGTCTTCACTAAGGAAGACATAAATAATCTTCCAGAAATACTAAGGGACCGAGGGTCTAGTGAGATAGAGGAACTGAGGGAAATACATGTTAATAGGGAAGGTATTAGGTAAATTGAAGGGATTAAAGGCAGATAATCCCCAGGGCCTGCATCCTAGAGTGCTTAAGGAAGTAGCCCAAGAAATAGTGGATGCATTAATGATAATTTTTCAAAACTCCTTAGATTCTGGATTAGTTCCTGAGGATTGGAGGGTGTCTAATGTAACCCCACTTTTTAAAAAAGGAGGGAGAGAAAAACCGGGGAATTATAGACTGGTGAGTCTGACATCAGTGGAGGGGAAAATGCTAGAGTTGATTATCAAAGATGTGATAACAGCACATTTGGAAAGAGGTGAAATCATCGGACAAAGTCAGCATGGATTTGTGAAAGGAAAATCATGTCTGACGAATCTTACAGAATTTTTTGAAGATGTAACTAGTAGAGTGGATAGGGGAGAGCCAGTGGATGTGGTATATTTAGATTTTCAAAAGGCTTTTGACAAGGTCCCACACAGGAAATTAGTGTGCAAACTTCAAGCACATGGTATTGATGTGGATAGAGAATTGGTTGGCAGACAGGAAGCAAAGAGTGGGAGTAAATGAGACCTTTTCAGAATGGCAGGCAGTGACTAGTGGGGTACCACAAGGCTCAGTGCTGGGACCCCAGTTGTTTACAATATAAATGATTTAGACGAGGGAATTAAATGCAGCATCTCCAAGTTTGCAGATGACATGAAGCTGGGCGGCAGTGTTAGCTGTGAGGAGGATGATAAGAGGATGCAGGGTGACTTGGATAGGTTAGGTGAGTGGGTAAATTCATGGCAGATGCAATTTAATGTGGATAAATGTGAGGTTATCCACTTTAGTTGCAAGAACTGGAAAACAGATTATTATCTGAATGGTGGCTGATTAGGAAAAGGGGAGATGCAACGAGACCTGGGTGTCATTGTACACCAGTCATTGAAGGTGGGCATGCAGGTACAGCAGGCGGTGAAAAAGGCAAATGGTATGTTGGCATTCATGGCAAAAGGATTTGAGTACAGGAGCAGGGCGGTTCTACTGCAGTTATACAAGGCCTTGGTGAGACCGCACCTAGAATATTGTGTCCAGTTTTGGTCCCCTAATCTGAGGAAAGACATTCTTGCCATAGAGGGAGTACAGAGAACGTTCACCAGATTGATTCCTGGGATGGCAGGACTTTCATATGAAGAAAGACTGGATTGACTAGGCTTATACTCACTAGAAGATTGAGGGAGGATCTTATTGAAATGTATAAAATTCTAAAGGGATTGGACAGGCTAGATGCAGGAAGATTGTTTCCAATGTTGGGGAAGTCCAGAACGAGGGATCATAGTTTAAGGATAAAGGGGAAGCCTTTTAGGACTGAGATGAGGAAAAACTTCTTCACACAGAGAGTGGTGAATCTGTGGAATTCTCTGCCACAGGAAACAGTTGAGGCTGGTTCATTGGCTATATTTAAGAGGGAGTTAGATTTGGCCCTTGTGGCTGAAGGGATCGGGGGTATGGAGAGAAAGCAGGTACAGGGTTTTGAGTTGGATGATCAGCCATGATCATACTGAATGGCGGTGCAGGCTCGAAGGGCCGAATGGCCTACTCCTGCACCTATTTTCTATGTTTCTATTTGATTTGGTAGGTCAATTGCAAATGAGTATTGGCCCATATGAACAAGACTAGAAAGAACTTCCTACAGAAATGGTCATTGGGATTTTGGAGTTGAAGTCAATTGAAGATGAAGGGGGTTGATGAAGAAAATCTGCAGATGTTGAAAATTCAAAGTGTAACCCCCAGGTTCTGTCAGCCACGTAAATCTAGGGGAAGACAATCTCTGGCCCCACCAGACGTATGAGATTGAGCAGCAAAACCTGTTTGTGTGGATGCTGTGTGATGTGCTATCCTGTTACAAATCAATGAAGTAAGGAACGGGGCAATTACCAGAAGTTCAAGAAATCAATGTTCATACCATCGGGACAAAGCTACCCAGACGGGTGTGCATACTTGATTCTTAATTCCAATCTGTGAGGATAGCCTGGCTCATAGCACTAAGCAATATTCTTCTGAAATTGTCTCTGAATGCCTAAGGAAACAAAAAATGGAAATACTCTGATTCTGGGGCATCTGACGTGATCTCTAGTAATGGTGCAACAATTGATTTTAACGAATGTTTGACCTATTTACTATGGTACTTCATACAACTTTTGAAAGATTCTCATGGTGTTTGCCTCTAT
Organism: Hypanus sabinus; assembly: GCF_030144855.1. Lineage (NCBI taxonomy): Eukaryota > Metazoa > Chordata > Chondrichthyes > Myliobatiformes > Dasyatidae > Hypanus > Hypanus sabinus. Next base: position 171,160,966 of record NC_082712.1, on the reverse strand, counting down.
TGTCAGAGGATTCCTATTTTAAAGGGATATTTAGCAACTCTTTATAGAAAGGTTTATGAGTGCTTTTTGTTTTGTTAATTTTGTGCAGATGAAGGGCTGAATGCAGAGTGAGGAAACAATGCACACCAAGACTGTTTCTTTGTATATAACTGATCCGCAGTCATCTCGGGCAACCACAAAGGAAGGCAGAGCCTCTTACGGCCACTGGCTGGGGTTTTGGTACGGTTGGTGGCTGTGCTGGTGGGCTGGATTTATCATCGTTTCTGTTCCCGTCAGTTTCTTCTTCAGTTTCTTGAGTCATAAACTCTGCTGTGTAATCTCAACCGTGCTAAGGAAGCTTGGCAGTTCTGTGTTTGGACTGAATGATGACTTCTCGAAATGTGATAATTTAATGATTAAAGGAAAGGCGGAGGAATCGAGCAAAGCAGAAGGCTTTTCAGAAACTTCAAGATGGTTAAATCTAATGCCAGGCATTTTCATTGGTGTAGTTATTGGCATCTTTCAGATAATAAATTGCATAAGTCGTAATCATCCTATTGAACCAGCCATTTTTGGACTGACTCTTGGTTTGGTTTTGATGGTACCAAATGGTTTATTTTTTAAAATTGTGGTATAATGTAATTTTATATTCAAAAATCTGTCATTATTGCTAAAATATTTCAATATGAATATTTTATTAAAATACATTTAAAGCATACAAGACTTGGGTGATTTTATTTAATTTTAAAAATGCTAATTAATCTAAACCAATACACAAAATGCTGGAGGAACTCAGCAGGCCAGGCAGCTTTAATGGGAAAGAGTAAACAGTTGACATTTCAGGCCTCGACCCTTCTTCAGGACTGAGTGGGAAGCGCGGGGGAGGAGAAAGAGATTGACTGGTAGATGATCGCTGAGGTGAGTTGGCTGGGAAAGGCCAAGGGCTGGAGAAGAAGAAATCTGTTAGGAGAGGAGAGTGGATAAGAGGAGAAAGGGAAGGAGAAGGGGACCCATGTAATAAGCAGATGAGATGGGTCAGCATGGGGAATGAGGGGGATATTTTGTGCACTGGAAAGAGAAAGCAATACTCATACCACCAGGATGGAGGGTAACCAGGCGGAATACAAGATGTTGCTCCTCCACCCTGATGGTGGCCTCATCTTGGCACAAGAGGAGGCCATCAGCAAGTAATCTAGTTTAAAAGTCATATTCTTGTAAGTCCTAGCTGTGGCTTCCGAGTTATGGTGAACAAGCAAATGTGGCAAGGGGCCTGCCTTCTACAAAAGCTATTTGGTGTCAGGTATTCCAATCAATGAGATGAGATTGGAGGTGTGGTTTCTAGAGGTGCCCTGCCCTATAAAAAGACTCTCAAAGTCGGGTTACCGACAGAGCTAACTCTTCTCAAGAAAGATCTGCTTATGTGCACCAAAATAATATATATATATCAAAACAATGATCAGAGGACCTTAGAAGAACTGTAGAAATGCACGAAGCTGGAAAAGGATATAAAAGCATTTCTAAATGCATTGTATCTTTTGGATGCTGAAAAAGCATTTGATTGAGTCAAATGGAAATATTCATTTAATGTTTTAGAAAAACTTGGTTTTGGTATTCATTTTAATAATTGGATTTAAATTATATATAAAGCTATTGCTACTGTTGTCACTAATAACTGTAGATCTTTTTTTCAGCTATCATGGGGGACACGACAAGGTTGTCCATTAAGTCCTTTGTTATTTAATTTAATATTAGAACCCCTTGCTACTGTTTTTCGTGAAGCCAAAAATATTCATGGGATTTTTTGTGAATGAGACCATGCACAAGATCTCTCTTTACGCTGATGATTTATTGGTACATATATCTAAGCCTGAAGAATCTATTCCTGCTTTGCTAAAATTATTTGACAAATTTTGAGATTTTTCAGGATATAAAATAAATTTTAGTGAAAGTGAATCACTTCCTTTAAATGAATCTGTCTCTATACATGATAATATTCCTTTTGAAGTTACAGATTCTTTTAGCTATTTAGGTGTCATAATTACTAAAAAATATAAGGATCTTTATAAGGCCAAATTTCCTCCTTTAGTGGACTCTGAAGTACTCATTTAGTAGATGGAGCCCACTTACATTTTCACTTGTTGGTCAAATTCATGTAGTTAAAATGACAATTTTACCAAAAAAATTTATATTTATTTCAGAATATTCCTGTTTTTTTGATTAAGAATTTTTTTGATCGGATTGATTCTATTATTCTATCTTTTATTTGGGATAATAAAAGACCAAGAATTAGTAAGTGTCATTTACAAAAGTTGAAAAAGATGGAGGTCTCACTTTGCCTCATCTAAGAATGTATTATTGGGCTGTTAATTTGTGATGTATGTCCTTTTGGTTATATTGGGGTGAAAGGAATGATCGGCCAATTTGGGTAGACCTGGAACCGAGAGCTGTGAACAGTTTTATTTAACTTTGTTATTAGGAGTTGCTCTACCTATACAATTAGCTAAAGTTGCTAATTTAAACCTATATCCTGTGGTTAAGCACTCTTTACAAATTTGGCTCCAGTTCCACGATTTTTTTAAATTATAAAAAATTTAAACTTTGTAGTATAATTTATCGTAATTACTTTTTTGAACCTTCCTAGAGTGATCCAATTTTTTTACTTTGGAAAAATAAAGGTATTAATTCTTTTTTGGATTTATTTAAAGAAGGCAGATTGATATCTTTTGAACAATTAGTCGATAAATATCCTCTCTCATATTCACACTTTTTACAATACCTTCAAGTTAGACATTTTTTCCAAAAATATTTAAGTAATTTTCCTTACATATGGGAGGCTGTCTTGTTAGATACTATTATGAATATGAGCCCTTCGATAAAAGGTTCTGTTGGAAGAATTTATAATTATTACAATAGGATAAGCGTCCTTAACATTAAACAGGATTGGGAGAAGGAACTCAATTTGACTTTTATATGGGAGAATTGGACGCGGATTCTGAAGCTGGTTAACTCTTCGATCTGTGCTAGTTATTCATTGATTCAGTTTAAAATTGTACATCGTTACCATTTGATGAAGGAGAGACTTTCTAAAATATTTCCCAATGTTGACAAGTATTGTGATAGATGTAAAACTGAGATAGCTACACTGACACATATGTTCTGGTCGTGTTCTATATTAAAACAGTTTTGGAAGTCAGTCTTTTTGACGAATTTTAAAGCACTCAGAATCAACTTACAACCTAATAAATTGACTGTGCTTTTTGGAATAATTCCTCAAAATATCCATGGTATTTCTTTGTCTGACCAACATGTTATTGTGTTTGTTACATTGATAGCTAGGAGGGCCATCTTGTTGAAATGGAAGGATATATCTGCTCCTACTTTGTCACAATGGTTCTCTCAAGTGATGCTGTGTCTCAGTTTGGAGAAAATTAGAAGTCGAACCTTTGATCCTTTAATTGATTTTGAGAAGAGATGGGGCTCATTTGCTCGTTATTATCACTTCAGTTAACTGATAGATTTCCTCCACTATCTAAGTGTAATTTTTTTTGATATATCTTTCTTTCTTGTTGGCAGTTTGATGTTTATTTTTAGAAGCTTTCTGTATGATGCATGGCTCCGGGGTTGTATCCCCAATGGGTTTCTTTTTTCTGTCACTTTTCTTGCTCAGTAGGGTTTTTTTATTCACAAAAATTTTCAATCTTTAAGATAAATTATTTTTTTGAAGCTTTGTGAGTGTCGTTACTTCAATGTACCTGTGTTATTTTTGAATAATAATAATAAAAAGATTTGAAAAGGAAAAAAAAGCATTTCTAAAGACCTGAGTGTTCACCAGTCCACAGCAAGAGAAATTGTCTACAAATGGAGGAAATCAGGACTCTGCAACAATCACACCAAGAACAAAACATGCAATGCTGAAGGAGATGAAAAAGAACCCAAGGGTAACAGCAAGAGGCCTGCAGAAGTCTCTCGAACTTGCTAAATTCACTGCTCATGTGTCCACTATAAGAAAATGCTGAACAAGAATGGTGTTCATGGAAGGACATCATGGAAGAAACCACTGCTCTCCAAAAAGAAAAACGTTGCTGCACACAAAAAAAAAACACCTGGATGTTCATCTACAATGCTTTTGGGACATTGTTCTGTGGAGAGGTAAGACAAATTTGAACTTTTTGGTAGAATTGCACATTGCTATGTTTGGGGGGAGAAAAGGGCACAGCACAGCAACACCAAAGCATCATCCCAATTGTGAAGCTTGGTGGAAGGAGCATCATGGTTTGGGGCTGCTTTGCTGTCTCAGGGCTCGGACAGTTTGCAATCGTTGACAGAGCAATGAATTCAGATTCACATTTGCAAAGGTGTCAGAGAGCAGTGTTTCCCATCCTGAGGTTCACAGACCCCCCCCACCCCCATTAATAGTGGGATCCCCTCTTTTAGGGTGTAGTCAAGGCTAGAGTGGAAAAAACTTAAATCACTAGATAATTACACCAGCTGTAATAAAAAAAACGAAACCAAATGTTTGTAGCTTTCAAAGCAAATTGAGGGCACAAATAGAATTAAGCATAATCTTATGCCCATCCCAAGGCTTGGTTGCAGAATGATATATTTTGGGACCTAATATTGAAGAAAACATTATGTTTCCAGATGAAGATGGTGCCAGCAAACATCACTAAAGAAGGCAACTTCCTCCAGATGGTCCACAAAGATACTACTTTTACGTTTCCTTTTCCTTTCAAATGTGCTTCTGCTATTGCTGGGGCCAGCTACAGTTTGATGGTGCGTTTTCGGGCCGATTGAGCGATTATGGTGCTTTGCTATTTCTGAGAGGGTTATGGGAGGCAAGCGCCATAGAAGCCAAGAAGCCTGAAGATGGGGTGCAAGCCCATGATCGACTCCATTTCTCACCGATCTTGCCGATTAAAGCATCGAGGAGGATTGAAAACATTGAGACGAATGAGTGTTCAACTCCGTCTACCAGCCTCTCGCCCACTGCTGCTGGAGGAAGGTGTCTGCGTGTGATGGTCCCTCCCACCCCATCCCCTTTCGCCCTCCCTCCCTCCCTCCCTCACAATGTTGGAGGATGGTGCTGCAGTTTGTGGGTTGGACTGTAGTTCATGCTATGATGTGTTGTTTTGGCTTCCAGTTGCTGATTTTCTATTGCTATTTTGAGCCACTTTGAATTGGGACAGCCATTGAACATTGAGCTGAACTGAATTATACCTGCTTCTTATTTTGCTACCAGTTTGCATGGTTTTTTGTGTGGGGATGAGTGATACTTCTCTTTGAAAAGGTTCCATGGTTTTCTTTAGTTTGAACATTTCACAGTTCAAAGTAAAATTTATAATCAATATATTTGTTATGTATATGCTACATACAAAACTTGAGATTAATTTTCTGGAGGAGCCCACAGGAAGATAAATAAATACAACAGAATCCATGAAAAAACATGTAACAAGGACTCACAAACATCCACTGCGCAAAAGAGGACAAATTGTGCAAATAATAAAAAGTAAACAAAGATTATGAGCTGCAGGGTCCCCAAGAGTGAATCCAGAGGTTGTGGAGTCAATTTGGCGCTGAGGCAAGTGAAGTCATCGAGGCTGGTCCAGGAGCCCGATCGTAGTAGGGCAACAACTGCTTTTGAACCTGATGGCATGGACCCAAGATTCCTGTATCTCCTGCCCGATGGGAGTAGCAAGAAGAGAGGGAAGGATAGGAAGCCAAGAGAAGGTGTAGGAATGTATCTGTAGAAAAAAAAGAGATGGAATCCAAGGAAACCAGGGTGTAGGATTGGCTTTAATGTGTTTGAGAAATAGGAGAAAGAAATACGCCCGATCCCTTTAACCACAAGGGCCATATCTAACTTCCTCTTAAATATAGCCAATGAACCGGCCTCAACTGTTTCCTGTGGCAGAGAATTCCACAGATTCACCACTCTCTGTGTGAAGAAGATTTTCTTCATCTCAGTTCTAAAAGGCTTCCCCTTTATCCTTAAACTGTGACCCCTCGTTCTGGACTTCCCCAACATCGGAAAATATCTTCCTGCATCTAGCCTGTCCAATCCCTTCAGAATTTTATAGTTTCAATAAGATCCCCTCTCAATCTTCTAAATTCCAGTGAGTATATGCCTAGTCAATCCAGTCTTTCTTCATATGAAAGTCCTGCCATCCCAGGAATCAATCTGGTGAACGTTCTCTGTACTCCCTCTATGGCAAGAATGTCTTTCCTCAGATTAGGGAACCAAAACTGCACACAATACTCTTAAGTGTGGTCTCACCAAGGCCTTGTACAACTGCAGTAGAACCTCCCTGCTCCTGTATTCATCCTTTTGCTATGAATGCCAATAATAATAATCTTGGGTATTTTAGGGTCCTGGCTTTATACAACATGGAAACAGGTTCTTCATCTCAGTTCATCCATTCCACTCAGCTGGTCCCATTTCCTTGTATTTGGTTTCTATCCCTCCAATCATTTCCAATTCATGTACCTGTGTACTTTGTACACGCCTGTACCACTTCCACTGGCAGCTCACTCCATGTAATGTACCGACCACTGTCTGTGTGGGAAAAGTCATCCCTCCACTCCCCCTTAAAGCTTTGTGCTCTCACCTTTAGTTCTTTGTCTTATAGTTTTAGATTTTCCTGTCCAGAGAAATAGGCTGTGACAATCCACCTTGTATCTGATTTTGTAATCCTCTCCAAGTTCATCCCTCAGCCGCCTTAAACTTCAGGGGGAAAATACCATCCAGGCCTATAAACATCCTTGTGAAGCTTCTCAATATTCAAAGTATCTATACAGGGCATTATACAACCTTGAGATCTGTCCCTTTAAGGCAGCCACAAAACAAAGAAACCCAAAAGAACCCATTAAAGAAAAGAGAACCTTCAAACACCCAATGTAAAGACAGAAAAAACACAAACATTCAAACAATAGGAGTAAGCAGATAGCATGCAAAACCGAATTATATGGAAGAGAGTCTGTCCAACCACAAAGCCACACCTCAGTTTAGCATGGAGCTGAGTAAATGTCGCAGAATAGTGAGTCGAACTGCCCCGCCTCACCTCTCACCTTTGACCCCAACACCCTGAAGTTTTCAACCTGGCCCGGCACTTAACATGGCCAGACAACAGGTCATCCCTCGATCTCGGACCCAGGCTCTGTCACTTCAGTGTGCTGTAGAGCCAGGGCTCTTAGCGCTTAAGGAATTCCTACCTATAGCAAACTAATCAGTACTGAAAGTGACCTGGAAAGAAGCACACATGTACAGTTCATACTGTTACAGCCAACGGGGAGCTGGCTAAAAATGCAAGATAGGATTAATAAGATGATAATGTTTATGTCTTTGCATTGTAATATTGCTGCAAATTAACAAATAAGACAGTAATAATAAACCTGATTTTGATCATCTCAATGAAAATCTAGTCCCTAGATTTCATTTATTTATTTAGAGACACAAATTGGAGAAAGCCCTTCCTGCCCTTTTAAGCCACCCCCCTCCCAAACAACTCCCAACAATCCCTGATTTAACCCTAACCTAATCTCGGGACATTGGGGTATCCAGGGAGGGGTAGCACCTCTGGTGAGGGAGCTTGCGTTCATTCTGGGGCAGCTTACCTTATCGGACACTCAGATCCCACCTGTGGCTCCAAGTAGCAGGTACATGCTGGTGCACTGCATCAGCAGGCGGGCTAAACCAGTTGCGGGTAGCCAGCAGGCCTCGTACTCTGGTGAGAAAGGGTATGCAAAGTCAGCTCCAGTGGACCGTGTGGATGAGATCTAAAGGCCAGGGAGGCGGTCCTGCAATGCTCCGTGGGGAGCGAAGGGCATGACGCCATGGTCATCCACTGCAAGCAAGGAAACCTGTCACGCTGGACCTGGACCTCCGAGGCTGGGAGAGTGGAATGGCCCCAATGCAATGACTTTTCCATTTTTAAAAACTCTCCTGCACATCGTCAGAAACAACGGACAATCACCAATCACAGGACAATTAACCTACCAACCAGTATGTCTTTGGACTGTGGGAGGAAACTGGAGCACCCGGAGAAAACCACTCATTCCGGGGGAAGAGCAACACTATTATTGCTCGGGGGTGGGTGGGGTTCAGAGTTCGGAATTCAGACGTCAGAAAACTGGGCACAAATTAAGAAAAACAGCAAAAAATATCATAAATTAATATGAAAATATAAACACGAGACTCTGCAAATGCAGGAAATCCAGGGGAACACATACAAAATACTGGAGGAACTCAGCTGGTGAGGCAACATCTGGAAAGAAGAATAAACAGTCGATGAACACTACCTCACTATTTTTGTTCTCTTTTCTTACACATACACAAGATGTAGCATCTGCTTATCCCCCCGATCAAGGTCACGTGAAGCCATGGGAACAGGAGGTGGATGGTCGTATGAGCAGCTGGTTCAAATCACAGATCCTGGTTATGCGACCACTGACACCAGGCAGACAATCTCTGATAATGGCTGGGGTCACCCGTCTTTTAAAAACACTGCCCAGAAGAAGGCAATGGCAAACCACTTCTGTGGAAAAAATTGCCGAGAACAATCATGGTCATGGATAGAGAAAAGAATAATAACAGGGTGAGGGGGGGTCTTCCCCACAGGCAATGATCAGATTAAAGACAAATGGAAGACCATGGTCGCTTACACCTTACGACACAAAGTTTTGGTACATCACCAAAGACGCTCGCAAATTTCTACAGATGTACTGTGGACAGCATTCTGATGGGCTGCATCACCATCTGGTAAGGGGGCGAGGGGCTACCGCACAGGATCGATATAAGCTGCTGAAAGTTGTAAACTTCAGCTCCATCATGGGCGCTAGCCCCCGTAGTGTCCAGGACATCTTCAAGGAATGATGCATCAAAGAGGCGGTGTCCATCATTAAGGACCCCCATCTCCCAGGTCATGCTTTGTTCTCATTGCTACCATCAGGAAGGAGGTACAGGAGCCTGAAGGCACACACTCAACAATTTAGGAACAGCTTCTTCCCCACTGCCATCCAATTTCTGAATGGACATTGAACCTGTGAACATTACCTCACTACTTTTTTATTTTTGCACTACTTATTTAACTATTCTACATATATATTCACAGTAATTCACATTTTTTCTGTTATTATGTATTGCATTTTACTGCTGCTGCAAAGACAACACATTTCACGATGTATGCCAGTGATATTAAACCTGATTCTGATTTTATATATATAATATTTAACTGTATATATTTGTAATTTATATTTTTAATACATTGCAGTGTACTGCTGCAAAACAACAAATGTTATGACATGTCATAATAATAAACATGATTCTGTTTCTAGGCTGTACCCTCCATCAAGCTTTGTTTGAATTTTGTACAGTATGTTTTAATGAGATCACTTCTACAAATTTTGTTTTGGGAGCTCTTATAATCCAGTCTAATAAAGAATATTCCATTATATGCCTATTATTTGTGTAGTCAGAAGATGAATCATTCACACAAAATATCAGACCCACCCAGGCAAGTCAATGAAACAAAAGCCAGAAACATTCCCAAGCGACAAAGTGTCTGTGGAAAGAGAAACACAGTTACCGTTTCCAATTGAAAGCTCTTAGTAGTGGCGGGAAAGAGAAAACAAGCTGCTTTAAAGCTGTAGAGAGGGTAGGGAGTGAGGGATCGGACAAAGGGAACATTTAGGTTGCCAGTCACAAACAAGAGAAAATCTGCAGGTGCCGGAAAACTAAGTAACACACATAAAATGCTGGAGGAACTCACAGGAAACAATAAATGCTGCCTGATCTGCTGAGTTCCTCCTTCATTTTGTGTGCTGTTTAAGTTCCATTCTTTTTAAAGAGGATTACCCTTTAACCACCAGCTTGAGGCACAGTTATCACCCTTCAACCATCAGGCTCCTGAACCGGCATAGATAAGTTCACTCACCCTAACACTGAACTGACTCCACAACCTATGGACTCACTTTCAAGAACTCTTTCAGTCATGTTCTCGGTATTATTTATTTACTTTCTATTACTTGCATGATTTGTCTTTTGCACATTGGTTGGTTGTTAGCCTTTGTTATTTATAGTATTTTATAAATTCTATTGCATTTCTTTATTTTCCTGTAGAGAAAATGAATCTCAAGATAGTATATGGTGACATACATATACTTTGATAATAAAGTTACTTTAACTTTGAACAGGGTAATCAGTCATACCTCACTTGGTCTCACAGATCATCTGCCAGCTTCCACTCCTTTCCCTCTCCCGACCACCTTATTCAATACCCGCCAAAAGAACATCTGCAGGCATCCTGACCTCTGCAAGGGACTGGCAGCTGTTGGTGGACCTCGAACGGCAGCTGAGTTCCCCAGCCACCACCCTGCGACCAGACATTGTCCTTGTGTCTGAGTCTACGAAGCAGGTGGTGCTGCAGGAGCTGACAGTCCCATGGGAAGATCGCTCGGAAGAGGCCTTTGAAAGGAAACTATCTAAGTACGCAGGACTGGTCAGCCACTGCCGGCAGGCTGGATGGAGAGCGAGGTGTCTCCCAGCGGAGGTTGGTTGTAGGGGATTCGCAGCCCGTTACTTAGCCAGAGCCTACAGCAATTTGGACATCGAGGGAGGCAGGAAGAGGAGAGCCATCCGCAGTACCACCGATGTGGCAGAGAGGGCCTCAAGATGCCTGTGGTTCAAAAGAGGGGAGCCATGGAGTCATGTGCAGCTAGCCATCTGGACACAAGCTGGGGTCGGATCAGCCCCCGCTGGGTCACCTGGAGGAGGGTGCATGATGCTGAAAGACCCGAAACACCCGATGATTCCAGGAACATCACTGAAGATGTGTCCAGAGGCATCAGTAGATGGACGTACACAGCGGCTTCTTCCCCCTTCCTTTCCAGTCCTGATGAAGAGTGTTTGCCTAAAACAACAACTCCTTATCAATTTCCATAGATGCTGCCTGACCTGCTGAGTTCCTCCAGCATTTTATGTGTGTTGCTCAGATTTCCAGCATCTGCAGAATCCCTTGTGTTTATGTAGATAATTTGTTTTCAGTGATTTTGGTTGAAGGCTGAATCTTAAAAATCAAGCATTTCACTGTTTGAATTATATCAAGCTACCCATTGCTTATGTGTTCCAAGCAGCAGCACAAAAGTAATGTTTTGCTGGATTCCGCTTAATTGGGACACATCGGACACATTAGGCCTAATTAAGCAGCTGCCCCAGTTAGTTGAAGTTCCATGGAAATAGTTAAAAAGCTATTTTAAAAAAGACGAACTACTGTGTAACTGAGTAACAAATTATGTATTTAAATGAAAGACAACACGTTAGAACATTACCAAGACCACTATGGTACTATAAACCTGTATATTAGTTCCTAGTAGTTACTGACAGAGGAATTCATCCAGCGCACACTGCCGTGCTCTTTAGATTGTCTGTAAATGAATAGATGCACCTGCTGCAGATAATGGACTGCCTTCATTCAATGCTTTTGACAATTGCATCTTCAAATCTTCATTTTTATTCTATCATTCAAAATGATTATCAATGCCTTCAAATTCAAACTTGTTCAAAGTTCCTAACTTGTTTTTTTAATTACTTTTTTATTGCAACACCAACAAATTACATTCAAGACAACCAGATGCCGATTACCTTTTGACTGTTTAACCCAGCCACCCCCAACCCTCATCCCCACCCCACTCCCAACAAACTGAATAGCAGTGCATACACAGACAGAGCATTCCTATTTTAACAAAAGATCTTTAAGTTAGAGCTCAAATTTGTCCACATTGAGATTGTGTTTGGTCGTGCATCATTTACTTTTGCTGATGATAATTCCAGGTAAGAAATGTCCAAAAAGCTCCGAAGCCAGTCAGTACTTGAAATATGAGGAGGTTTCCAACGCTGGACTACAATCTTCTTAGCTACAGTCAGGCCTGCCAGCCAGACTTTGCGTGTTTTTTTCCATAAGGGAAAGGTGTGAGTCATCATTTAGAAGATGTACAGTGGGGTCCATTGGTAATTGAGAGTACTGATAACCTTCCCCCACAAACCAAAAACCCCTGGACATTCCCATACTACATAAATAAAAGAGCCAATGGCTCTATGGGAGCAAAATGAGCAATATGGGGGATCTCTTAACTTGTTGAAGTTGAGAAATTGTTTCATTTTCATATCCAGCTATTTCTGGCATCGCCAAGCCTGAATGCTTCAAGCTGCAGTCAGCAAAACAGTTCTGGATTATCTTACTGCTTATTTCTCACCAACCAGCTGTGACAAAAGTCACACAAAGTGCTGGTGGAACACAGCAGGCCAGGCAGCATCTATAAGGAGAAGCACTGTCAATGTTTTGGGCCAAGACCCTTCGTCAGGACTAACTGAAAGGAAAGATAGTAAGAGATTTGAAAGTAGTGGGGGAAGGGGGAAATGTGAAATGATAGGAGAAGACCAGAGGGGGTGGGATGAAGCTAAGAGCTGGAAAGGTGATTGGCAAAAGTGATACAGAGCTGGATAAGGGAAAGGATCATGGGATGGGACTCCTCGGGAGAAAGAAAGGGGGAGGGGGAAGCAACAGAGGGAGATGGAGATGGCAGAAGGAGAGAAAAAAAAACAAACAACTAAATATGTCAGGATGGGGTAAGATGCATTTGAGAGCAGAGTTGATGGTGGAAGAAGGGAAGCCCCTTTGTTTAAAAAAGGAAGACATCTTCGTCCTGGAATGAAAAGCCTCATCCTGAGAGCAGATGCGGTGGAGACGGAGGAATTGTGAGAAGGGGATAGCATCATTAACTTTGCCTCCAACTTTCACCCTGCCCTCAAATTTACCTGGTCCATTTCCAACACCTCCCTCCCCTTTCTTGATATTTCTGTCTCCATCTCTGGAGACAGCTTATCTACTGATATCTACTATAAGTCTACAGACTCTCACAGCTATCTGGACTATTCTTCTTCCCACCCTGTCTCTTGCAAAAATGCTATCTCCTTCTCTCAATTCCTCCGTCTCCGCTGCATCTGCTCTCAGGATGAGGCTTTTCATTCCAGGATGAAGGAGATGTCTTCCTTTTTTAAACAAAGGGGCTTCCCTTCTTCCACCATCAACTCTGCTCTCAAACGCATCTCTCCCATTTCCCGCACATATGCCCTCACCCCATCCGCCTGACACCCCACTCGGGATAGGGTTCCCCTTGTCCTCACCTACCACCCCACCAGCCTCCAGGTCCAGCGTATAATTCTCAGTAACTTCTTCCACCTCCAATGGGATTCCACTATCCAGCACATCTTTCCCTCCCCCACACTTTCTGCTTTCCGCAGGGATCGCTCCCTATGCAACTCCCTTGTCCACTCGTTCCCCCCTATCCCTTCCCACCGATCTCCCCCCTGGCACTTATCCTTGTAAGTGGAACAAGTGCTACACCTGCCCTTACACTTCCTCCCTCAGGGCCCCAGACAGTCCTTCCAGGTGAGGCGACACTTCACCTGTGAGTCGGCTGGTGTGGTATACTGCGTCCGGTGCTCCCGGTGTGGCCTTTTATATATTGGTGAGACCCGATGCAGACTGGGAGACCGTTTCGCTGAATGGTCTGCCAGAGAAAGCAGAATCTCCCAGTGGCCACACATTTTAATTCCATGTCCCATTCCCATTCTGATATGTCTATCCATGGCCTCCTCTACTGTCAAAATTAATCCAAACTCAGGTTGGAGGAACAACACCTTATATACTGGCTGGGTAGCCTCCAACCTGATGACATGAACATTGACTTCTCTAACTTCCATTAATGCCCCTCCTCCCCTTCTTACCCCATCCCAGACATATTTAGTTGTTTTTTTTCCTCTCTGCCCATCACTCTGCCTGTTCTCCATCTCCCTCTCAGTGCTCCCCCTTTCTTTCTCCTGAGGCCTCCCGTCCCATGATCCTTTCCCTTCTCCAGCTCCGTATCACTTTTGCCAATCACCTTTCCAGCTCTTAGCTTCATCCCACCCCCTCCGGTCTTCTATCATTTCGCATTTCCCCCTCCCCCCACTACTTTCAAATCTCTTAGTATCTCTCCTTTCAGTTAGTCCTGATGAAGGGTCTTGGCCCGAAACGTCGACAGTGCTTCTCCCTACAGATGCTGCCTGGCCTGCTGTGTTCCACCAGCACTTTGTATGTGTTGTTTGAATTTCCAATATCTGCAGATTTCCTCATGTTTGCTCTTTAAAGTGACAAAAGTCACTGCTTTTTGAACACGAACACACGCAACTGACGCTATTTAAAACCATTGGCTCTAAGCAGGGTGTAATGTCTAATGGCCAGACGAGCGCATGCGACTGATGCTGCTTAGAAACCGTCCAAGGTGTCCTAATGAACTCACAGAGTTCATGAACCCACATACATGAAGGGAATCTGACTGTTTTCCCACCCGGTTTTTGTTCTTTAAGAGTTGTTCCAAATAAGTGGCTGCCCTGATTAACTGATTGACTATTAACTGGAATCCATTGTATCTCTCCTGAATTACGTGATCCTGTTGATTTTAACAGTGTTATCAAGAACTAAGTATTCTATTTAAAATTCCATATTTAATGAAATTTTCACCATTTTCTAATTACTTTGACTTCAAAAATATCCACTTCAATGTGTAGAAAACTTTCTAGACTCCATGCTGTTTATAAATACCAAGTTAGTTCAAAGATGGTGCTTATGTGAGCAACATCACTATCTTAGAAAAGATGTAGCTGCTATTCACAACAAAATAAGACAACCACCCTACAACCACTGTTTGCTCTAAGCTGTGAGGGTGCACGGCTACACAATAACTGAAATGCTCCCACGCACATAGCCTTTGTTGCTGTGAAGCTGGAATTGGATTCAGCTAGAAAAAGTGTACAAAACAATAAAGATTTTTTCTTGTACTGTGTTTCATTACACTACATGCTGCATCCGCAAAGCAAACAGCATTATGAAGGACCCCTCATACAATCTCTTCTCCCTCCTGCAGTCTGGGAAAAGGCTCCAAAGCATTTGGGCTCTCACGACCAGACTATGGAACAATTTCTTCCCCCAAGCTATCAGACTCCTCAATACCCAGAGCCTGGACTGACACTTTACTGCCCTATTGTCTTGTTTATTATTTATTGTAATGCCTACGCTGTTTTGTGCACTTTATGCAGTCCTGGGTAGGTCTGTAGTCTAGTGTAGTTGTGTGTCTTTTTTTTCTCTCTGTTGTTTTTTACGTAGGTCAGTCTAGTTTTTGAAATGTGTCATGTAACACAATGGTTCTGAAAAATGTCTCTTTTTTACTATGTACTGCACCAGCAGTTATGGGTGAAATGACAATAAAAGTGACTTGACTTGATTATACCCTTCAATTAACAAATAAAATCAAAAGTATTTGAATATTCAATTTTCATTCTAAATATTCAAAGCATACTTATTGCAAAAAAAACACATTTTAAATGCATAGTTTTCAGGCCATGTAAAAATTTTCTGCTCAGAACAACGGTTGCTCTGTGCAACTGTAAAAACAAATGTTCTACTACTGTATTACCAGATAATGGCACCATGTGAATCACTGAATAAAGTTTCTATAAATACACTTACCTTGAAAGTTTTGCAAAGTGAAAAGTACATCCGCTGGGGAAGTTGAGCCCAGAGTCTGTGAAACTGCAAGTCCACCAGAGAATTCAGCTTGAAGAATACTGTCTGTTCAGCGGTTAAAGGACTATGGAAATGTGTGTGTAGGATGTTAATGCAAATGACATATCTCACTTTTTTAAAATGTATTTTATTTAGATATACAGCGTGGAACAAACCCCTCTGGCTCAACAAGCCCCCATTGCCCAACAACACACCTATTTAACACTAGTCTTAGGAGAATTTACAATAATCATTTAACCTACTAACTGGTATGTCAGTGCGCTGAGGGAGGAAACCCAAATGGTTCATGGGGAGAATGTACAAACTCCTTTTAGTGGGCACTGGAATTGAACTCTGAACTCAGACACATCTGGCTGTATTAGTGTTGTGCTAACAGCTACACTAACTTGGCTCCCTGGTTTTGATATACTGTACATGTGATAAATAAATCTAAATCAGAAATCTGAAGTTTAGTCATCTTGTGTGTGATAAATACCAGATAAATAGATATTACTGTAAACCTCCCTTTGATAATTATTAATGTTGGTAACCTAGCATAATTAGTCTTACACCAGTAAAAATGATGAGTTACTACTGTTCCTAACTAATCTTACATCAGCAATTGTGAGTGAAATATTTGGTGCTTGTACTGACATGGAGAGGGGTGTTCCAGCAAATTTTACATTGGCATTGTAGGGGTAAAGCCGGTTGTTCAGACGGCTGGTGGGGTGCAGTAGTGAAGTGGTTAACGCGACACTATCACATCTTGGGGCACCAGAGTTCCAATTTCAATCCCAGGAATCTCTGTAAGCAGATCGTACATCCTCGCCAAGGTATGTGTGGGTTCCCTTCGGCCCATAATGTTCGTGTTGACCATGGTGTCAATTTAAACTGCATGTCTACTTTCCTCACTTCCCTGCCTATTCATGTGTCAATCTAAATGCCTCTTAAACATTGCTATCACATTGGTGTAACATGGTAGCGCAGGCATTTAGTACAATCACTTTACTGTGCCAGTGATCACTGATCAGGGCCCAATACTCACTGGACTCTATAAGGAGATAGTATGTTCTCTCCACTATGGTTTACTCCTGGTGCTGCAGTCTCCTTCCACATTCCAAAGACATTCAGGTTAGGGTTAGAGAGTTGAGGGCATGCTGTGATGGAGCCAGAAGCATGGTGTCCCCAGCACTTTCTTCGACTGTACTGGTTTCTGAATTGAATTGACATTATTTCTTACACCCTTCACATACATGAGGCGTAAAGATCTTTACGTTATGTCTCCATCTAAATGTGCAATGTCACAAAGCGGCACATTTCACTTCATGTTTCCATGGGACAAATAAAGCTGATTTTTATCTTCTACCATCTCCCATTGCAGTGTGTTCCAGGAACTCAGAGAAACGGAAGTAGAACCAGTTTTAATATCACCGGCATGTTTTGTGAAATTTGTTGTTCTGCAGCAGTGGTACAGTACAATGTGTAATTTTAAAACTATACATTTCAATAAGTATATATATAAAAAATTAAATAAGTAGTGCAAAAAGAAAGGGGAAATTACTGAGGTAGGATTCATTGGTTCATTATCCATTCAGAAATCAGATTGCAGAGGGGAAGAAGCTGTTCCTGAAATGCTGAGTGTGCGTCCTCAGGCCCCTGTACCCCCTCCTTGATGGTAGCAATGTGAAGAGGGCATGTCCTGGGTGATGGGGGCTTTAAATGATGGATGCCACCTTTTTGAGGCATTGCCTTTTGAAGGTGTCCTGGATGCTGGGAAGGCTAGTGCCCATGATGGAGCTGGCTGAGTTTACAACTTTCCGCAGCTTTTTCCAATCCGGTACCGTGGCCCCTCCATACCGGACGGTGATGCAACCAGTTAGAATAAAGGTTCAAAGGTTCAGTTTATTATCAAAGCACATATGCAGAAATCAACTCTGAGATTTGTCTTCTCCAGATAGCCACAAAATACAGAAAACCAGAGAAGTAATTGAAAGAGAGACATCACTCCCCCCTTGCCCTCTACTTGTAATCCCCCCACTTGAAAAGAAAAAGAAACAAAAACTCACAATCCCCAAATTTCCCTCAACCCCTCCCTTGCACAAAAACCAACAGTTCACCCACATGGAGAAACTACAGGAAGAATGCTCTCCACAGTAGAAATTAGAAATCTGTGGAAGTTTGCTAGTGTATTTGGTGATATACCAATTCTCCTCAAACTCCTAAGGAAATGAAGCACTGTCATGCCTTCTTTGTAATTGCATCAAAATGTCAAGCCCAGGATAGAGTTTTGTTTCTTTTCTGTTTCAATCTTTTTATTATTATTATTATTATTATTATTATTATTATCAACAAAATAAAATTGGTACATAGATAATGGGATTACAAACATACACAATTCAACGAACATGAAAGAATATATAAGCAATGATTACAGTATAAATGAGTATTCCCAAATCATAAACGATACAATGTACAAATAAACAAGGCAAACCTATGTATTTCATAATATATAATAAAAAACAGAAAAAAGAAAAAAGAAAAAAATTATTAAAAAACTAATCTAATAATCTAGTAACTAATAAGGAAAAAAACAAAAAAAGAAAAAATGGAAAAAGGAAAAAAAGGGCTGTTTATAATATCTCACAAAAATACAAAGTCATCAGTGTCGTCAACTCTGATCCTCTCAACATATATAGAATCAAAACTGGAAAATCAAATAGGCCTGGAACAGGGTCATATTACATCATATGAAAATATTGAATAAATGGTCTCCATATCTTTTCAAATTTAATAGAGGTATCAAATACACCACTTCCAACTTTTTCTAAATTTAGACATAACATAGTTTGAGAAAACCAATGAAATACAGTAGGAGGATTAATTTCTTTCCATTTCAACAAAATAGATCTTCTAGCCATTAGTGTAAGAAATGCAATCATTCGACAAGCGGAAGAGGATAAATGGAGTGAGTCCTTCATTGGTAAACCAAAAATTGCGGTAATAGGATGAGGTTGTAAGTCAATGTTCAATACTGCAGAGATAATATCAAAAATATCTTTCCAATATTTTTCCAAAAGCGGACACGACCAGAACATATGAGTTAAAGATGCTATGTCAGACTGACATCTATCACAAATAGGATTTATATAGGAATAAAAATGAGCCAATTTATCCTTGGACATATGAGCCCTGTGCACAACTTTAAACTGTATTAGTGAATGTTTAGCACATATAGATGATGTATTAACTAATTGAAGAATTTTATCCCAATTCTCAATAGGGATAGTAAGGTTAAGTTCTCTTTCCCAATCATTTTTAGTCTTGTAAAAGGGCTCTGAACGTATCTTCATAATTATATTGTAAAGTTTTGATATTAGCCCTTTCTGAAAGGGGCTTAGTTCAAACAAATTCTCCAAAATGCCTGAAGACACAAAATTTGGAAAAGTAGGAAGTACAGTATTTAAGAAATTCCTAATCTGTAAATATCTAAAAAAAATGAAATCTAGGCAAATTATATTTATTAGATAATTGCTCAAAAGACATAAAACAATTATCCAAAAATAAGTCAGAAAATCGTAGTAATCCTTTAGTCTTCCAAGCCGAATAAGCTTGGTCTATAATAGAAGGATTAAAAAAAAACAATTGGATACAATAGGAATATTTAAAACAAACTGAGTCAACCCAAAAAATTTCTGAAATTGAAACCATATACGTAAAGTATGTTTAACTATCGGGTTGTCAATTCGTTTCGGCAATTTAGAAAGAGCAAAGGGAAGAGAAGTCCCTAAAATAGAACCCAGTGCAAATCCTTGTACAGATTTAATTTCCAAGTTCACCTAAAAGATATATCCCAATCCTTTAACCAACATATCAAATATCGGATATTAACTGCCCAATAATAAAATCTAAAATTAGGCAATGCCAATCCACCTTCCTTCCTTGCCTTCTGTAAATATATTTTATCTAACCTAGGATTTTTATTCTGCCATATATATGAGGAAATTTTTGAATCAACATTAGCAAAACAAGATTTTGGAATAAAAATTGGTACCGCTTGAAATATATATAAAAACTTGGGTAAAATAACATCTTAATAGCATTAATCTGACCTATCAGATATAAAGATAGTGGTGACCACTTAGTAAACAAACATTTAATCTGATTGATTAAGGGTAAAAAAATTAACCTTAAATAAGTCTTTATAGTTTTTTGTGATTTTAATCCCTAATAAAAGAGTCATTAACTAATTTAAAAGGTAAATTTCCATAAATTGGAACCTGTCTATTTAAAGGAAACAATTCACTCTTATTAAGATTTAATTTATACCCGGAAAAAACACTAAATTGAGCCAGCAATGATAAAACTGCAGGAATGTATTTCTCAGGATTAGAAATAAATAATAATAAATCATCTGCATATAATGATCTTATGTATATCTGTCACACGATTAATGCCAAGAATATTCTGTGATTCTCTGATAGCAATTGCCAAGGGTTCTAAGGCAGTATCAAATAATAATGGATTAAGAGGACAGCCTTGTCTAGTACCCCGAAATAAATGAAAAAAGGGAGATCTTTGATTGTTAGTAAGCACCGAGGCTACTGGAGTATGATATATCAGTTTAATCCAGGAAATGAATGTCGGATTAAAATTAAACTTCTCCAGCACATTAAATAAGTATGGCCATTCAACTCTATCAAATGCTTTCTCCGCATCTAATGAAATAACACATTCTGAAGTGCTATGTGAAGGAGTATAAACAATATTCAATAGTTTCCTAACATTGAAAAAAGAATAGCGATTTTTAATAAAACCGGTTTGATCTTCCAAAATAATTTGGGGTAATACCTTCTCCAGCCTGGATGCCAGTAACTTGGAAAAGATCTTGGAATCTACATTCAATAAAGATATTGGTCTATAGGATGCACAGTCAGTAGGGTCTTTATCTTTCTTCAATATTAAAGAAATGGAAGCTCTATAAAAAGATTGTGGCAAATTGCCCAGTCTAATTGCTTCTTCAAAAACCCTGCATAACCAAGGAGAAAGAGTAACAGAAAAACATTTTAAAAATTCCACTGTATACCCATCTGGACCCGGTGCTTTTCCAAAATTCATGGAGGAAATAACCCCTTTAATTTCTGCATCCGTAATAGGAGTTTCTAATATTGAAAGATCATCTGATGATAATTTTGGAAAATTCAATTTCCCAAGAAAATCACACATGGTATTACGATCTTGAGGGGATTCAGAATGATACAAGGAGGTATAAAAATCTTGAAATGATTTATTTATCTCATCATGGTTAACTGTCAGATCCCCATTCTGCTGACGGATCTTAGTAATTTGACGTTTAACCAAAGCATTCTTCAATTGACTAGCCAACAGTTTACCCAATTTATCACTGTGTATATAAAAATCAGATCTGGTTTTCATTAATTGATTTTCAATTGAAGATGTAAGTAATAAACTATGTTCCGTTTGAAGTTCAACCCTTTGTTTATAAAGCTCCTTACTAGGAGTGATCAAATATTTCTTGTCAATCTCTTTAATTTTATCAACCAATAGAAGAGTTTACTTCTTAATGCGTTTTCTCAGACCAACAGGGTAAGAGATAATCTGTCCACGTATATATGCTTTAAAAGTGTCCCAAAGTGTTCCGCAAGAAATATCATCCGTGGAATTAATTGAAAAGAAGAAATCGATCTGTTCATTCATAAATTTAATAAAGTCTGGATCTTGCAGTAAGGTAGAATCAAATTGCCATTGTCTAGCATTAGAAGCTGTATCCGTAAATTTAATAGAAAGTTTTAATGGAGCATGGTCAGAGATGGCTATAATATCATAATTACAACCAATTACTGTTGGAATAAAACAAAAGTCAATAAAAAAAAGTCAATTCTTGAGTAGGAATGATAAACATGTGAGAAAAATGAAAACTCTTTGTCCTTAGAATGCCGAAATCTCCAAATATCAAAATTCCATTATCAGTCAAAAAAGAGTTAATTCAAGTGGCCGACTTATTAGGTAAAGTCTGAGTAGATATAGCTTTGTCCATCAAAGGGTTTAAACAACAATTAAAGTCACCACCCATTATTAACTTATATTCATTTAGATTAGGTAGAGAAGTAAATAAGGACTTAAAAAAATCGGGACAATCCACATTTGGAGCATAAACATTAACCATAGCAACCTTTTTGTTAAAAAGTAAGCCACTAATTAACAAAAATCTACCATTCTGATCCAAAAAGATATCATGTTGGACAAATACAATAGAGGAGTCAATAAAAATTGAAACTTCCCTTACTTTGGCATTCGAATTGAAGTGATACTGTCGACCCCCTCCAAAACCTAAAAAAGCATTAATTACCCTCATTCCTCACATGAGTTTCTTGTACAAAAATAATATGAGCATTAAGTCTTTGGAATACTTTGAAAATCTTTTTCCATTTAATCAGATTGTTTAAACCATTAGTATTCCAAGAGACAAAATTAATGGTCTGAGCCATAATTCTAAAATCAACCCTTTGGTATATAAAGGTTAACCAAACTATAAACTCATGCACCCGGAAGAGGAACAAAAATAAGGAGGGGACCCGGAAGTGACGACATCGCGGACATATTTGTAGTTCAAAATCAGCCCAAATCAGAAAACTGAAAAAAACTGGTAAAAGAAACATAAAATTTAGAAAATTTAGAAAAAGACCTCGCACCCTCCACCCAAGAGGAAGAAAAAAAAGCACCTCAGTCAAGGATAGGCTGGGAAAAGGGGAAAATGAAACTAACTCTACCCCCATATCAGCAGAAGACAACTCCGTATATAAAGGATATAAAAAAAATCCACCCAAACTCTAAAAAAAATTATAATCACTATACTAAAACCAAACTTAATATAATTGGTAGTAAAAAAAAAACAAAAAGAATATAATCACTAGTAACTTATAAATTGGGTTAAAATCCAAACAAACCAAAAAAAAATTTAAACTGTGATAAGAGATGCATTATAGGAAGAAGACGAGAGAAAAAAGGCGAAATCATAAAAAAAGCCAAAAATATTTTAGAGAAAAAACCGCCATCTTAACAAAAAAAATTCACCTTCGAAGGATTAATAATAATAACCAAGGATAAAGTACAGTGGTTGAAGTAAGTAAAATGAAAAGATTAGTATGTCGAAAAAAACTTTAACTAGAATATAAAATATAGAGTAAACCTACACCAAAAGCCAGAAACAAAATCTGGTTTTGAAAATAAAAACCATCTTGCACGATCAAAATCACTCATTTATTAGAGATGAGTGTCCGTAGCAGTAGGGAAGTTCTCCTTCAGAAAGCTTCTCGCTTCAGATGTAGAAAGGAAAACCCGAAGTGGAGCATTCGGAGACGAGATTCTAAGCTTCGCAGGGTATAAGAGCGCAGGTTTTAGATTTTTCTCATAGCATTCAGACATCAGAGGTTTCAGTGAGGAGGAGGTGTTATTTCCAATCGGCACAGACTATTTCTCCCAGTGAGGAAGTCAAGGATCCAGAGTGGCCCTGGGCAATAGCAAGATGGCACTGTTAAATGGTGACTGTTTACATACAGCTTTGTTGGGAATCATCAAATATTCCCATTCAGGACTTTTACAGCTGAAATCCACAGTCAGGGACAGGGGCATTTCAGTAAGCAGCTTTATTTTAATACATTTGGAAGATCTATCGATATTCAAAATCAAAGATCCTCTCAGATAGCAGACTCAGCTCACGTGCATTTCCCCTTTAAGAAAGTGGAAGTGCGTGTCCTATTATCTTCTGCATAGAAAAGCACTTACCTAGTAAATCTGCTTTAAACTGATTTTTACCCCAGGATAAAGGCTACTCACCCAATCTCTACTTCCCACAATTTTATGTACTTCTGTCAGAATAAAATAACCAGTAAAAGTCGGGCTGGTAACGGTGGGAAGGTAATGTAATATGAGAAAGGTACAGTAGATAGGAAATGTGTAGTGGCTTGTTCGGTTGTATTCTCTACAAATACAACCTCCTTGAACTGGACTACACCCACCAGCTGAAAAAGCATGCCAGATCCAGATGCCCTGTCTGGCTGAATCCAAATCCTAGCCCAATATCCAGACTGGGACCGGGCTTTGTGAAAGCCCTGCCCCAGATACAATCAAAGCTGGAGTCAGATTCTTTCCAGTTACTAAAGTTCAAAGTACATTTATTATCAAGATCTGTTTCCTTGCAGGCAGCCACAAAACAAAGAAACCCAATCGAATCCATTAAAAAAGGCCATCAAGCATCCAATGTGCACAAAAAAAAATTCAAATTGTGCTAACAATAAAAAGTAAGTAAATAACATTCAGATCTGAAGTTCAGGAAAGTGAGTCCACAGCAGCAAAGCCAGTCACAGACAATCCAGGAGCTCGTTAGTTGCAGGCCACAGCCTCAGTTCAGCACAGGAGCTAGTAAACCTTGCAGAGTAGTGAGGCCTTCCCTCATCTCCAACTCCGACACCCTGACCTTTTCAATCTGACCCGGCACTTAAATCGGTCAAAAATCGTGTTCCTCGCTCTCAGTTCGTGGCCCCTGCTGCTTCAATACACTCCTGAGCCCCCAAGACCCCTCAACTCGATACAGCCCATACTCCAACTTCCCAGTCTGTCCCAGCGCTTAAATTGTTCAAGGAGCTCAACTCCAAAAGGGAAGTTACAGGCTATTGATTGCAGTGATTGTTTTTGACAAAAAGTGTGATTAATGGAGTAGTTAGGAGTTTTGTTTGCTGCCAGCAAGTCATCACTGTTTAATCAGCACCATCTCAAATGTATAATTTCAGTATTTTTTTAAAACATTTCTGATGTTCAAAGGTATTTGAAAACTGTTGCACTTCGAGTACATTTAAATATGCTTTATAAGAAACCCTGGAACATCAAATCAATACTAAACCTTTTGCAGAAAGTGAGTCATAAGTTGATGCTGCTGCTGCTGTGAGGTCCGGGACTCTGCTGGGAAGGACAGGCCCCCAGTCCTCGGGGTCACGTTGCCGATGGTTGTTGGTGGGGCCGGCTTAATACACTCGGCAGAGGATGGTGCTTGGAGAAGCTGTGCCGGAGGGAATGGTCGTCGGCTCGGAGGTTCAACGGACACGGAGTCCGCTGCGGTCAGGTCGCTTTCGGTGTGTACTGCGTCTGCGAGGCTGAGTTCGACGGAGCTTTCATTGTGGGCTGCGTCTGTGAGGCTGAATTGGGCAGCGCCGTGGAAGTCCATAGCAGGGGTATTCCCTTCTGCCACCGGCGTGGGATGGCAAGTCTGTCGGGACCCTGAGGACTTGTGGAAACTGTGTGGTGATTTCTTTTGAACTTATAGTCCTTTAACATCTTTGGACTATTTTTACTGTGCCCATGGTCTGTGTTTTTATCAATTATGCTATTGTTTGCACTGTTGTAACTACATGTTGTAACTATGTGGTTTTGTGCAGGTCTTGTAGCTTTAGTTTTTGGTCTTGTTTGTTTGGTGGCTTTGGAGCTCCTTTCCAGGGAACGCACTAAGACGGTAGCGTGATATTAATAAGCAGCAGCCTCTCCGGACTCTGGATTGGGGATTGCCAAACGTTATGTGGATTTTCTAGTGTAGTCTGTTTTGTCATATGCTTTTGTGATATCATTCTGGAGGAACATTGTCTCATTTTTTAACTGCATTGCATTTGTGGTTTCTAAATGACAATAAACGGAATCTGAATAAACAAAAGAGATTCTGCAGGTGCCAGAAATCTTAAGCAATGCACACAAAGTGCTGGAGGAACTCATCAAGTCAGGCAGCATCTATGGAGGGGATGTTTTGGATCAAGATAGTTACAATATTTTTCCCAGGATAAAGGAGTCTAAAGCTAGAGGGCATGGAATTCTGTTGCAAAGGGAAAAAAATTAAGACACTTGCGGGTCAACTTTATACCAGAGGGAGCAGGGTACGTAGAACAAACAGCCAGAAGCTAGTACGCATTACAAGGATGTTGCTTGGACTCGAAGACCTGAGTTATAGGGAAAGGTTGAATCGGTTAGGACTTTATTCCCTGAAGTGTAGGAGAATGGAGGGGAGGTTTGATAGAGGTATACTAAATGATGAATTGAAAACAAAATTATTACAGATAGGGTAAATGCAAGCAGGCATCTTCCACTGAACTTGGGTGAGACTAGAATTAGAGGTCATGGGTTAAGGGCAAAAAGAGTAATATTTAAGGGGGAACATGAGAGTAGATAAATCCCCAGGACCTGACAGGGTATTCCCTCGGACCTTGAGGGAGACTAGTGTTGAAATTGCAGGGGCCCTGTCAGAAATATTTAAAATGTCAATATCCATGGGTCAGGTGCCGAAGGATTGGAGGATAGCTCATGTAGTTCCGTTGTTTAAAAAAGGCTCAAAAAATAAACTGGGAAATTATAGGCCGGTAAGTTTGACATTGGTAGTAGGTAAATTATGGGAAGGAATACTAAGAGATAGGAACTACAAGTATTTGGATAGACAGGGACTTATTAGAAACAGTCAGCATGGCTTTGTGCGTGGTAGATCATGTTTAACCAATCTATTAGAGTTTTTCGAGGAATTACCAGGAAAGTGGATGAAGGGAAGGCAGTAGATGTTGTATACATGGACTTCAGTAAGGCCTTTGACAAGGTCCCGCATGGGAGGTTAGTTAGGAAGATTCAATCGCTAGGTATACATGGAGAGGTAGTAAATTGGATTAGACATTGGCTCAATGGAAGAAGTCAGAGAGTGGTAGTGGAGGATTGCTACTTTGAGTGGAGGCCTGTGACTAGTGGTGTGCCATAGGGATCAGTGTTGGGTCCATTGTTATTTGTCATCTATATCAATGATCTGGATGATAATGTGGCAAATTGGATCAGCAAATTTGCTGATGATACAAAGATTGGTGATGTAGTGGACAGTGAGGAAGTTTTTCAAAGCTTGCAGAGGGATTTGGACCAGTTGAAGGAATGGGCTGAAAAACTTCAGATGGAGTTTAATGTGGACAAGTGTGAGGTATTGCACTTCAGAAGGTCAAACCAAGGTAGAACATACAAAGTAAATGGTAGGATGCTGAGGAGTGCAGTAGAACAGAGGGATCTGGGAGTACAGATACATAATTCCCTAAAAGTAGCGTCACAAGTAGATAGGGTTGTAAAGAGAGCTTTTGGTACATTGGCCTTTATAAATCAAAGTATTGAGTATAAGAGTTGGAATGTAATGGTGAGGTTGTTTAAGACATTGGTGAGACCAAATTTGGAGTATTGTGTGCAGTTTTGGTCACCTAATTACAGGAAGGATATTAATAAGGTTGAAAGAGTGCAGAGAAGGTTTACAAGGATGTTGCTGGGACTTGAGAAACTGAGTTACAGAGAAAGGTTGAATAGGTTAGGACTTTATTCCCTGGAGTGTAGGAGAATGAGGGGTGATTTGATAGAGGTGTATAAAATTATGATGGGTATAGATAGAGTGAATGCAAGCAGGCTTTTTTCACTGAGGTCATGGGTTAAGGGTGAAGGGGGAAAAGTTTAAAGGGAACATTGGGGGGGCTTCTTCATGCAGAGAGTGGTGGGAGTGTGGAATGAGTTGCCAGATGAAGTGGTGAATGCGGGCTCAATTTTGACATTTAAGAGAAACTTGGACAGGTACATGGATGAGAGGGTTTTGGAGGGATATGGCCCAGGTGCAGGTCAGTGGGACTAGGCAGAAAAATGGTTCGGTACAGCCAAGAAGGGCCAAAAGGCCTGATTCTGTGCTGTAATGTTCTATGAGGGGGGAAAGTCACTTGGGGGGGGGGGGTTAAAGCGTGGAACGAGCTGCTTGTGGAAGTGGTGGATGTGAGTTCGATTTCAGCATTAAAGAGACGTTTGAATAGGTACATGGATGGGAGGGGTATGGAGGTCTATGGGCCAGGTGCAGGTTGATGGGATGGCACTAGGCAGATTAATAGTTCGGCATGGACTAAATGGGCCGGAACGCCTGTTTCTGTGCTGCAGTGTTCTGTAACTCTATAAGAAGCTGTTGAGAAGCATACACTTATAATGCTGAAAAGACATTTGGTTAGGTACGTGTTTAGAGTAGCGGCTAGCACACTGCTTTACAGTTCCAGCGACCGGGGTTCAATTCCCCCCACAGCTCGTCAGGAGTTCAGTACGTTCTCCCTGTTTCCTCTCACAGTCCAAGCACGTAGCTTAATTGGTCAGAGTAAATTGTCCTGTAATTAGACTAGGATTAAATCCAGGGAACGCTGGTTGGTCAGTCTCGAAGACCCTGAAGGACCCTGTGCTGTATCACGATACATAACAATAAAAATTTAAAAAGAAGCCTATGAGATGAGAGGCCAAACACAGACAAATGCTACAAGCTTATATGGACATCTTGATTGTTATGGGTGAGTTGGGCCTATCGATCTTTTTCTGTACTGTGTTACTCTGACTTTACGAGGCTATAGAGGTTTATAAAATTGTGAGTGCCTAGTTAAGATGGATGGTCACTGACTTTCTGATTTTTTCCCCCTCAGCAGGGGAGTGTAAAACTAGACAGGAAAGATTTAAACAACACACACAAAATGCTGGTGGAACACAGCAGGCCAGGCAGCATCTATAGGGAGAAGCACCGTCAAAGTTTCGGGCTGAGACCCTTCGTCAGGACTAACTGAAAGGAAAGATAGTAAGAGATTTGAAAGTAGTGGGGGGAGGGGGAAATGCGAAATGATAGAAGACCAGAGGGGGTGGGATGAAGCTAAGAGCTGCAAGGGTGATTGGCGAAAGTGATACAGAGCTGGAGAAGGGAAAGGATCATGGGACGGGAGGCCTCAGGAGAAAGAAAGGTGGGGAGCACCAGAGGGAGATGGAGAACAGGCAGGGTGATGGGCAGAGAGAGAGAAAAAAATCAAACAACTAAATATGTCAGGGATGGGGTAAGAAGGGGAGGGGGGCATTAACGGAAGTCAGAGATGTTCATACCATCAGGTTGGAGGCTACCCAGCTGGTATATAAGGTGTTGTTCCTCCAACCTGAGTTTGGATTAATTTTGACAATGGACAATAGACAATAGGTGCAGAAGTAGACCAATTGGCCCCTCAAGTCTGCACCGCCATTCTGAGATCATGGCTGATCATTCTCTATCAATACCCAGTCCCTGCCTTGTCCTCATATCCCTTGATTCCCCTATCCATCAGATATCTATCTAGCTCCTTCTTGAAAGCATCCAGAGAATTGGCCTCCACTGCCTTCCAAGGCAGTGCATTCCAGACCCCCACAATTCTCTGGGAGAATAAGTTTTTCCTCAACTCTGTTTTAAATAACTGACCTCTTATTCTCAATCCATGCCCTCTGGTACTGGACTCTCCCAACATCTGGAACATATTTCCTGCCTCAATCCTATCAAATCCTTTAATTATCTTAAACATTTCAATCAGATCCCCTCTCAATCTCCTCAATTCCAGTGTGTACAAGCCCAATCTCTCCAATCTCTCTGCGTAAGACAGCCCTGCCATCCCAGGAATCAACCTAGTGAATCTACGCTGCACATCCTCAATTGCCAGAATGTCCTTCCTTAAACCTGGAGACCAAAACTGTACACAATATTCCAGGTGTGGTCTCACCAGGGCCCTGTACAAATGCAAAAGGACATCCTTGCTCTTGTACTCAATTCCCCTTGTAATAAAGGCCAACATTCCATTTGCCCTCTTCACTACCTGTTGCACTTGCTCATTCACCTTCATTGACTGATGAACTAGGACTCCTAGGTCTCTTTGCATTTCTCCCTTACCTAACTCTACACCGTTCAGACAATACTCTGCCCTCTTGTTCCTGCTTCCAAAGTGGATAACTTCACATTTATTCACATTGAATGACATCTGCCCACTCACCCAGCTCAGTATCGTCAGCAAACTTGCTGATATAGTTTTCAATGCCCTCATCTAAATCGTTGACATAAATCGTAAAGAGCTGTGGTCCCAATACAGAGCCCTGTGGTACCCCACTAGTCACCTCCAGCCAGTCCGAGAAACACCCATTCACAGCTATCCTTTGCTTTTTATCTGCCAACCAGTTTTCTATCCATGTTGAAACCCTGACCCAATGCCATGAGCTCTGACTTTACTCACCAATCTCCTATGTGGCACCTTATCGAATGCCTTCTGAAAATCTAGGTACACTACATCCACTGGCTTACCCTCGTCTAACATCCTTGTTACACCCTCAAAAAACTCCAACAGTAGTTGACAGTAGAGGAGGCCATGGATAGACATATCAGAATGGGAATGGGACGTGGAATTAAAATGTGTGGCCACTGGGAGATCCTGCTTTCTCTGGCGGACAGAGCGTAGGTGTTCAGCGAAATGGTCTCCCAGTCTGCATCAGGTCTCACCAATGTATAAAAGGCCACACCAGGAGCACCGGACACAGTATACCACACCAGCCAACTCACAGGAGAAGTGTCGCCTCACCTGGAAGGACTGTCTGGGGCCCTGAATGGTGGTGAGGGAGGAAGTGCAAGGGCAGGTGTAGCACTTGTTCCGCTTACAAGGTTAAGTGCCAGGAGGGAGATTGGTGGGAAGGGATGGGGGGGTTGAGTGGACAAGGGAGTCACGTAGGGAGCGATGAAAGAGGGGTGGAGAGAAAGATGTGCTTGGTAGTGGGATCCCGTTGGAGGTGGCGGAAGTTACTGAGAATTATATGTTAGACCTGGAGGCTAACCTGGAGGTTGGAGGAAAGATTTAAAAAGTGATCTGAGAGGCAAGTTTTTCCACACAGTGGGTAGTGGGCATATGGGATGAGCTGACAATATTTTTGTAAGGCTACACCACATTAACAGGTCCTTCCAGCCCAATGAGCGAGCACCACCCAATTACACCCATGTGACCAATTAACCTACTATCTCATACATCTTTGGAATGTGGGCGGAAACCCAAGTGGTCACATGGAGAAGATAGTGGTGGGGCTGGGTTAAAATACAGTATTTGAAAGATATATTCAACAGGACAAACGCTCTGTGGATCTGACTGGACTATCACAGGGTCATCACACACCACACTCCTGCATTGTGGATGAAACTATGTTTACTTACCAAGGAGACCTAGAAAAGATGCATTGTTCTTTGTCAGGATTTCACATTGAACTCTGTACTCTGCATGTTGCTTCCAGGCACGCACACTAAGATAAGTATCACCTACGGCTGGAGGATTGTCAATTTGCTGAAAGAATCCCTCTAAATGAAACTTGATGGATTCCACTGGAAGGAGTTGCCCAGAACCAAATGCCGTTGGCACAGACCAAGTTCATGACTGGGGGGTAGGGCAATGTACTGATGCTCGGTGCCGCTAGTTCGAGGATTCTGTGGGGAAGGCCTCAGTCTGGGGTCTTCCTGCCACTGGCCTTCACTGGGACGGAGGGCATGTAAAAATCCGTTAGACTTAGCATGAACAAAAATTGGAATAATATTCAGATATATGTAATTTTTTTTACGTATTTAGAGATACAGCTGGGTAACAAACCCTTTCAACCCTATGAGCCAGCGCCACGCAATGTGTCCAATAAATCTGCTAACGCCGTATGTCTCTGGAATGTGGGGGGGAAACCCAGGCAGCCTGGGGAAAAATGCACAAACTCCTTACAGACAGCAGCAGGACCTGAACCCAGGTCGCCCGTGCTGTAATAGCACAATGCTAACTTCTATAAGTGAATGAAACAGCGCATCCCAATGGCGAATGCCAGCAAATAATTGTTTTGAGACCCTATGTGCACTGATTGAAGGGGGACACAAGACACTCCACCCTCTCCGTCTGTCCTTCATCCACACACTTCCCCCCCCACTGCTCCCCTCTGCTCCTCCCACCTACCTCCCTTGATTTTGCGCTCCATCTTCTTCTCCTGTCAGATTCCATCAGCTTAGCTCTTTGTCAGCTCCCAACCTCTGTTGCTATTTCCACTCCCGACTCCTCCATCTTCACCTGGATCCACCCATCATCTGATAATCTCCACCGAGATGTAACACTGAGCATCATAGGAAGTCATTCCTACCTGTGGCCATCAAACTTTACAACTCCTCCCTCGGAGTGTCAGACACCCTGAGCCAATAGGCTGGTCCTGGACTAATTTCCACTTGGCATGATTAACTTATTATTATTTAATTAGTTATGGTTTTATATTGCTATATTTCTTCACTATTCTTGGTTGGTATGTCCGTAACAAAACCCAATTTCCCTTGGGATCAATAAAGTATGTCTGTCTGTCTGTCAATTCTTGCTCCACCTCTTCGCACCACCATTTATACTGGCTGCCTCCCCTCTTTTGCTCCAGATGAAGCGTCTTCACCTGAAATACCTGTTTCCCTCCAGCACAGGGGTTCCCATCCTGGGATCCAGGGACCCCTCAGTTAATGGTAGGGGTCCATGCCATTAAAAAAGTTGGGAATCTTTGATCCAGCATCTTGTGCCTGGCACCAGTAGAAGGAAAAATAACAACAAATTTAAGAATATTGGCTGGAATCTCAGAGTGGGGGCAGTTAGATGTAAAAATAATGTATTCTTAAATTCTGCAAATGATAATAGTCTGATAATTCAGAGTGTTTATCACAGAAGTTGTTAACCCACAATAGATAACTTTCCGAATGAAGGAAGGAACAGCCTAGGGCAGCACAGACAAGGGGTTTTAGACTTGAATGTAGTTCATAAAATGATGGAAGAAATATTTGCGTTTAGTTTAGTAGTTTGATCCAACTAAATAAGGTCGAGAATCAGAGCTCACTAGTTTACTGTGTATGGAAGCAGTTTAGGTTAGATGCCAGGGGGTGCTCCTTCCTGCTAGCAATTGCGGCTATCAGCTCGGCACAGAAAAATGCTGTAACAGATGATTCCATTTCTGGCTGGGTGGAGGTCACCCCTTGCAAAAGGTCAGAAAAAAACTTATTTGTCACATGTACATTGAAACCCAGTAAAACTGTGTCGTTTCCTCCAAGATCTAAATGTAAATTTTTTTTGATATATTTTTTTTCTTGTTGGTGGTTTGATGTTTATTTTTAGAAGCTTTGTGTATGATGCGCGGCGCTGGGGTTGTACCTTCAATGGGTTTCTTTTTTTCTCCCTCACTTTTCTTGCTTAGTAGGGTTTTTTTTAATTCACAAAAATTTTCAATCTTTAAGATAATTTCTTCTTTTTTGAGACATCGTAAGTGTTGTTACTTTGATGTATTTGTACTATATTTGAATAATAATAACAATAAAAAGATTTGAAAACAAAAAATGTGTCGTTTGCGCCAATGACTGACACAGTCCGAGGATGTACTGGGGCAAGTGTTGCCACCAACATACCATGCCCACAGTTTACTGACCCTAACCTGTAGATAAATCTTTGGAATGTGGGAGGAAGCCGGAGCACCCGGAAAAACTCACAGGGAAGAGGTACAAACTCCTTTCGGGTCAGAGATGGGAATTGAACTCTGATTGGTGGTGCTGTACAGAGTAATGCATTATGCTACTGTGTTATCTACTAAGCTTTCTGCTAAGGCAGGCACAAAAAGTAATCGAGGGCTGCCACGGTCTCCCAGACAAAGCCTCCTCGGATTGTTCTCAAGGAGACACAGGAACAATGTCCTCTCCTACCACCCCACCAGCTTCCGCATCCAGCACATAATTCTCCGCAACTTCTGCCATCTTCAACAGGATCCCACCACCAAGCACATCTTTCCCTCCCCCCCACTTTTTGCTTTCCACAGAGATCACTCCCTACGCCGCTCTCTTGTCCGTTCACCCCTCCCCACTCCTGGCACATATCCTGGTTACCATTGCAAGTGCTACACCTGCCCCTACACCTCCTTCTTCACTACCATTCAGGGCCCCAGACAGTCCTTCCAGGTAAGGTGACACATCACCTGTGGGTCTGTTGGAGTCATATACTGTGTCCGGTCCTCTCAGCCGGGATGTGGATGACAAATCACAGCAGGAGACAGAAAAAGTGTGTCAGAAGGGCAATGTCATGATAATTGTTGGGGATTTTAACATGAAAGTGGATTGAGAAAACCAAGCCAGTACTGGACCTCAAGAGAGAGAATTTGTAGGATGTCTAAGGGATGGCTTTTTAGAACAGCTTATTGTTGAGCCCATTAGGGATCAGCTGTGCTCAATGTGTGTTGTGCAAGGATCCAGAGGTGATAAGAGAGCTTAAGGTTAAGGAACCCTTAGGGAACAGTGATCACAATATGATCGAGCTCACTTTAAAATTTGGAAGGAGATTCCAATGTGTCGGTATTTCGGTAGAATAAAGGAAATTACAATGGCATGAGAGGGGAACTGGCCAAAGTTGACTGGAAAGGGACACTAGCAGGAAGGACAGTGGAGCAGCAATGGCTGGAGTTTCCGTGAAAAATGAGGGAAGTGCAAGACAGATATATTCAAAATAAGAAGAAATTTTTGAATGGAAGAAGGAAACCGTGGCTGACAAGTGAAGTCAGAGCCAAAGTAAAAGCAAAAGAGAGGGCATACAAGGAAGCCAAAGCTAGTGGGAAGCTTTTAAAAACTTGCAGAAGGAAACTGAGGTCAATAGGAAGGAAAAGATGAATTATGAAAAGAAGCAACTAATATCAAAGAAGATACTAAAAGCTTTTTTAAGTATATAAAGGGTAAAAGAGAGTAGATACAGGACCAATAGAAAATGAAGCTGGAGGTATTGCAGAGATGGCAGAGGAATGGAATGTGTATTTTACATCAGTCTTCACACTGGAAGACATCTGCAGTATACCAGACATTCAGGAGTGTCAGGGAAGTGAAGTATGTGCAGTGAAAATTACAACTGAGAAGGTGCTCAGGAAGCTTAATGGTCTGAGGGTAGATGTACCATGGAGAGCATTCTGACAGGCTGCATCATTGTCTGGTATTGGGGGGGGGGGCTACTCACAGGACCAAAAGAAGCTGCAGAGGGTTGTAAATTTAGTCAGCTCCATCTTGGGTACTAGCCTACACAATACCCTGGACATCTTCAAGGAGCGGTGTCTCAGAAAGGCAGCGTCTATTATTAAAGACCTCCAGCAGCCAGGGCATGCCCTTTTCTCACTGCTACTATCAGGTAGGAGATACAGAAGCCTGAAGGCACACACTCAGCGATTCAAGAACAACTTCTTCCTCTCTGCCATCTGATTTCTAAATGGACATTGAACACAACTTCACTTTTTTAATATATATTGTTTCTGTTTTTGCATGATTTTTAATCTATTCAATATATGTATACTGTAATTGAGTTACTTATTTATTCATTATCATTATTATATTTTTTCTCTTTCTTATGCATTGAAACGCTGCTGCTAAGGTAACAAATTTCACGACATATGCCGGTGACAATAAACCTGATCGATTCTCTCTCCCCTCCCCCCCACCTTTTATCTCTACTCCACATCATTTTTTCTCCAGTCCTGCTGAAGGGTAATGGTCCATAGTTGCTGCCTGGCCTGCTGAGTTCCTCCAGTATTTTGTGTGTGTTACCTGGATTTCCAGCATCTGCAGATTTTCTCTTATTAACAATTCCGAGATTTGTTTTACACAAACTGGCCTGTTTTCACCTTCTCCAGCTCTGTATCACTTTCGCCAATCACCTTTCCAGCTCTTAGCTTCATCTCACCCCCTCCGGTCTTCTCCTATCATT
The DNA here is from genome assembly GCF_030144855.1 of Hypanus sabinus. Taxonomy (NCBI): domain Eukaryota; kingdom Metazoa; phylum Chordata; class Chondrichthyes; order Myliobatiformes; family Dasyatidae; genus Hypanus; species Hypanus sabinus. Next base: position 171,125,763 of record NC_082712.1, on the reverse strand, counting down.
TCGCATTTCTCTCCCCCCCTCCCCACTACTTTCAAATCTCTTACTATCTTTCCTTTCGGTTAGTCCCGACGAAGGGTCTCGGCCCGAAACATCGACAGCGCTTCTCCCTATAGATGCTGCCTGGCCTGCTGCGTTCCGCCAGCATTTTGTGTGTGTTGTTGTTTGAATTTCCAGCATCTGCAGATTTCCTCGTGTTTGGCCTGTTTTCTTTCCTGGATTTATAGCTCTATTGGACAGATCAGATTATTTGGTACATGTAAAAATATACCGTGAAGCACAGGCTATCACAACTACTGAGGAGGCCCCAGTCACCCAGCCATTCGTCATCCTGTTCCTGACCCAATGCGAGTGCAGAAGCAAGGCCACTACCGCCACCTACTGTTCTAAATGTGCAATTGATGATTTGCAATGAGCTGGCTACAGATCAAAACAAAAAATAATGGAATGCTGAACAAGTCAGCCTGCATCTAAACAGTCAATGCTTTGAGTTGTCAGCCCTATCTCCCACTTTCCACTGCTATTATTTTAGATTTATGCATAACAAATGCTATAGTCTTCACTATTTTATTCAATGTATTTATTGGGATACAGTGTAGAATTGACCCTTCCAGCCCTTCGAGCCATGCCGCCCAGCAATCCCCTAATTTAATCTGAGCCCAATCACATAACAGTTTACTTCTTCTTCTTCTTCAGATGTCCATTGGAATCCGATGACGATGTCCACTCCTTTAATGGTGAGATCTTTGATGACTGTACAATCCTATCCTCGACCCACAAGCTCTATTGCAGGTGGGAGTGATGGCAACCATGGCTGCATCTCTCCTGGCTCTCTTCTGCTGTCTTCTGGTTGTTCTTTCCATCTCCAGGATACAAACCCTGTCCCTACACGGCTGTCGCCAAGTGTTACGGTCAGCAGCAACATCCTCCAGGTCCTCGGGTCTGATCTTGTGCTTCCTTAAAGCATTCTTCATCTGATCCTTATAGCGCTTCTTCGGCCTTCCAGCTGAGTGTCTACCATGATGTAGCTGGCCGTATAACACTCTGCGGGGTAGCCGACATGTTTATAATCACCAATTAATTTACCAACTGGTATGCCATTGGATTGTGGGAGGAAACCGGAGCACCCAGAGGAAACCCTTGCGGTCACAGGGAGAACGTACAAACTCCTTATTGGTAGTGGCAGGAATTGAACCTGGGTCACCTGTACTGTAAGGCATTGTAACTCTGCCCAAAATGTTGACTGCTCATTTCTCTCCATAGATGCTGCCTGACCTGCTAAGTTCCTCCGGCATTTAGTGCATGTTGCTCTGGATTTCCAACGTCTACAGAACCTCTTCTGTTTAATGTGACTCTGAAACCACCAGGTTGTCATAAGATCCATTTATTCTAAATCCTATAAGGAATATCTGTCTTGTAGTCTCAGCTCTTTACTTACTTGCTTACTGCCCATTACACCACTGGCGTTTTGGGCAGCAGTGATGGTCCTCCATCTCTGGGGGTGTTCAGGGCTTCCTTCATCATGTCAGTAGCTTTCTCCTGGTTTTCACTACTGTCAGTCACACAAGATATAGATGGAGACTCAGGAATATTGTCGTACTCAGATGTAAAAGGATTCTTCGTCGCTGTCTCCGTAACAATTCTGTTTTACCAGTCAGGGTTGTTAGCCCTGAGCTGAACCCCCGAACCTGGAGGACCTCTGCCCTTTGACCTGTTCTGCATGGGTGACCCTACCAAGAGCCAGAGCATAAAGCCCTGACTCCAGCCAACATCGCTCTCAGGGTCATTGAGGCCCGCAAGCCTCCAAACCCTACGACAAGGTTGTGACTTCTTTGAGACCTTGGTTCTTTGTCACTACATAATAACAGATCTCAGAGAGTTTGAGCAAGCAATGTTACAGCACAATCAGTTATGGGTTTGCCAACACCAAATACCTTTCTTTAAGTATCCACAGGACATTGGCGTCACTGTCAGTCACTTTTATTTTATTTTTATTCAGAGATAAAGCACAGTAACAGGCCCTTGCAGCCTAAGGAGCCTGCACCTCCCAATGTCACTGAAGTGACCAATTAACCTGTACATCTTTGGAATGTGGGAGGAAACCAGGGTGCCTGGAGGAAACCCACACAGTCATGGGGAGAACGTACAAACCCCCTACAGTCACCGGCTGAAATTGAACCCGAGGTATTGCCACTGTAATAGTGCTACGCAAACCGCTACACTACCATGCATGTTTCTTTCACTTATTTTTTAATAAATTTGTTTCAGATCCCCTCTGCTTGTCAAAACAATATCATTAGGATCATAAATATTTCTCATGAGAGCTTTTGAATGTGCAAAGAATATGTCCTCTCTTCTTCTTGGACCCTAAGCTCCCAGTGTAGCATAGGCCATTGACGTCCTCCCATTTCCACCATCTAAAGACGATGGTATGGTTGAAGTTCATCAACACTTCTGTGATCCATTGTACAGGGAATTGGCCTATACAGCTTCACCTGTTGACCGGCCGGACCCGTTTCCGCCTCTCACAAGGGTTGGATTTTGAAAGGCACAAGGAAAATGTGCTTTGATGGAACTCGCATGAAATAGAAATTGCTTCATCTTAGACTACAGTCTGGTATTGTCAGCACAGAAACAGACCCTCTGATCCACAGAGCGCACAGTTGCTGTCTGGGCTCCCATTTTCATACAACTGCTGATCTGTACAAGGACCACATCCTTTAAGACCATAAGATATAGGAGCAGAATTAGGCCATCTGGCCCATCGAGTCTGTTCTGCCATTCAATCATGGCTAATCCTTTTTCTTTGTCTCCTCTTGAACCTCAGTTCCCAGCGTTCTCCCCGAACCTTTGATATGTAATCTTTCCATGCCCAATCAAGAACCTATCAATCTCTGACTTAAAGTCACCCAACAAACTGGCCTCCACAGTTGCATGTTGCAACAAATTCCACAAATTCATCACCCTTAGGCTAAAGAAATTTCTCCACATCTCTGTTTTGAAATGGTGCCCCTCTATCCTGAGGCTGTGCCCTCTTGTCCTAGACTCTCCCACCATGGGAAACATCCTTTCCATATCTACTCAGTAAAGGACTTTCAACATTCAAAGGTTTCAATGAGATCCCCCCTCATCCTTCTGAATTCCAGCGAGTACAGACCCAGAGCCATCAAACGTTCCTCGTATAATAACACTTTCATTCCCAGAATCATCCTTGTGAACCTCCTCTGGACCCCCTCCAATGCCAGCACATCTTTTCTAAGATGAGGAGCAGAAAACTGTTCACAACACTCAAGGTGAGGCCTCACCAGTGCCTTATAAAGCCTCAGCATCACATCCCTGCTTTGTATTCTAGACCTCTTGATGTGAATGCTAACATGGCATTTGCCTTCCTCACTGACTCAGCCTGAAAATTAACCTTCAGGTTGTTCTGTACAAGGACTCCCAAGTCCCTTTGCATCTCAGATTTCTCGATTTTCTCCCCATTTAAAAAATAGTCTGCACATTTATTTCTACTACCAAAGTGCATGACAATGCTTTTCCAACATTGTATTTCATTTGCCACTTTCTTGCCCATTCTCCTAATCTGTCTAAGTCCTTCTGCATCCTACCTGTTTCCTCAACATTATCTGCCCCTCCACTAGTGTTTGTATCATCTGCAAACTTGGCAACAAATCCATCTATTCCATCATATAAATCGTTGATATACAGCATGAAAAGAAGCGTCCCAATATTGACCCCTGCGGAACACCACTAGTCACTGGCAGCCAACCAGAAGACAAGAAACTTTGAAGAGGTGCGTGAGGTTTTTGAAGGTGAGTTTTTCAGACTTGCTATATTTATATGACACTGATAATCCATGCACATTCTAAAAAGGAATAGTGTTAAATAACCGATGTTATACTCAAAATTTGTTTAAAAAATTGTTAACAGTGAAATATAGTCTGCCTCATATCAGCTGCTGTTATGAGACAGTGCATGTTGCTATCTGTTCCCTGAAGTACTGTGTATTAGGAAGATAATCCATAACAGAATCATCATTAATCTAACTCCCCACTTTCAGATAAAGTCCTGTCCTTAACCAATCTCCACTGTCTGAAGATGAGAGCTTTCTTCAAAGTTCTTACGACCATAAGACATAGGAGCAGAATTATGCCATTTGACCTGTTGAGTGTACTCCACCATTCCATCATGGCTGATTTATTATCCCTCTCAACCCCATTCTCCTGCATAGTCCTCGTAACCTTTGACATCCTTAATAATCAAGAACCTTTAAGTACACCTGATAACTTGGTGTCCACAATTATCTGTGGCAATGAGTTCACAACCTTCCTCATCTCCGTTCTAAAGGGACACTGTATTCTGACGCTGTGCCGTCAACTCACCCACTATGGAAATATCCTTTCTGCATCCCAAAGAATAGCAATCAGAAAATTTTGAATATTGTCCTGCCATCTAGTGGTTAAAACAGGACATGTAAAAGCTCCAGCAAGCATCCTCTTCCTCACACACATTGAGCAAGCCAGGGAACGAAGCGTGGATGAGCGGTGACTTGATAGAGGTGTACAAGGTAAGAGGTACTTTCAGAGTGGACAGCCAGAGACTACTTCACAGGGCTGTAACAGCTAGTACAAGGCGGCATCATTTTAAGGTGACTGCAATTTTGCCCTATCCTACGCCTGCCCTTCCTGACGGTCTCACTACACAATGCATCAACTTGTATACCAACTGCCCCATTCTCAGCCCTATTACCCCAGTTCTCAACCCCCTGCCAAATTAGTTTAAACCCTCCCCAACAGTTTCAGCAAACATGCTTGCAAAGAAATTAGTCCCCCTCAGAGGTAGTTAGGGAGGGTTTCCAACCTGGGCTCCATGGACCCCTCGATTAATGGTAGGGGTCCATGGCTTAAAAAAGGTTGGGAACCCCTGGTTTATACTAATTTGGCAGGGAGATGGGAACCGGAGTGATAGGGCTAAGGATGGGACAGTTGGTATATGAGCAGAGGCAGTGCATAGTGAGACTGAGGAAGGACAGGCAGATGATAGGACAAAATTGCAGTTAGTGGGATGAGTTGAAATGTAAAAGGGGGACAAAATCAAAAAAGGGTGACGTAAATAGGACTGATAGTGTAATATTTGAATGCACACAGTATCCAGAATAAGGAAGATAATCTTGTGGCGCAGTTACAGATTGGTATGACGTTGTGGGCATCATTGGGACGTGGCTGGAAAAAGAAGTCATAGTTGGGAACTTAACATCCAAGATACACATTGTATTGAAAGGGCAGGCAGGTAGGCAGAGGGGCTGAGGTGGCTCTGGTGGTAAAAAAATGAAACCAAGAGGTGACATGGGATCCAAAGATGAAGGATCATTGTGGGCAGAGTTAAGAAACTGCAAGGGTAAAAAGACCCTGATAGAAGTCATATACAACATTGACTCCCAGCAGTAGCAGGATGTGGGGTACAAAATACAATGGGAGATAGAAAAGGTAAAAGGTCATGCAGGATTACAGCTTGCAGGTAGATTGAGAAAGTTGGGTTGGTACAGGGTTGAGATTTAAGAGGGGTCTGAGGGCCAGGTTTTTCCACACAGAGGGTGGTGAGTATATGGAACGAGCTGCCAGAGGAAGTGGTAAGGGCAGGTAAAATTACACCATTCAAAAGGCAAACAGACAGATACATTGAGAGGAATATTTAGAGATCAATTACAGGCAAATGTGATTAGTAGTATTTATGTATTCCAATGTGAAAATGCAAAAAGTACAACGAACAGAGAGGAAAATATGATGCACTTGTAAATGACAAAGTTCAATGAGATAGAAAGGGAACAGCTCAAACTAACAGAACAGTAAACACTGTCCAGGTAAGGAAATCGCAAATATTTATTGGTGTCAAAGGACAAGGAATCATAATCAGTTTTATTGTCATTGATACATGTCATGAAATTTGTTGTGTAGTGGCAAGGGTACAATGCAAAGAAACCATAAAATATAATTTTAAAAGGACACTTTATTAGGTACAGGAATGGAACATGATGTAGTCTTCTGCTGCTGTAGCCCATCCACTGCAAGGTTTGACGTGTTATGTGTTCTCAAATACTCTTTTACACCATGGTCGTAATGTATGGTTATTTGAGTTACTGTCACCTTCCTGTCAGCTTGAACCAGTCTGGCCATTCCCCTCTGACCCCTCTCATTTTTGCCCACAGAAAGAACTGCCACTGACTGCATGTGTATTTTTTTTTGTTTTTCGCACCTTTCTCTGTAAACTCTAGAGACCGTTGTGTATGAAAATCCCAGGAGACACCAGCAGTATGATGGAAGTGTGTGAAATTACCATAATTAGACAGAAGATTCCTGGGAAACTGAAAGGTCTGAAGGTGGATAAGTCACCTGGACCAAATGGTGTACACCCCGGAGTTCTAAAAGTGGTGGCTGACGAGATCATGGAGGCACTAGTAGTGATCTTTCAAGAATCACTAGACTCTGGAATGGTTCCAGAAGACCAGAAAATTCCAACAGTCACTCCACCCTTCAAGAAGGGAGGGAGGCAGAAGAAAGGAAACTATAGGCCAGTTGGTCAAAAGAAACTTCAATGGCTGGGAAGATGTTGGAGTCAATTATTAAGGATGTGATCTCAGGGTAATTGGAGGCAAATGATAAAATAGGTCGTAGTCAGCATGGTTTCCTCAAGGGAAAATATTGCCTGACAGATCTGTTGGAATTCCTTGAAGAAATAACAAGGACAAAGGAGAATCGGTTGACATTGTGTACTTGGATTTTCAGAAAGCCTTTGACAAGGTGCCATATGAGGCTGCTTAACAAGCTACAAGCCAATGGTATTACAGGAAAGATTCTAGCAAGGATAAAGCAGTGACTGACTGGCAGCAGGCAAAGAGTGGGAATAAAGGGAGCCTTTTCCAGTTGGCTGCCAGTGATGTGGTGTTCGACAGGGGTCTGCATTGGGATTAATTCATTTTACTTTATATATCAATGATTTAGATGATGGAATTGATAGCTTTGTTGCAACGTTTTCAGATGATACAAAGATAGGAGATGGGGCAGGTAGATTTGAGGGAGCAGAGAGGCTACAGAAGGACCTAGACAGATTAGGAGAATGGGCAAAGAAATGGTAGATGTAATACAGTGTTGGGAAGTGTATGGTCATGCACTTTGGTAGAAGAAATGAAAAGGTTGACTATTTTCTAAATGCAGAGAAAACACAAAAAACTGAGGTGCAAAGGGACTTGGGAGTCCGTGTGTAGGATTCCTTAAAGGTTAATTTGCAGGTTGTGTCTGTGGTGAGGAAGGTAAATGCAACGTTAGCATTCATTTCAAGAGGACTGGAATATAAAAACAAGGATGTAATGTTGAGACTTCATAAAGCATTGGTGAGGCCTCACTCGGAGTATTGTGAGGAGGTTCGGGCCCCTTATCTTAGACGGGATGTGCTGAAACTGGAGAGAATTCAAAGGAAGTTCACGAAAATGATTCCAGGATTGAATGGCTTGTCACGTGATGAACGTTTGATGGCTCTGGGCCTGTATTCACTAGAATTCAGAGAATGAGGGGTGACCTCATTGAAACCTATCAAATGGTGAAAAGCCTCAATAGGGGGAATGTGGAGAGGATGTTTCCTATGGTGGGAAAGTCTAAGACTAGAGGACACAGCCTCAGAATAGAGGAGCATCCTTTTAGAAGGGAGTTGAGGAGGAATTTCTTCAGCCAGAAGGTGGTAAATCTGTGTAATTCTTTGCCACAGGTAGCTGTAAAAGCTATTTTTGTGTATATTTAAGGCAGAGATTAATAAATTCTTGATTGGTCAGGGCATGAAGAGATTGTGGGGCTGAGAGGAAAATTGGGTCACCTATGATAAAATGGTGGAGCAGACTCCTAATTCTGCTCCTATATCTTATGGTCTAAAAGAGATCAGCAGTTTCTGAGATACTCAAACCCCCTTGCACCCCCCCCCCACCCGGCACTAACAAAGTCGCTCAGGTCACATTTCTTCCCCATTCTGATGTTTGGTCTGAACAACAACTGAACCTCTTGACCACATCTGCATGCTTTGTATGCATTTTGAGTTGCTGCAATATAGACAGATGTACTATATCTATATCCCTATCTGTGTATATGTATCTCTCCAGAGAGAGATGCAAAAACAGAGCCAAAGTAGCAAGGTGGCATCCACGGGTCATCATCTATTCAGAAATTTGATGGCAGAGGGGAAGAAGTTGTCCTAAAATGTCAAATGTTGGTAATAATGAGATAAGGGATGTTAAGGGTCTTTAATGATGGGTGCCACCTTTTCAAGATGTCCTCAATGGTGGGGAGGCATGTGCCCATGATGAAGCTCACAAAAATCAAACAAATACCAAATTCTAATTCTCTTCGCTCCATTCCTCACCTTCCACCAATCTTCCTTTCTAGCCCCTAACCTGTTCCCAGTCCCTATTCCCTCCCCTCTCCCTTTGACACACCCTTTCTGCTTTCCCTATGCAGATATCCCCTCACTTTCCTCTTTTACCCCATCACCCAAAGCTTTCCTTATACTAAGCTTGAAAGAATACAGAAAATATTTAACAGGATATTACCAAGTTTCAAGGGCCTCTGTTATATATAGGGACTTTATTCTGTGGAGTGTAGGGAACTGACAAGAGAGGTGTATAAAATCGTTGGACAGAGTAAATGCTCACGGTCTTTTACTCATGGTTGTGGAATCAATAACCAGAGGGAAGATTAGCAGGGAAAGATTTAATAGGAGACAGAGAGGGAACTTATTCACACAGATGGTGGTGCATATATAGAACAAAGCTATCCTTATACAGGTGTGCAGAAGAGAAACTGCACTGCGGCATACAATAAGGCTCTACAGCGGTTAGTCAAAACTGCCCAACATATCACTGGCACCAGCCTACCCACCATCAAGGATATACACAGAAAGGTGCTGATAAAGGGCCAGTAACATCATGAAGGATCCCACCCACCCTGCTCATGGACTGTCTGTCCCAATCCCACCAGAGAGGAGGCTACGTAGCATCCACGCCAGGACCACCAGACTCAAACACAGTTACTTTCCCCAAGAAGTAAGGCTGATCAACACCCCCAACCACCGACCCACCCCTCCACACCCCCAACCACCAACTCACCCCTCCACACCCCCAACCACCACTACTTTATCATTTCCTCTCAGAAAATAAACCTTCTGTACAGACACACCAAGTGTCACTTTATGAACAGTCAATCTATGTATATAAGCTAGCTTATGTACTTATATCTGTTGTGTTTGTTTTAAGTTATTGTGTCCTTTATCTTGTGTTTTTTTTGTGCTGCACCAGATCCAGAGTAGTAATTATTTTGTTCTCTTTCACACCTGTGCTGGAAATGGCGTCAAACAATCTTGGCGGTTTGTTGCATAAACAAGGTAGTTGCTCCTCCCCTCCCTTCCTCCTCTTCTCCCCTCCCCCCATCCCTCTCCTCTCCTCCTCCACTCTCCCCCTCCTACCCCCTCCCCTGCACCCATCCTCGCCCCCACCCACTCCCCAACCCTCTCCCCGTCACCCCTTCCCACTTCCTCACCCCTCCACCCTCACCCCATTCTCGACCCTCCCCAAACCCCTCCTCTCCCCTACTCACCACCCCCTCCATGTTCCCCCTCTCTCCCACCCCCATTCTTGACCCTCCCCAACCCCAGACACCTACCTCTCCCGCAAGTTCCGGGAGTCTCCCGTGTATTGATAGCGGCTCCCTGACACCCGCAAATGATATATCCCGGAAAAAGAGAGAAGAAAAAAACACCATGGCAGAGTGTTCAAAAAAAATGAAACGTACTTCACCCCAGACTACACTAAAGTGTACCCCTGCCTAATAGGGGTTAAAAATAATCAGTGTTGCTCGCTGCACTGTTTACAACAGTGACTTTTCTATTGCCCGTGGTGGGTTAAATGACTGTTGAGGTGAGTTTAACAGGTGTCATTCGTTCATTAGCATAGCTAACGCTATTTAAACTAGCTGGCGAGCCCCCAAGGAGATACTCTGTTGCAGGTATCCCACCTCTCCCGGGAGTCTCCCGCAAATTGAAATGAGGTTTTGCAGGGTGGGATGTCTGCAACCCCCTACTCCTCCAGATATTTAATACCCTCTCCCTGATACCAATCTGTATTCCTATCTCTAATGCCCTGTTACCCCGGCTCCCCGCCCACCTTCCTCGCCGTCGACCCGGGTCGCTCCGCCTCTCTCCCTGCCCACCGGAGACGAGCGGTCCTGGCGCCGGGTCCTTTGCCAGGTCGGTAGAAACGGGACCCTCCCTCCCGGCGGTGAAAGTGCCCCCGCTTGCTACGGAAGTGTCGCACTTCAGGATCGGCGGCGAACAACGGCACGGACAGTCTCGCTTGTGGACTTGGGCCGTTCCGCTCTGTCTGGATTTGATCCGTTGTTGAAGGGAAGCAACTCCGTCCAAAGGTAGATGCCCACTTCGACCCTTCCTATGAGAGCCGGCTTCCGAGTAGAAGGCACAATCCAGCAATTATTTAGCATCTTCGAAGTCTGTATTGGGGCGTTCGGAACCATTGGACTAAATAAACCAAACGTTTCGGTTTCGCATTCAGTGAAATTCTCAGCGTCGGGCTCTGCAGGTTTGGGAAGTCATTTGTTATGGGTGTTTCTACAACAATAGGTTGGATACAAAGTGAAACTATTTGATTTAAACTTCTTAATGTCCTGACGAAGGGTCTCGGCCCGAATAGATGCTGCCTGGCCTGTTGTGTTCCACCAGCATTTTGTGTGTGTTACTATTTGATTTAATTGCATTTTTACTTTTGATATGGTTACATTGTTACAGTATTCCCAGACGCTCCCCTTTCCTTCAGCATTCAGATATGTTCTACAGTGTTAAGTTTCAATGTTTTAACAGAATATTAGGAAGGTACACTCTCATTTTGGCCTGTAATGCCGCTGGCATTAAGGGCATCAATGAAAGTCCTCTATTTCTGGGGGTGTTCGCAGTTTCCTTCATTGTATCACTAGCTTCCTCTCTGTTTTCATCACTGTCAGTCATGGCAGTCCCAGGTGGAGACTCAGGAATACCATCGCACTCAGATGCAAAAGGATTCTTCATTGCTGTTTCTGTAACAATTTTGGTTTAGCAGTCAGGGTGGTTAGCCCTGAACCCGGACCATTGCTGGATCACTCTTAGTCTGGCCTCTACCCTTTGACCTTCTTGGCATGGGTGACCCTACTGAGAGCCAATGCACAGGGTCCTGACTCCAGCCAGCACAGCCCTCTGGGTGATTGAGGCACGCAGTCCTCCAAACCCTGCGATGAGGTTGGAGAGGTACAGCAGATGGTCGTTTCACATTCCAGCATCTGCAGGCTCTTGTGTCTCTCTAAACACACCGAACAAAAATGGATCCTTTTGGCCAACCTTGTCTCTGTGGATTGTGATGACTGATGACACTGATTCCGTGTGCCCATATCCATCTTCATTGCTGTTCAAAGGTGGTAATTGTTTCTGCCTCTGCGGCAGCTCATCCCAAATATTCTGCACTCTGTGTGAAAACTTGATAGTGGTGTACAAGATGATGAGGGGCATAGATCCAGTGGACAGGCAGGGACTTCCCCAGGGTGGAAATGGCTAATACCAGGGACATAATTTTAAGGTGGTTTGAAGAAAGTAGAGGGGAGATATCAGAGGTACGTTTCTTACACAGAGAGTGGTGGGTGCACGGAACGCCCAGCCAGGGTGGTCGTAGAGGCAGGCATTTCAGAAATTCTTAGATAGACACAGGGATGACAGACAAATATAGAACTCTGTTGGAGTGAATGGTTAGATTGAGGGTAAAAGGGTACGTCACATCCGGAATTTTTCCAGTTGGTGGACGACTTCCTCCCACTCCGCTGTTGACGTAGTGGGAAATTGTGTATGAGGCAAGTTTGCCATTGCCTTCTGCCAGGTGAGTTTCACCAGCTCTTAACCCAGCACAGATGAAAGTGTGCAGGGGAGCTTTTGAACTTGGGACCTCCCGCCCCTATCCATTCTCTCGACATCTACTCTATCAAGACCTGTGTTTACATTTTCAGGGAACTATGCATGTCTATGCCAAGTTCTCCCTGTACATCAACACTTATAAGGTCTCTGCGTTTTTACTCTTTATATTCGACATGGCAAGTTCCACCAAATATTCACACCTGTATACCTGTGGTAATATTCCTTCTGCTTCAAAACCTGCCTTCTCTCCTTAGTACCGTCAGCAAAGAAAATGAAATACAGTTTTTAAAAAAAAAACAAATGTTTCTGGTTTTATCTTGAGGGGGTTCTTGTAGGTGTAATATACCCAAGATGATGGAGGAACTCTGCAGGCCAGGCAGCATCACCTTCATGAAAAGTCTTGGCCCAAAACGTCGATGTTATTGATCAATAGATATCATTGGTTTCAGATTTTCCTTGGAGAGAGCAAGGTTAACACTTTCAGTTCACTGGCATATCATGAGGCATTCTGAAGTGGCGTTGGTTTTAATGTAAGCTCTTTTATCTGGAGCTTTAAATCCAACCAAGAAAATACAAGATGAGAGGAAAGCAAGATCCATCATCAGGGACCCCCACCACCCAGGCCCTGCTCTCCCCAACTCCCAGCAACCAGGTTTTGCTCTCTTTTTGCTACTGTCATCAGTAAGAAGGTACAGAGGAACCTGGACCAACACCACCAGGTTCTGGAACAGTTACTACTCCTCAATCATCAGGGTCTTGAATCAGTGGTATAACTTGCTCCATCATTGAACTGTTCCCATAACCTATGGACTCACTTTCAAGGATTCAATATTTAGTACTTACTTACTTATAAATTAATTATATTTTTCTACTTGTATTTGCACAGTTTGTTGTCATTTGCACACTGGTTGAACACCCAGGTTGGTTTTTCTTTGAGTCTATTACGGACTTATTGAGCTACCTACAAGAAATGAATCTCGGGGTTGTGTACGGTAATTTATATGTACTTTGATAATAAATTTTCTTTGAACTTTAAAAAACCTCGAGATAGTCATATCCTCTGGGTGAATAAATATGGATACAATTAAATAATTAGTTTTTCTGGTACTTTCAAGAACTGTGGGTCAACTAAAGCAGCCTTACAGCCAATTAAGTATTTTTGAAATTGAGTCATTATTGTGGGCAACTCAGTAAACAGCTTCTGGACCAGAAGATTCCACATCAACACTGTGTTGTGGGAGAAGGGATAACTGTAGATGGGACACTGGAGAACACAGTTTGAATTGTGAAGCCAATATCTGGATGTGTTGCCAAATATTACAAAACAAAAATAGTCTTAAATGCTTAACAAGTTGGTATTGTCCTACCAGAAGGATGGTACTGCAGTATCAAAAAGGCTCCAGAGAGAGTCAGTACCAGAAACGGTTTGTTGTCAGAGATCCTGTTACATAATCCATTGCACAATTAATATTTTGCAAAGTCCATTCAGTTTTAAACAGACACATTTTCCCTGTTGTTGATTGTGGCTTTTAAAGAATAGTTTATGCAAGGATATTGCTTTAATCGACCCGTAGTTCTCAAAAGCACCAGAAAAGCAAGATTGTAATGCTGAGGCTTCATAAGGCACTGGTCAAACCACACTTGGAGTATTGTGAGCAGTTTCTGTCCTCTTATCGAAGAAAAGATGTGCTGGCATTGGAGGCAGGGTCCATAGGAGGTTCATGAGAATGACTGTGGGAATGAAAGAATTTATGTATAAGGAGCATTTGACAGCTCTGCTGGAGTTGAAGAATGAGGGGGGAATCTCACTGAAATCTATTGAATATTGAAAGACCTTGATAGAGTATATGTGCAGAGAATGTTTCCTATAGTAGGGGAGTCTAGGACCAGAGGGCACAGCCTCAGGAAAGAAGGATGTCCCCTTAGAACAGAGATGAGAAGGAATTTCTTTAGGCAGAGGGTGGTGAATCTGTGGAATTTATTGCCACAGACGGATGTGGAGGCCAGGTCACTGGGTATATTTAAAGTGGATATTTATAGGTTCCTGATTAGTCAGAGCATCAAAGGTTATGGGGAGAAGGCAGGAGAATGGGGATGAGAGGTTGATGGGATGGTGGAGCAGGCTCTGGACCGAATTGCCAGATTCTGCTCCGATGTCTTATCATCTTATCGACATCCACTTGTAAGGTAGATACTCCTAGAGCCACAGAAGAGGAAATTGATTAGATTTCAGCCAGGCCTTTGACAAGGCTCCAACCTGACAGCTTCGTCAACAGGACAAAGGTGGTTGGAGGTCTGAGGGATGGCAGTGACTTGGATTAACAGCTGGCTCATTGGTAGGGAGGATGCAAAGGGGAACGACTGTCTGGAAGTGATATTGCACAGTGCAGGCCCTTCAGCCCAGGATGCTTATACTAGAAGTGTCATGGAAACATGCCCCTAAAGTCACTATCCACAACAGCCACCAGACACTCGTTTCAAATCAACCCTTCACTCTTGCTGTTTTAGCCCCCTCACATTCCCACCATTGTCTCAGATTCTACCTCTCACCTACACACCTCATACTCCATCTGCGTAGCCTCCAACCTACAACATAAACACTGATTTTTTTTATTAAAGGAATTATAAACATTAATTCCTATCCCCATTCCCATTCCAACATGTCAGTGTACAGCCTCCTCTTTCGCCACGATGAGGCCTCTCTACGGTAGGAGGAGCAACACCTTATATTCCATCTAGGTAGCTGTCAATCTGATGACGTGACCAACGATTTCTCCATCTTCCAAGAATTTTTTCTCCTTCCCTTACCCACTTCTTGAATTTCCCTCTCTGGCCTCTTAGCTCTTCTGCTCACCTGCCCATCACCTCCCTCTAGTGCCCCTCCTCCTTTTTCCCACTCCACTTTCCTCTCCTATTAGATTCTGCTTTCTCCAGCCCTTCACCTTTTCTGTCACCTCCCAGCTTCTTACTTCGTCCCCCCATTCCCCACCCACCTGGCTTCACTTATCACCTTCTAGCTTGCCATCCTTCCCCACCCACCACCAGCTTATTCTGGCATCTCCCCCTTTCCTTTCCAGTCCTGAAGAAAGGTCTCGGCCCAAAATGTCAACTGTTTATTAACGTCCATTCGAGCTGCCTGACCTGCTGAGTTCCATAGAAACATAGAAAACCTACAGCACGATACAGGCCCTTCAGCCCACAAAGTTGTGCCAAACTTGTCCCTACCTTAGAAATTACTAGGCTTACCCATAGCCCTCTAAGCTCCATGTACTTATCCAAAAGTCTCTTAAAAGACCTTGTCGTATCCATCTCCACCACCGTTGCTGGCAGCCCATTCCACGCACTCACCACTCTCTGAGTAAAAAACTTACCCCTGACATCTCCTCTGTACCTACACCCCAGCACCATAAACCTGTGTCCTCTTGTGGCAACCATTTCAGCCCTGGGAAAAAGCCTCTGACTATCCACATGATCAATGCCTCTCATCATCTTGTACACCTCTATCAGGTCACCTCTCATCCTCCATCGCTCCAAGGAGAAAAGGCCAAGTTCACTCAACCTATTCTCATAAGGCATGCTCCCCAATCCAGGCAACATCCTTGTAAATCTCTGCACCCTTTCTATGGCTTCCACATCCATCCTTCCCCTGGCATTTTGTGTGTGCTGCTCTGGGTTTCCAGTTTCAGCAGAATCTCTTGTATTAAACATTGATTACTCTAACTTCTGGTAACTTCTCTCTTCTCTCTTTTTCCATTCCCCATTCCGGCTCCGCTCACCCCTTCTCTTCACCTGCTCACCTCCTCCCTCTGGTGCCCCTCCTCTTTCCCTCTGTCCCATGGTCCACTCTCCTCTCCTATCAGATTCCTCCTCCTTCAGCCCTTTATGTCATCCACTTGTCACCTTCCCCCTCACTTGGTCTCACCCATCACCTACTGGCTTGTATTCCCCCCTCTCCCCCCCCCCCCTTATTCTGCCTTCTGCCTGCTTCCTTCTGGTCCTAATGAAAGATTCTCAGCTTAAAATGCTGACTGTTTTCATCTCCATAGATGCTGCCTGACCCACTGAGTTCCCCCAGCAATTTGTATGCGTTGTTCTTGAAGCCCAACATCTGCAGAATCTCTTGTGTTGATGTTAAACGTGGTCTTTGCATCTGATCCTAGCACTTCCCCTGGCAGGGAGTTCTAGATGCCATCCACTCTGTGTATAAAAAACACTTTCTCCTCAAATTCCCTCCTCTCCTTCAATCTGCGGCCTCTGGTTTTTGATACCCCACCTTGTCTATGAAGTTTTGAGACAATTCCCTTGGTATTAATGAAATTCTCTCTTTGCAGGATGACAGCCAAGCTGTATCTGCTTGTGTTTACCAGCCAGCTGCCTTTCCTGTTTCATGCACTATCAGAGTGTACCGACACATCAGCAAGACAAACCGATCACACTCCACACACAGAAAGAAAAGGCAAGTTCCCTTAATACAAGTTTAATGTAATTGTAATGATCAACCCTGTCCCCTACTCCTGTAGTCAAGCTCGTGTTACACAGAACAGTTCAGAACAGGGACAGGACCTTTGACCTGTCATGTTATGTTGGTGCAAAAAGTCTAGTAATTAAAGTATTGTGGCACTATGGTAGCTAGCGGTTAGCGTTTGGGACGTCAAAGTTCAGAGTTCAATTCCAATGCTGTCTGTCAGGAGATTGTATGTGGCCATGGGGTTTCCTTCTGGTGCTCTGGTTTCCTCCCACCATCCAAAGACATACCGGTTACTACATTAATTGGTTGTTGTCAATTGCCCCATGATTAGGCCAGTGTTAAATTGGTGGGTCACTGGGCCGAAAGGGCCTGTTCCACGCTGTATCTCTACGAATCAAAAGTCAAAAATAAACACCTAACTAAACTAATCCTTTCTGCCAAACCACCACACTACTCTCTGAACATCAGTGTGCTCCAGCCGACAAAGGCAGACATGCCATGGGTCTCTACCCCACCCTGTCTACGTGTGTTTCCACTTTCCACGTTCCAAGGTCTTTCTGCTCAACAACACACCCCAGGGCCCTATCATTCACTGTGTATGTTGAACCCAGTTTAACTTCTCAAAAAGCATCTCCTTGCACTTAATTGACTTAAACTCCTTCTGCCATCTCTTGCCCGCTTTCCCAGTTGATCTGCACTCAGTGGCCACTTTATATTAGGTACACCTGTACACCTGCTCATTAATGCAAATATCTTATCAGTCAATCATGTGGCAGCAACTCAGTGCATAAAAGCATGGTTAAGAGGTTCAGAACAAACATCAAAATGGGGAAGAAATGTGATCTAAGTGACTGACCATGGCATAATTGTTGGTGCTAGACGGTGTGGTTTGAGTTTCTCAGAAACTGCTGATCTCCCGGGATTTTCATGTACAACGGTCTCTGGAGTTTACAAAATGGTGTGAGAAAGAAAAATACATCCTGTGAGTGTCAGTTCTGTGGGTGAAAATGCCTTGTTAATGAGAGACCCTTGAAGTAGATGGGCTACAGCAGCATAAGATATAGGAGCAGAATTAGGCCATTCAGCCCATTGAGTCTGCTCCACCATTCCAACATGGCTGTTTTATTATCCCTCTCAATCTTATCTCTGTAACCCTTCACACCCTGTCTAATCAAAAACCTATCAACCCCCACTTTAAATATAACCAACAATTTGGCCTCCACAGCCGCCTATGGCAATGAATTCCACAGATTAACCACCCTCTGGCTAAAGAAATTCCTCCTCATCTCTGTTCTAAATGAACATCCCTCTGTTCTGAAGCTGGTTGAAGCCCTCTGGTGCCAGCACCTTCTCCCTAGTAATAGCAACTACACTCTCTTCTGCCCCCTGGCACTGTCAAATTTCTGGCATACTGCTAGTGTCTTCCATCACTACCTCTCCAGTGTCATTTCCCAGTGGTCCAATATCTACTCCCATCTCTCTTTTACTCTTTATATATCTGAAAAAACTTTTGATGTCCTCTTTTATGATTTTGGATAGCTTACCTTCATATTTAATCTTTTCTCTCCTTATGGCTTTTTTTAGTTGCCGTCTGTTGTTTTTTTAAAAGCTTCCCAGTCCTCTAACTTCCCTCTAATTTTTGCTATATTATATGCCCTCTCTTTTGCTTTTACGCTATCTTTGACTTCCCTTGTTCGCCACACGGTCACATAATCCTCCCTCTAGAATACTTGTTCATCTTTGAGATGTATCTACCTTGCGTTTTCTGAATTGTTCCCAGAAACTCCAGCTATTGTGGTTATGCCGTCATCCCTGCTAGTGTGCCCTTTCAATCAACTTTGGCCAGCTCCTCTCTCATGCTTCTGTAATTCCCTTTTGCTCTGCTGTAATACTGATATGTCTCCCTCTCAAATTGCAGGATGAACTCTATCATGATAAGACCACAAACATACATCCAGTGGCCACTTTATTAGGTACTGGAGGCACTTAATAATGTGGCCACTGAGTGTACATCCTATTCTAACCCGAGGCAGCCTCCTTCATTGTCCTCTATACCACCAAATTTGGTGTCACATGCCAACTTATAAACATTGCCACCTGTATTCGCATTTAGGTGAAGTTGTAAGAGGAGGTTGGGTGGTGGCCTGGAGATACGTCTCTATCAAAGGAGGTGTAAGGCGCTCTTTCCCTTCGTTAGCCTGCATGTCATCCTTGGGCAAGGTGTAGCACTTGATTAGCCTCCCATTCAGGGTCATGTGAAGCCAAAGGAGCAGGTGGTGGGTGGTCATATCACTAGTCTTGGCTATGCGACATCTGATGCCCGGCAGACAATCTCTGAAGAGTACTTATAATGGCGAGGAACACGCGTCTTGTAAAGGCACTGCCCAGAAGAAGGTAATGGCAATCCACTTCTGTAGAAAAAATTGCCAAGTCAGGTGACCCCAGCCATTATCAATACTCTTCAGAGATTATTTGTCTGGCATCAGTGGTTGTGTAAGGTAATGGGTGGAAACATATGCATAATTGAGTTGGGTTATGAGTTGGTCTGGCGTGACACTGTAAATGTTTTTACTAATCTTTATGTCCTGAGTTTTGTTGCCAATAAAGAAGTTGTTACAGTTTCCCTTAAACTTAAATTACCTCTGCCAACTTGGTGAGGTGTATTTCCACCCCACCACCCATTTCCCGGAGAAGCAATGTCAAATATTGGAGGCGTCACTTTAATGTGAGGGGGGGGTGAGTTTAAAGGAGATGTGTGTGGGCTGCCTTCTTTGTACAGAGAGTGGTCGGTACCTGGAACACACTGCCAAGAGGAGGGTGGTCAGATACGCCAACGTGAGGGGGATGTAAGAATGTGGATTATGGATTAAAGTTTAATTTAACTTGGCATCACGGTCAGCACTGGTATCATGAGCAGGGCTGCCTCTCCTGTCTTCTACATTCTAAAGAACCAGATCTGTGAGGAATGATTTCCCAAGCTCAAAACCTTGCTGACTCACACTAAACAGGCCCTGGATTTCCAAATGGTCACAAGTCCTTTCCTAAGCATTTTCTCTCCAATAATTTCCCAACTATTGATGTAGGGATCACTGGCCTGGAGTTCCTTGGCTTATCTCGACTGCCTTTTTTGAATACAGAAGCAAAATTAGCTACCATCTGGTCTTCTGGTGACTCATCTTAACTCTTGGTAACTCTTGGAGAATAGTTGCTGGCTACATATCGCTTGTTAAATTCCCCCGTCTTTAAATTCTGACTGATCTTATTATCCAGATTAGAATATCCTGAGGCCAAGTATCATATTCCTCATTCTAGCTCTCCTCTTCTCTCAACTCTTTTCTTCTCCTCACCTGCTGGCTCCTCCCCTTTCCATTTTCCACTGTCCTCGTCTATCAGATTCCTTCTTCTTTAGCTTTTATCTCTTCCACCAATGTTCCCAGCTTCTTGCATCATCCCCCTCCCTCACCACCTATCTCCCCCCCACCCCTGCCAACCTGGTTTCTCCTATCACCTGCCAGCTTGTATTCCTTCTCCTCCTCCCACCTTATTCTGGCTTCCTTTCCAGTTCTGATGAAGGGTCTTGGCCTGAAATGTTGACTCATCGTTCCTTTCCATAGATGCTGCCGGACCTGCTGAGTTCCTCCAGCACTGTGTGTGTGTGTGTGTGTCTGTGTGTCTGTGTCTGTGTGTGTGTGTGTGTGTGTGTGTGTGTGTGTGTGTGTGTGTGTGTGTGTGTGTGTGAAAATTTCCAGCTTCTACAGAATTTCTTGTGCTTGCGCAACAAGTTCTTTAGCTCATCAAGCCCACACTAACTACTGATTCTCCTTTGCACTAATCTTACATGAAGCCATAGACCATAAGATATAGTAGCAGAATTAGGCCATTTTGGCTGATCCAATTTTCCTCTCAGCCTGTACCTTCTCCCTTTATCACTTGATGACCTGACTAATCAAGGATCTATCAACCTCTGTCTTAAGTATACCTAATGACTGGGCCTCCACAGTTGCCTGCGGCAATGAATTCCACAGATTCGCCACTCTCTGGCTAAAGCAATTCCTCCACATCTTCGTTCTAAAAGGATGTCCCTTTATTCTGTGGCTGTGTTCTTTGATCTTAGGCTCTCCCACCATGGGAAGCATCCTCTCCACGTCCACTCTATCAAGGTCTTTCAAGACAGTGCTTCTCCTTATAGATGCTGCCTGGCCTGCTGTGTTCGACCAGCAATTTATGCGTGTTCTTTCACCATTTGATAGGTTTCAATGAGGTCACCCTTCATTCTTCTGAATTCCAGAGTGTCCAGCCATCAAACACTCTTCATATTGACAAGCCTTTCAATTCCGGAATAATTTTTGTGAACCTCCACCGAGCCCTCTGCGGTTTCCGTACACCCTTTCTTGGATAGGGTGCCCAAAACTGTTCACAATATTCCAAGTGAGGCCTCCCCAACCCCTTTTTGATTTTCCCCACGTCGGCAGCTTGTGCTGTGTAAATGAAGTTGTTCTTTTAGCTTTTGGTGTGATTTTTGTGTATTTTAACCTACATGAATTGATTGTGAGTTTGATCCAGTTGTCTGCCTGTGACCAGACTTTTGGCCTTGAGTTATGGGAGTGACTTTTCCTGTAGGTGTTCTGGACAATGAAGAAAATTCAGCCAAGTATCTGCTCCTGATGCATGTTTGCACTGGTACACCAGAATGTCGTAGGGAGGAGTGGGAGGAAGTGGAATGACACACATCAATGTTTCCTTTGAAACTTCGATACGTGGGTCATTCTTGAGTGCGAATACTTTCATGTTGGGAACTAATTGTGAATGTAAATATTCATATGAGCAACTTCTCTGTGGAATATTAACAGTACAGACAGTTCCAACAAAATAAACCAAATTCCATAGCTTTACATTGAACTCTGCACCCTCTTTCATGGTGCAGTTGGTGTAACTGGGGTCCAGAGCCAGGAGGTGAGAGCACAGAGTGTTTCAGCCAAGGTACAAGTGTATTTTTCAAGTATTACTTTTTACGTAATCTAAATAATGGGTCTGATGAAATTGCTAAACGGACCATTTCCTCTCTTGTCCCCAGTAAATGATTCTCTCTCACTGTAAATGCAAGGCTTGTCAACTGAGTTGTAAATAGTAAAATCATAAAGTGATAGAGAAAAACAGCATGGATTCAGGCCCTTCGGCCCAACGGGTCCTTGCTGACCCCAATTTCCTGTGTTTGCCTCACCTCCCTCCAGGTAACTCTCCAAGTGCTTCAGCAATTCTATTGTACCTCTCTCAACCATTCTTCTCCTGGCAACTCATCTCCCTCTGCATGAAAGTCACCCCTCTGGTTCCTTTCGAAACTTCCTCCTCCAACCTATTCTATCTCGTTTTAGTCTCCCTACCCTGGGCCCTGGGGGAAAGACTGTTGCCATCCACCTTTTAAACATTTCTGTGAGGTCACCCTTTATTCTTCTACATCTTATGTAATAAAGATGTAACTGGGCCAACTTCTCCCTGTAACTCAGACCCCTTAGTCCTGCCAATGTCCTCATAAATCTTGTCTCATTCTATCCAGTTTAACCACACCTGTGCTATAATGGTGACGAAAGCTGTACACAATTTTCCAAGTGAGGCTTCATTGATAACTTGTACAACTGTGACATAGTGTCTCGACTCCTACACTCAGTGCCTGACTGATGAAGGCCAGCATGCGTCAGGGCTTTCTCACCCCGTCTACCTGGGATGTGTTGTCACAAGCCCCTCTGTTGCATTGTACTCCCTAAAGCTCTACTGCTCATAATTCAAGTCCTACAATACAGGCATAGAGTAATACAGCACAGAAGCAGGCCATTCAGCCCACCTAGACCATGCCAACCTGATCTTCTGTCCAATGTCATCTACCTGCTCCTGGATCAAAGGCCCCCTTAGCCACCTCCAATTTCCTTTAAATGCCACAATTGATCCCACATCTGCCACTTTCGCTGGCAGCACGTGCAACACTCGAACCACCCTCTGAGTGAAGAAGTTCCCCCTCAGAATCCCCTTGAACATTTCATCTTTTACCCTAAATCAATTACCTCTAGTTCTAGTCTCACCCTGTCTATACCCCTCACAATCCCCTTGAACATTTCACCTTTTACCCTAAAGCAATGACCTCTAGTTCTAGTCTCACCCTATCTCAACCCCTCAGAATCCCCTTGAACATTTCCCCGTTCACCCTAAAGCAGTGACTAGAGGTCATTCTAGTCTCACCCTATCTATATCCCTCATAGTTTTGTATAGTTCTATAAGATCTCTTTTCCTACATGCTAGGTTATAAAGTCCTAGCCTATTCAACCTTTACAGATAATTCAGGTCCTCAAGTTCCGGCAACATCCTTGTAAAATTTCCCTGGATTTTCTAAAGCTTCCTGAAATCTTTCTTGTAGGTGGACTACAAGAAATGAACATATTACTCAAGTTCAGCCTCATCAATATCTTATACAACTTCAACATTTCATCCCAATACCTCTCGTGTCCTGGTTATGAAGGCCAATGTGCCAAAAACTCTGTTTCTGACCCTGTCTACCTCCAATGCCACTTTCAAGGAATTATAGATCTGTATTCCCAGGTACCGTTGTTCCACAGCACAGCTCAGAGCTCTGTGTAAATCCTGGTTTGTCCTTCCAAAGTACACCCCCTCGCACTTGAATGAGGCGTAGTTTACTTTCAAAGTTTTTTTTGTAGTCACTCTGTTTCATTCTGAGCAAACCACACAACATACCAGAAGAACTCCATAGGTCAGGCAGCATCTACATAAATGAATTATTCATCTCCATAGATGTTGCCTGACATGCTGAGTTCCTCCACCATTTCTCACAATTCCCCTTCCATTCCCCTTCTCACAATTCTATTCCTCTTCCCACCCTATCTCTTTCAAAAATGCTATCCCCTTCTCACAATTCCTCCGTCTCCGCCACATCTACTCTCAGGATGAGGCTTTTCATTCCAGGTCTTCCTTTTTTAAACAAAGGGGCTTCCCTTCTTCCACCATCAACTCTGCTCTCAAACTCATCTCTCCCATTTCCCGCACATCTGCCCCCACCCCATCTGCCCGCCACCCCACTTGGGATCGGGTTCCCCTTGTCCTCACCTACCACCCCACCAGCCTCCAGGTCCAACGTATAATTCTCCGTAACTTCCGCCACCTCCAACAGGATCCCACTACCAAGCACATCTTCCCCTCCCCCCCCCCCTTTCTGCTTTCCACAGGGATCGCTCCCTACGCGACTCCCTTGTCCACTCATCCCCCCCATCCCTTCCCACCGATCTCCCTCCTGGCACTTATTCTTGTAAGAGGAACAAGTGCTACACCTGCCCTTACACTTCCTCCCTCACCACCATTCAGGGCCCCAGACAGTCCTTCCAGGTGAGGCGACACTTCACCTGTGAGTCGGCTGGTGTGGTATACTGCGTCCGGTGCTCCCGGTGTGGCCTTTTATATATTGGTGAGACCTGATGCAGACTGGGAGACCGGTTCGCTGAACACCTACGCTCTGTCCGCCAGAGAAAGCAGGATCTCCCAGTGGCCACACATTGTAATTCCATGTCCCATTCCCATTCTGATATGTCTATCCACGGCCTCCTCTACTGTCAAAATGAATCCAAACTCAGGTTGGAGGAACAACACCTTATATACTGGCTGGGTAGCCTCCAACCTGATGGCATGAACATTGATTTCTCTAACTTCCATTAATGCCCCTCCTCCCCTTCTTACCCCATCCCTGACATATTTAGTTGTTTGTTTTTTTTTCTCTCTCTCTGCCCATCACCCTGCCTGTTCTCCATCTCCTTCTGGTGCTCCCCCTCCCCCTTTCTTTTTCCCTGAGGCCCCCTGTCCCATGATCCTTTCCCTTCTCCAGTTCTGTATCACTTTTGCCAATCACCTTTGCAGCTCTTAGCTTCATCCCACCCCCTCCGGTCTTCTCCTATCATTTCGCATTTCCCCCTCCCCCCACTACTTTCAAATCTCTTACTATCTCTCCTTTCAGTTAGTCCTGACGAAGGGTCTCGGCCCAGAACATTGACAGTGCTTCTCCTTATATATGCTGCCTGGCCTGCTGTGTTCCACCAGCATTTTGTGTGTGTTGTTTGAATTTCCAGCATCTGCAGATTTCCTCGTGTTTGCTCTTCCACCATTTTGTGTGTTGCTCTAGATTTCCAGTGTCTGCAGAATCTAAGCACAAGAGATACTGCAGATGTTGGAAATCTAGAGCAACACACAAAATGGTGGAGGAACTCAACAGGTCAGGCAGCATCTATGGAAATGAACAAATATTTGATGTTTCGGGACAAGACCCTTGTCCCGAAGACCAAGGAGATCATTGTGGACTTCAGGCATGCTAGGAGCCACACTCATGTCCCCATCTATATCAATGGAGTTGTAGTGAAACATGTATCAAGTTTCAAATTCCTTGGTGTCCACATTTCTGAGGATCTCACCTGGTCCCTGAACTCCTCCATCCTGATCAAGAAGGTGCAACAGCGCCTTTATTTCCTGCGGAGCATCAAGAAAGCTCACCTCTGTCCCAGGATACCGACGGACCTTTACCGCTGTACCATTGGGAGCATACTCAATAACTGCATCTCAGTGTGGTATGGCAACTGTCCTGTATGGGACCGCAAAGCTCTCCAGTGGGTGGTGAAAACTGCCCAGCAGATTATCAGCACCCAATTGCCCACCATTGAGAACATCTACCATAAATGCTGCCTGGGAAGGGCAAAAAGCATTATCAAGGATGCATCTGACCCTAACCATGGACTTTTTACTCTCCTCCCATCCGGTAGGCACTACAGGAGCCTCCGCTCCCGCACCAGCAGGCACAGGAAGAGCTTCGTCCCTGAGGCTGTGACCCTGCTGAACCTCATAGCACAGTGCTAAGCAGTATTGTATCCATATTGTACTGTCTCAGTACTTTTATATTTGTGTACTGTAGCGCTTTTTATTCACAGTCATTTTGTAAATAACACTATTCTTTGCATTTCTGGTTAGGTGTTAAATGCATTTCATTGGCTTTGTACCTGTACTCGGCACAATGACAATAAAGTTGAATCTAATCTAATGAGGACTGGATCTTTCATCTTTCATTAGGTTTTGTTTCGGCTGTGATCCGATTCCAAAGAGTTTTTCTGCAGAGAATAGGTGTGTTTTATGAATATCAAAGTACTAAATAGGTATTGCAGACTTGTGTGGTAATCTTAATTTCCATGTTAATAAAGAAATTATAAGGAGTTTGTCACCTGTAAAGAGTTTGTACGTTTTCCCCATGACTGCGTGGGTTTCCTCCGGGTGCTCTGGTTTCCTCCCACAGTCCAAAGACGTACTGGTTGGTAGGTTAATTGGTCATTGTGAATTGTCCTGTGATTGGGCTCGGATTAAATCGGGGTTTCTGGTTGGTGTAATTTGAAGGGCCAGAAGGATCACTCTATGCTGTGTCACGATAAAGAAATACACAGATAAATAAAAAGTTCATAAACATTAACAATAGACAATCTAAGAGATCTAGGGCACTATTTCCAGGGCGATATTTTGCAAAGCCATTCAGTTTCCATGGCATTGGAAGGGAAAAGTAGATCTGTAGTGAAATAGTGCTTTTCACAGCCTCATGAAATCTGGCAATATATTATGCAGCTAATGAATTACTGTAAATAAATTGTAACTGTTAAACCTTTGACCCTATGATGAACTTTGGAAAATATAGAAGTCAGCAGGCACACAGGCAGCAAAGTATCACTAATGGTGATGAGAAATGTTGGTTTGACAATGCTGATCGAGGGACACATTTTGGCCAGAACACTCCTGCGAATCACACTGGGGGTTGAGGAGAGGCAATATTTTTGCTAAAAAGGACTAGGAAACAAAAATAAATCATCAAAGCTTGCTGAAATGTGTCTAGGCCACATGGTCCTATTTATTTTATTTATTTAGAGATACAGGGCAGAACAGGCCCCTCCACTCCTTTCAGCTGCACCCCCAGTAACTCCCGATTTAACACTAGGCTAATCATGGGACAATTTGCAATGACCAATTAACTTTCTAACCGATATGACTTTGACCTAGCCCTAGATAGAGCAGATGTGGAAAGGATGTTTCCTGTAACGAAGCAGTCTCGGACCAGAGGGCACAGTCTCAGAATTCAAGTACTTCCCTTTATAACAGAGATGAGAGGAGTTTCTTTATCCAGAGGGACAGCTGTGGAGGCCAAGTCATTGGGTATATTTAAAGTGGAGTTAGATAGTTAGGGTATCAAAGGTTCTGGGGAAAAGACAGGCGAGTGGGGTTGAGAGGGATAATAAATCAGTCATGATGGAATGGCAGTGCAGCCTCGATGGGCTGAATGGTCTAATTCTGCTCCAGTGTCTTGTGGTATCAGTCACTTTCCAGAGGCCAATAGTATCTTTGGTGCAGAATCAATGAAGGCACGGTACATAATGGATTTGAACACATGTCCTTGGAATTTAGTGCAGTAATTTTAATTATTTACCATGTAACTCTAATGATGTGCTTAAGTCACGGGAATGGGATTTGAATCAACAGCCTTTGGACTGCGAAACAAGAGTGCTATGAAGTTTGCTTGAAGCTTACTGATCATGGTGCTGTAACATAGAGGGCAATGAGACTGTAATCTAAATCTTTGGAGAGTTGGTGGGAGTTTCGGTTGAGAGAATGGACTCAGATCATCTTGTTTTGACATACAAAATAGACAGGAAATGTTTAGAGCAAAAGTTTCCAACTTGGGGTCTACTGGCCCCTTAGTTAATGGTAGGGGTCCATAGCATAAAAACGGTTGGGAACCCCTGGTTTAAGGTATGTGAGGCAAGTGGGATTGGCTTAGATGGATTTCTTGGTTAGCACGGACCATTTGGGCTGAAGGGCCTGTATGAGTCTAAAATTAGGTTTGAACCACATCCCTACTGACACTTAAAGGCATTTCTGGGAACCACAATAAACCATTAGTCTATCGGTTCCTGTCTCTCAGTATGTGTCAGTCTCCTATCCCTTCTGAAATGCAAGAGTCATAGAGAGAGATCCAGCATTGCACAGTCCTTTCAGCCCGCTGACTCCATGCTGGCCATCAACCAGAGCCTACACTAATACTGGATTTATTCCCTCCAACAAACTCATCAACTCCCCTCAGATCTTACCACTTACCAGTGTACAACAGGTGACTTATAGTGGCTAGTTAATCTACTGACTCTCACGTTTTTGGGATGTGGCAGGAAACTGGAGCACCTACAGAGTTGCAGGAGCTCGCACCCTCCTCGCAGACAGCACCCAGCGTCAGGATTGCTGAACTCTACTAGATACATCACTGTGCTGCTCCCACAGCAGGCTATACATCACAGACGCTAAGTCCCCCACCATCGGGGGCATCTGCCAACGCATCTATCGGTAGGGACCCTCACCACCCAGGAGATGCCCTCTTCTCACTACTATCATCGTGGAGGAGGTAGCCACACTCAGTGATTCAGAAACGGCTTCTTCCCCTCTGTCCCCAGATTTCTAAAGCACCTTATTATTTTTGTGGTGTATATCTATTTTTGTAAGTTCTATTTCTCTGCACTGTACCGCTGCTGCAAAACAACACATTCCACGTTGTATAAGTCAGTGATAATAAATCTAATTCTAATTCTTTTTCTGAGCCTTGTAGATGAAAAATTTCTTTACATCTTCCCTCAGCCCTTTGAATACCAACTTTCCTGTCAATGAAAAGCTGAATGTTGAACCTCCAAATTAAACTTGTCCATATAACTCAAACCAAGGCTTCCCAAACTGGGCTCCATGAACCCATTAGTGGCATTAAAAAAAAGGTTGGGAAACCCTGTTCTAAACCATAACTTCTCTTTCAGCATCCTTTGTTTTTATTTTGGAACTACATATTCAGATATTTATTATTGAACTCTCTAACACAATCCCATTATGGGTTCAATGACAAAGGATAATTCAGATGAGCCACTTTCAGTGGGAAGTGGCAGTTCCCACTGAAACTCAGCCTTTGATGATCAGCAATATACAAGTGAAGGGTAACTGTTTCCTGCCCATAAATTCCGGTCCAAACTACTAATGTTAGTTTGTATTCTGTTTTCTAATCAACCTGAACAATTTACTTTCATCAACATTTTCAGTTCCTCCATTATCTTCAAAACTTTAACTGGGTAATTTCACTAATCTTTTTTCATTAATTTCACTAATCTTTTTGTAAATGGGTAACTTCACTAATCTTATTTCCAGATCTTTAAGTAATCAATCTTTTTAATTTTAACTTTTAGTTTTTTAACTTTAATTTCTTAATTTCTTTAAACTTTAAATGGGTAGTTTCAACAATCTTTTGTAAATAAGTAACTTCACTAATCTTATTTTTGCATTTTTTTATTTTAATCTTTTTAATTTTAATTTTAAATTCAATTTGTTTTCAGTTTAACTATTCAACTTTAATTTTTAATTTTTTTAAACTTTAAATGGGTAATTGCAATAATCTTTTGTAAACAGGTAATTTCACTAATCTTATTTTCAAATCTTTCACTTGAATCTTTTTAATTTTAACTTAGTTTTAAATTTAATTTTAACTTCAAGTTTTAAATTTTTTGCTTTGATTTTTAAATCCTTTTTTTAGTTTTAAATGGGTAATTTCACTAATCTTTTTTCTAGGGACATGAGCATTAAATGCTGGAACGACCAGTGAATGTGCTCTGGCAGTGATGATTGATACACTTGGGAGTAAGAGACACAAAATGCTGGAGGAACTCAGCTGGTCAGGCAGCTTCTGTGGAGGGGAATAAACAGCCGATGTTTCAGTCCACAACACTCATCAGGACTGGAAAGCGAGGTGGGGGGGGGGTGCAGGGAAGAAGCCAGAATAAGAAGTTTGGAGGCAAGGGGAGGAGGGCAAGTCAGAAGGTGAACCAGGAGAGGGGGAAGTAGGTGAGTTGGAGAGAAGGCAGTGTGGTGAGAGGCTGGGAAGGGATAGGTGAAAGAGGGCTTTAGCAGAGGGAATCTGATAAGAGAGAAGAGTTAACCATAGAGACGGAAGGAGGAGGGGCACCAGAGGGAGATGATGAGCAGGTGAGGAGAAGAGAAAAGTGTAAGGGGGGGGGGGGTCAGAATGGGGAATGGGAAAAGAGAGAAGGGAGAGGGCAGACAAATTACCAGAAGTTAGAGTAATAGATGTTTTGGGGCAAAATGTTGACTGTTTATTGCTCTCCATAGATGCTACCTGACCTCTGAGTTCCTCCAGCATTTTGTGTGCGTTGCTCTGGATTTCCAGCATCTGCAGAATTTCGTGTGTTTATGATACATGTGAGATAATTATTGAGGTTAGAATGGATTCCCAAAAGAGAATGTGTATAGTTGGAAGAGCAGCCACGGTTTGGTTTGAGGTCTCCTAATTAAATATTCCGTGGATAGAATCAGCCAAACACTGTCATCTACAGTCAGTTTATAAGATAGTGTCAGAATCAGGTTTAATATCATCAGCATATGTCGTGAAATTTGTTAATTTTGCCGCAGCAGTACAATGTAACGCATAACAGAGAGAAAAAACAGAATTACATATATTTAGTATATATATATATCTGTATATTAAATAGCTAAATTAAGTAAATGGTGCAAAAACAAATTAAAAAGTAGTGAGGTTGTGTTCATGTGTTCAATGTCCATTCAAAAATTGGATGGCAAAGGGGAAGCTCTTCCTGAATCATTGACTGTGTGTCTTCAGGCTTTGGTACCTCCTCCCTGATGGTAAAAATGAGAAGAGGGCATCCTCTTAATGATTTTTAAGGACCCCCACCTTTTTGAGGAACCACTCCTTGAAGGTGTTATGGATACTACAGAGGCGAGTGCCCGTGATGGAGCTGACTAATTGTTGTTTATTTGCTTGTTGTGTTTATATTTGTGTACTTGTTCACGGCTTACAGCTTTTATAAGGGGAGATGAGGCCCTCAGTTTTCTGGGACGGCGTCTCCTATACAATCAGTGGGACTTTGAGATATTCACCAAAGGAAATCTTGAGAGAGAGTGTTACGAAGAAATATGTAACTTTGAAGAGGCGCGAGAGGTTTTTGAAGATGACAAGAAAACAGTTGAGTTTTTCTTTCTTACTACACTTGAATGACACTGATAATCCATGCAATTCAAAAAAGGAATGGTATTTAATAACTGATACTACTTTCAAAGTTTATTTTAAAAATTGTTAACATAGTGAAATATAGTCTCTCTCATATCAGACAGTGCATGTTGCTGTCTGTTCCCTGATGCTCTGATTGTGTATCAGGAAGAGAACCCATACAGAAACATCAGCAATCTACCTCTCACTTTCAGATAGAGTCTTGTCCTTAGTGAATCTCCACTGTCTGAAGATGAGAGCTTTCTTCAAAGACCTTACAACCATAAGACATCGGAGCAGAATTATGCCATTTGGCCCAATGTGCCGGCTCCACCGTCCAATCATGACTGATGTACTACCCCTCTCATCCCCATTCTCCTGCCTTCTCCCCGTAACCTTTGACACCCTGACTATCAACAACCTATCATCCTCCACTTTAAATATGCCCAATAGCTTGGCTTCTACAGCCATCCATGGCAATGAATTTCAGATTCACCACCCTCTGACTAAAAAACATCCTCCCCATCTCTGTTCTGAAGGGCCACCCTTGTATTCTGAGGCTGTGCCCTCTGGTCCTAGCCTCTCCTTATAGGAAGCATCTTCTCCACATCCAAAGCTCCTGATTATTGATCATTCTAACTCAAAAATGAATGTATATTATATCTGAACTTCCTTAATCTTTATGGTTGTTCAAAATGATGCAAATTCCTATGCTTCTAGGTTTGGAGATTGATTTAAGTTGTAATTTGAAATTATATGTCTTATTACCTAGGGAAAGGAAATAGTTTTATCTCTTTTTTTTAATTTTAGCTTAACTTTTGGAAAGCATACTCAACAAGTGGCCCTTACGCTAAGTCAGGTAAGAAATACTTGTATTATTGCTAATGGTCAACACACACAAAATGCTGGAGGGGGGGGGGTGTGTGTGTGTGTGTGTGTGTGTTGCTCTGGATTTCCAGCATCTGCAGATTTTTTGCGTCTTTGTTATTACCAATGTTTATCGTTTGTTAGGCCATTCAACTTCAGGGCATCACTGGCATGTATTACCTTTGGGAAGTCACCTCACAGACACCTTGGTTTTCAAAGGTGATTCAAGTGTAAGGTACAGCTTTGTTAGATAGGGAGTTTCATGATTTTAGTACAAGAGTAGGGATGTTATGTTAAAACTGTATAAGGCATTGCTGAAACTACATTTGGAATATCTTGAGTCCTGATGAAGGGTCTCGCCCCAAAATATCGATTGCATATTCCTTGGCCTACTGAGTTCCTCCAGCATGTCGTGTGTGTTGCCTTGGATTTCCAGCATCTGCAAATCTTCTCTTGTTTGCAGTATCGTGCTCAGTTCTGGTCACCTAGCTCTAGGAAAGATTTCCTTAAAGTTCACAGTAAATTTATTACTGCAAACATATATGTCATCATATACAACCCTGAGATTCATTTTCTTGTGGGCATACTCAATAAATCTATAGAATGGCAACCATAACAGAATTAATGAGACTGCCCAAACAGGGCATTCAACCAGACTGCAGAAGACAACAAACTGTGCAAATACAAAAGAAGAAATAATAATAAAAAATAAACAAGAAACAAATCAATCAAATCAAGTTTAGTTATCATTCAACCATATATGGATAGTGCTAAACATACACAGCGTATTCAAAGTAGCGAGCAGAAAGAACAGTGACATAAAAAAACAAACACGTATATAGTCTAAGACCGTGAGTGACATGTCCCGCAGTTTGATGGTAAGGTTCCCGGCAATCCAGCCAGTCATTCCACTGATACCGAAAACACAAGATGAAGAGTCCTCGAAAGTGAGTCCCTTGGTTGTACAAACATTTCAATGATGGGGCAAGCGAATTTGAGTGAAGTTATCCCTTAGGTTCAGGAGCCCGATGGTCAGGGGGTAATAGCTGTTTCTGAAGCTGGTGGTGTGAGCCCTGAGGCTCCTGATCCTTCTTCCCGATGGAAGCTGAAAAGGATGCAGAGAAGTTTCAGAAGGATGTTACTAGGATTGGAGGCTTGAATTATAAAGAGAGATCAGGTGGGCTGGGGCTCTTTCCCAGGAGCGTAGGTGGCTGAAGAGCAACATTATAGAGATTTATAGATTATAAATAAGCATTATAGATAAGGTGAGCAGAGGGAGTAGCACCTTACACCTCCTCTGGTAGAGATGTATCTCCATCCCAGCACCATTACATCCCGCTGTACTGGTCCAAATGTCTTTAAGCTTCCTCTGGTAACTCATTCCACAAAGCCACCAGCCTTCATGTGGGAACCTTCCTTACCCTCCGATTCTCATCGCTTTCACCTCAGATCTTTGCTCAGTAACTTTAAACTCACCTGCTCTGGGAGCAAGACCTTATTTGCCGAATCACATAGCAATTTACAATGATCAATTAACCTACCAACTGGACTGTGGGAGGAAACTGGAGCACGTGGAGGAAACCTAAACGGTCATGGGGAGAACGTACAAACGCCTTACAGACAGCGGCAGGAATTGAAGTTGTGTCTCTGGTGCAGTAAAGCGTTGCGTCAACCACTGCCCTGCCTTGTCCTTTGCACATTGGCTATTTGCCAGTCTTCGTTTAGGCATAGTTTTGCATAATTTCTATTGTATTGCTTTATTTTCCTGTAAATGCCTGCAAGAAAATGAATCACAAGGTAGTCTACGGTGACATATATGTACTTTAAGTCAGAATTCTTGTTCTTCTTTGAACATGTGCCGCCTCCCCACTTGAAAGGGATTGAATGCGCCTACCCGAACGATTCCACTCAATGACCAAACGACTTTTCTTTTTTTTTCTTCTATTTATCGCAAGTGTGGCAGTTTGATAGTTCCATTAGAGAGTGGTGCGCACAGCCCAGCGCATCCGTAGATGTAAATTTCCCACTATTCGGGACATTTACAGAGACTGGTGCGTAAAAGGGGCCCGAAGGATCATTGGGGACCCGAGTCACCCCAACCACAAACTGTTCCAGCTGCTGCCATCCGGGAAACGACACCGCATCATAAAAGCCACAATCAACATGCTCTGGGAGAGCTTCTTCCACCAGGCCTCCAGACTGATTAATTCATGCTGACGCAACTGTATGTCTATGTTATATTGTTGTACATACTATTTATTATAAGTTCCTATGATTGTACATTTATCTGGAGACGTGATGTAAAGATTTTTACTCCTCATGAATATGAAGGACGTAAGTAATAAAGTCAATTCAATTCAGTTTCACCTTAGAGCAAATTACAAGGGGCAATAAGGGAAGAGTTTAAATAAGTTAGAATGAAAAATTTCAATTTTGGAACTATGTTGATCAAAGACGGATCACTTTAGGGGCAGAATACTTTTGGAAGTTTATTTGAAAGTCGGAAGAGAACTGCAGGAGCTGGGAATCTAAAGTGAAACAAAAATTGCTGGGTAACTTTGATCATCTCTCTTCACTTTCTCTCTTCAGGAACTACATCTGATGTTACGACAATCTTGACAGCTTTCTTTGGCACTGTGATATGTTTAATTGCATTGGGATTGATCCTGTGGTGTTGTTGCAAGCACAGATCCAAACATCGAAATAGGACACGGTGAGTTAATCATTGCCTTTGGTGCGTATGAATGTTGGCAGAGCTTTTGGGAAATTTCAGAACATGTTTCACCTTGGAATCACCTTGGGATTCATGCTTCGATTTACTCTTTGAAGTTTGAATCGAATCTGAAATGTGAGTTAAGAATTATGCGTAAATTGTTAACTGAAAGATTAGCTTTATTTGTCACATGTACTGTACATCGAAACATACTGTGAGACCCCGTTGTTTTGTATCAACGACCAACATAGTCCCAGGAGTGTACTGGGCAGCCCACAACTCACTTACCCCACCTGTACAGCTTTGGAATGTGAGAGGAAAGCAGAGAACCTGGAGGAAACTCACATGGTCGTGGGGAGAAAGTACAAACTCCTTACAGACAGTGGTGGGAATTAATCCCTGATCTCTGGCCACTGGTGCTCTATGATGCCACCCCTGTTCTACACACTAGGGTGTGCAGTTGTCCAGCTTGCTCCTAACTGGACATCGAACTCTCTACCAACTGAAGTGGTAATACATGGAAAGTAAACGTGGCGGCTTACAGCCCAGAGTGAGGCAAGAAGACCAACCACGCAGAGCAAAGGTGATAAAGTGTCTCTTATCTGCTTTTCATTGAATGGCAAGAACAGTAACTTTCATTTATATAATCTTTTCAAGTTAATTATCCCAGAGTGCTTCTGATTAAGAGATATCAGACAAAACGTGGGGCAGCATAGTAGTGTAACGCTATTACAGAGTCAGCAGCCCAGGTTCAATTCCTGCTGCTGACTGTAAGGAGCTTGAATGATTTCCACATGGCTGCCCTACGTTCCAAAGACATACAGGTTCGTGGGTTCATTGGTCACATGGGTGTAATTGAGTGGTGCAGTCTCATTGGGCCGGAAGGGACGTTACTGTGCCGTATCTCTCAATTTAAAGAAAACTAGACATCTGATTCTGATCTTCTTAATGAGATGGCCAAAAGCTCGAGTGTAAAACGTTGGAGCTGGAGTTCTGTGCACACTGCTGTCCGGCACACGGTAGAAAGAATGGGAGATGGTGTCGAGGAGACATTGCCTGCAATGGAGTATTTCATTTAGGGAGAGAGACTGAACAAGTTTGCATTGAGGCAGGGAATGTTGTCAATTCAGCCAGCTCCATCATGGGCTCTAGACCCGTCCCCCCAATATCCAGGGTGGACTGATGCCTCAAAAAGGCAGCATCCATCATTAAGGACCCCCATCACTAAGAACATGCCCTCTTCTCATTGCTTCCATCAGGGAGGAGGTACAGGAGCCTGAAGACACACACTCAACGATTCAGGAACAACTTTTTCCCCTCCACCAGCAGATTTCTGAATGGACAATGAACCCATGAACTTTTCTTCCTCTATTTGCACTACTCATTTAACTTAACATTTTAAATAAATATATATATACTTTTAATAATCATGTATTGCAATGCACTGCTGCCGCCTAACAACAAATTTCATGATATTAAACCCAATTCTAATTCAGAAGGAGAATCTGATTGAGGGGCATAGATCGTAGCAAACACTTCTCCATAGAGGAGGTGTCCGGAGGAGGGCACAGATTTGGGGTAAAGGGTAAAGGATTTAGAGACTTGCTGGGGAAAAACTGTTTCACTCAGAGGGTGGTTGGGATCTGGTTTGCATTTCTTACATGAGTGATGGAGGCAGCCACTCACATCTAACAAGGATCCAAATAAGCATTTCAATCACCAAGTGGGATTAATACTGATGATTAATACCCACAACTCCAGCTGTGGCCCAACCAATGTTTCATACCTTGGGATTTGACTATTAAATGGATCAATAACAAATTTTTATTTTAAAATTTCAGCTAAGCACAGCCACAGGCCATTCTGGCCTGACAAGACCTTGATTGATTGATTGAGAGCACAGAGTGGGTCCTTCCAGCGTTTGAGCCATGCTGGCCAGCAGCTGCCAATTTAACCCTAGCCTAATCCAATTAAATTTGGACTGTGGGAGAAAACCAGAGCACCTGGAGGAAACCCATGCAATCATGAGAAGAACATTCAGACCGCTTACAGACGGCGGCAGGAATTGAACCCAGGTCTGTAAAGCATTGTGCTAACCACTACACTACTGTGTTGTCCTACACACCCATGTGAACAATTAACCTACTAACCGTACATCTTTGGACTGTGGGAGGAAACCAGAGCACCCAGAGGAAACCCACGTGATCACGGGGAGAACGTACTGTCTCTTTACAGGCAGCAGCAGGAATTGAACCTGTGTTGCTAACACTGTAATATCTACGCTACCAAGCTGTGTCACGTTTTGTTTGATAGTTGTGGGTCAGAAGCATTCTGAGATATTGACATGGTGGGCTAAGGTGCCTGTTTCTGTGCTCTATGACTCCACAAGCTTTCCTGAAGGAGAAGAAGATCGGAAGAAACTTGGGGGGGGTTGGATTTTCCCGAGGTTGCAACCTTGGGGCGAGGGGTTGAAGGCATTTTTGCCAGTGATGGTGAGATTAGGTTAAAGTGGAGTGGGCAGAGACCTCAGTGTTGAAGATGCAGAGCAGCTATGCCATGTAGGGCACTGACAGTGATGCGTGAGCTGGTAGCACCAGGGTCTACTCACATACCAACAGGAAGGACAAAAGTGCACAATACACTGATCAGTAAAACAGTTTCAATAGTTCAAATGTGAATCACTTCAGAAGTTTAAAAAAAACTTCAGTGGTGGGGGGAATGACTGAAGAAAAATACAAGGGGAAAAGGGTCTGGGCCCGAAACGTCGTCAATGCTTCTCCCTATAGATGCTGCCTGGCCTGCTGTGTTCCACCAGCATTTTGTGTGTGTTGCTGGGAAAATAAGTAATGGTTTGTGTTGCTTTACCCCATTTATCCACTAGATGGCGCTTCAGTTGCATCAGAGAATCGTCAACAAACTGAATCTAGATTTTATTTCAGATTTCTGCCATCTGCAAGCTTTGTTTTGATTTTCACTATGTATTCAGAATCACTGACATATGTCGTGAAACCTGAGCTGTCCGCCAGAGAAAGCAGGATCTCCCAGTGGCCACACGTTTTAATTCCACGTCCCACTCCCATTCTGATATGTCTATCCATGGCCTCCTCTACTGTCAAGATGAAGCCACACTCAGGTTGGACGAACAACACCTTATACTCCATCTGGGTAGCCTCCAACCTGATGGCATGAACATTTTCTCTAGCTTCCGTTAATGCCCCTCCTCCCCTTCTTACTCCATCCCTTATTATTTATTCCCCCCCCCCCTTTTTTTCTCTCTCTGCCCCTCTCACAATCACTCTTTGCCTGCTCTCCATCTCCCTCTGGTGCTCGCCTCCCCCTTTCTTTCTCCCTCGGCCTCCCGTCCCATGATCCTTTCCCTTCTCCAGCTCTGTATCCCTTTTGCCAGGCACCTTTCCAGCTCTTAGCTTCACCCCTCCCCCTCCTGTCTTCTATCATTTTGGATCTCCCCCTCCCCTTCCTACTTTCAAATCTCTTATTATCTTTTCTTTCAGTCCTGACGAAGGGTTTCGGCCCGAAATGTTGACTGTGCTTCTTCCTAGAGATGCTGCCTGAAGTGCTGTGTTTCACCAGCATTTTCTGTGTGTTGGCCGTTTATGTGGACAACTCTAAAGGAACAAAAAC
Source organism: Hypanus sabinus (assembly GCF_030144855.1). Lineage (NCBI taxonomy): Eukaryota > Metazoa > Chordata > Chondrichthyes > Myliobatiformes > Dasyatidae > Hypanus > Hypanus sabinus. Next base: position 171,087,975 of record NC_082712.1, on the reverse strand, counting down.
TAATTAAGAAAATAGCCAGTATTCCCTATGATTATTTGGGACACTGTGCACTTAATTGGGACATGAGACTTGCTGAACAGCTTCCAACTAGCATCAGTTGTGTGAACTTGTGTGGCTGTTAGACACTACACCATGCTTAGAGCAAACCTTTTTTAAGTAGTGTTAACTGTGTGTGTTTGTCTTCAAAAAGCAGTGACTTTTGTCACTGGTAGTTGGCAAGAAATAAGCAGTAAGACAATTTAGAATTGTTTTGCTCACTGTGGTTTCAAGCATTCAAGCTTGGAATTGCCAGAAATGGCTGGGAGTGAAAATGAAATGATTTCACTACAACAATGAAGAATTTGAAGGCATCGACAATCATCTTGAATGTTGCAATGAAAATGAAGATTTGGAGGATGCAGTCGGCGGAAGCATTGTGTGAAGACAGTCCATTATCTGCACTAGGTGTCTGTGCTAATTTTGTTCATTTATAGGCAGGATGTTGGTTGTCTGTTGTTTCTGGCGATGACGGTGAAACCTGTACAATGAGTTTTTAATGTGGAAAAGCCATTACACCGGGACAGTTCCACTCTCTCAACCTGAGAATTCCAGGTTTGGTTGTAAGAGTACTCATCACAGACTGGGGTCTACCATAGTTGCTGTGGGTGACCATGACTTCTCTGCCTCATCATGCCCTTCACTCTCCACAAAGCATTGCAGAACTGCCTTCTTGGCCATCGGAGCTCGTTGTTAACCTCACGCGGCCAGTCCACCAGAGCTGCACACACTGGGACCGGTACATCCCTATCTCACCGGGTTGTGAGGCCTACCGGCTGCCCTCACCTGGTTTAGCCCGCCTGTTGAAGCAGTGTACCGAGGCGTGGCCGCTGTCGCATGCCAGCAGCAACTTGGAGCCTCAGGTGAGCGCTGAGTGTCCGGTGGGGACCAAAGGTGAGTGAGGTGCCCCTCCCTGGACACCCATCATGGCATCATACGCTGGATTAATTCCTCTGTCAATAACTATTAGGAACTAATACAGATTTTGATAATACTGTAGTAGTATCAGTAGTGTTCTGATTTGTTCTGCATTTCATTTAAAGATTGTACATTACTTATTACTCAGTTAAACAGTAGTTTGTTTTTTTTTTATACCTTTTTAACTATTGGCATGAAATTTCGTCTCATCAGGGCAGTTGGTTGGTTGGGCCAAAATGTACTGGTCCTGATGAATGTGTCCAAGGGTTCATGGACTGTTCAGGGATCAGGTGGGAGAAGGGAAGAAGCTGGTCCTTGAAAACTATAATCCTTCTACTTTCCCCCCAACTCTGGGGAGGGCTGAGTTTGATCATTTTGATATAGTGACTGGTTTCCCTTTCCACAGGTGCTGTCCTCCTGGCTGAGTTCTTCCAGCACTTCTGTTTCTGTTTTAGATTCCAGCGTTTGCAGCTTCTTCTCCCTGGTACCAAATTCACCACCTTAAACTGCAATTGCTTCTGCTGCTGGCACACAATGGCAGCAGTACCATCGACAAGATGCACAGATGCCGTCACTGGTCTGTACCACCCTGACAACATCTAAGCCCGTGATCTTTATCACCGTGTCAAAATCAGGAAGAAAGGAATATCGTCCCCTTCGCATTACTGTGTGCAGCTCCTTTCATTATAGGAAGGATAGGGTGCAGAAGTGACTTACTAGGATGTTCAAAGCACAAGGTAATCTGCAGATGCTGTAAATCCGAAACAACACACACAACATGCTGGAGGAATTCAGCAGGCCAGGCAGCCGGGAAAAGAGTAAAGAAACTCCTGATGGAGAGTCACAGCCTGCAACGCCAAGTGTTACTCTTTTCAGTGGACTGTCTTTTCCCTTGGACAAACTTGGGTTGTTTTCTCTGGAGCGCAGAAGCTGCAGGAAGACATAACATCATGAGTCAGTCAGGAACTTCTTCCCCACAAACAACAATCAAATGCTGGAGGGTGTGCGTTTGAGATGAGTGGGGTAGACATTGAAGGAGACGCGAGGTGTGGGTTTTCTATGCAGAGAGTGGTAGGTACAGGAAACAAGCCGCAAGGGAGAGTGGCGTAAGTAGGTATCTAAGAATACCTAAGGAATGGAGGGATATGGATCTTGTGCTGGAAGTGCATGTAATCTGACTGCACATATATCCAACCAAACAAAAACCCTTCCTCCGGACCACAGTGCACCCACAAAACACAGCACATAAACTAAAATATTACCGCAAATAAGTTAACAATTCAAAAATGCATGTAGTACACAGCTCACTGTCCTCGTGATAAGACCTCGGTGGTGGCAAGGTATTCATTAGTTTCACTCCTCCTTTGGTAGAAACGTATCTCTGTCCTGCCACCCCAGTGGGAATACATGTTCTATTCTTCTCCAAGGTGCACACCATTCTGACGTGGAAATATATCACGGATATTTTGTTGTCCCTTCTTCTAAATCTTGGATCTCCCTCCTCAAAAGCTCTGAGGAAGTACATTTATCAGAGGGAGTGCAGTGGTTCAAGAAAATGACTTATTAGGACCTTCTCAAGGGCACTGACCAACTTGATCCTAGGTATCTGATCCAGATAGAGCTGATTTTTTTTTGCCAAAAAGAGCTGAGAAATTGCTGCAAAACCTGAACCACGTCAGATTAATTACTTACAGATTAAGGAGTTGTAAATTGCTGGGTGTTCAAAGTTTCTCTGACCAATTTCCCTGCTGATGTTTAAAAGGATTTTGACTGTGAGAAAAGCCTGTGTACTCTCGTTCTGCCCTGTTGCTTTCTGTGCACAGTAATTTACTGTTCCAGCCTTTTACCTCTCATTCATCATCGTGCATACTTCTCCAATGAGATCACCACCCAGACTCTACCTTGCAGGAAAGAAAAACTGGTCACAGGACATTTCTTTTGTCATCGTATCTTTTTGACTGAACAAACATGGTTCAGACTTGAAGACAGATAAATAGCATTTCTCATTATTGACCAGAAATTAGCCAGTAAAACTGAACAGACTGGAGCTCATTTGACTCAATGGAACTGTGTGATGGTGAAGTCTGAAAAGATGGGGGGATTTCAGGAGAAAGTGGTTCCTGAGTGTCAACATCTCTGAGGATCTATCCTGAGCCTAACATGTCCATGCTGTTACAAAGAAGACACGACAGTGGCTATATTTCATTAAGTGCTCTTGGTGTGATCTTTGCAGGATGCCCATTCCGAGGGAGAGTAGCAACAGAATTGAATTTCCTCCATTTGTAGACAATTTCTCTTACTGTGGACTGATGAACACTCAGGTCTTTAGAAATACTCTTATAGCCTTTTCCAGCTTCATGCATCTCTACAATTCTTCTTGTAAGGCCCTCTGAATGTTGTTTTGAACGAGGCAAGGTGCACATAAGTAGAGCTTTCTTGAGAAGAGCAGGCTCTAAGTAATCTAACTTTGAGAGTCTTTTTATAGGGCGGGGCACCTCTACAATCCACACCTCCAATCTCAACTCATTGATTGGAACCCCTGACTCCAACTAACAAAGGCATTGCCCCAGAGGTTCACATACTTTTTTGAACCTAGACTGTGATTGTTTAAATGGTGTATCAGTACTGACGAGAATAAGTATACTAGTGTGTTACTAGTTTAGGTAGATTGTTGGATATATTGCGGAATATCGGTGGCTCGGGTTGGCTATTTGGAAGTTTAGTTGATTGCCGAGCTTGAAAAATATTTGCAGATGTTTCGTCTCCCAATCAAGAAGCCATCAGTGCACATCTGTGGGTGTTGTCTCCTCAAAATGCCAGCTTATCTACTCCTCCGGGGTCTGAATGGATATTGGTTAGATGTTGTGACCTAGTTGGCTGGTTCAAAGCAGAAGATTCTGATTGGCTAGCTTCAAAGGAGGTCTGTTGGAAATGTCTGCTTCACTCTCCAGATCCCGAGATTACTGGCACCAGAGGAGGTTCTGAAGCTGCTGGAAATCTAGAGTATGTACTTACTACCTGTTATGCCACTGGCGTTTCGGGCAGCAATGAATGTTCTCCATCTCTGACAGTGCTCAGGGCTTCCTTCATCATGTCAGTAGCTTCCTCTTGGCTTTCACTACTGTCAGTCCTGCAAGTTCTGGGTGGAGACTCAGGAATATCACCGTACACAGATGTAGAAGGATTCTTCATTGCTGTTTCCGTAACAGTTTTGTTTTACCAGTCAGGGTTCTTAAACCTGAGTGGAACCCCTGAACTTAGAAGATCAGTGGCCACTTTTAGTCTGGCCTCTACCCTTTGACCTGTCTCCTCAAAATGCCAGCTTATCTGCTTCTCCAGGGTCTGAATGGACATTGGTGAGTCGTTGTGTTGGTTCGAAAGACTGAACGGTTTAGCTGATTTTCTACTGAGAGCCTGTGGTGAACTACGTGTGCCTGTCTGGACACGCCCCCTGCTGACTGCTCCTGTGGCTCCTCCCACAGGCCCCTGTATAAAGGCGATCTGAGGCCTGACGCTCGGCCTCAGTCTCCAGGACATAGTATGATGGACACTCACTCTTGGTTCCTTCTTCCAGTCAATAAAAGCCGATATCTCGCCTTACGTCTCAGTGTGATGGTGCATCAGAGCCAAAGTATAAAAGCCCTGACTCCAGCCAGCACAGGCACGCACACCTCCAAACCATGACAAGGTTGTGGTCCTCTTGGAGGGGAAATCCAGAGGAACACATACTCAGCAGATAAGGCAAAGTTGACGTTTCAAACCGGGACCTCTAGCCTTGCACCTTATCACCTACTTTCACAACACTTTCTCGGTAACTATAATACTTTGCATTCTCCCTTGTACAACCTCAATGCACTGATGTGATGAAAGGGTCTGTATGGATGGCATGCAAATGTTTTTCACCTGCTTACGTGTGACAATAATAAACCAGTTTAAAGACTGCAGGTCCGGCAGTTCCATGGTCAGAACAGGGCAAGAGAAAACAAAGTTAGTTTTAAGTTGCAGAGAGGGGGAGGGGTGAGAGAACAAAAGGAAAATCTGTGATGGCATGAAACCAGGTCACCACTTGGTTAGTATGGTGATTAAGTTGCTTTGTTTGTGCTTTGTGAGGCCAGTAGTAGGACTGTGGGTCATGGCCAACGGGTTAGGCGGTACTAATAGAGCGAGGAAAACTGGAAGACTGACACGCACACACGTGCACGCATGCACACTTGAAGCAACAAACAATCCAGCAGATAAAAGCATCTATGGAAAAGAGTAAACAGTTGATGTTTTGGTCTGACATCCTTCATCAGGACTGCAAAGAAAGAAAAGTCGTGAACAGCAGATCAGCTGTCAGAGGCCTCTGTACTCAGGTCTTTCTCTCCCCCCCCCCCCCCCCCCCCAGTGGGGGAGAGTTTGTTGCCGATTCTTGAGTCAGAGAAATTGTTTAAAAAAAAGTGCCGTGGCAGAATTTAACATCGTAAATTGGCGAGTGTTTTTTTTTTGGTGGAACGCAACAGGCCAGGCAGCATCTATAGGGAGAAGTGCTGTCGATGTTTTGGGCCGAGACCCTTCGTCAGGACTCCCTGACGAAGGGTCTTGGCCCGAAACGTCGACAGCACTTCTCCCTATAGATGCTGCCTGGCCTGCTGTGTTCCACCAGCATTTTGTGTGCGTTGCTTGAATTTCCAGCATCTGCAGATTTCCTCGTGAGTGTTCTTTTTGGTCTTGTTAGTCTCCTCTCTCACTGTGTGACGCCTCTCTGTCCCTTTATTAGGGAGCGAGAGAGCCTGTGGTATGTCAAATTGTCGGGTGAAGGTTTTTTATACTGTAGATCATGGTCTTCCTTGGGGGCTTTGCTATTGCTTGGTGGGTGGAGGGTACTGCTGAAGGAAGTGGGGAAGGGTTGATGCTTTGCTGTTGCTTGTGTGTGGGAGAGGGAAGTAGGGGGTGCTCTTGGGTTCTAATGTTTTTACTGTCGCTCATTTATTGGGGCACCATTCTGTTTTTGTGGATGTCTACAAAGAACAAGAGTTTCAGGTTGTACAAGGGGTGATTGATAAGTTCATGGCCTAAGGTAAAGGGAATCAATTTTAGAAAACCTAGCACATTTATTTTTCAACATAGTCCCCTCCTACATTTACACACTAAGTCCAGCGGTCGTGGAGCATACGGATCTTGGACCTCCAGAAAGTGTCCACAGATGGGTGAATGATAAGTTTGTGGTCTAAGGTAGAAGGAGATGAGTTATACAGCTCTCGTTACGTGCATGCAGCTCAACTCTTTGAGTGATTATGCAGAAAGTTTCAAGTTAATAACTCATCTTCTATCTTAGGCCATGAACTTCTCAATCACCCCTGATGAGTTATTAACTTCAAATTTTCTGCATAATCATAGTCATTGGCAGCCAACCAGAAATGGCCCTCTTGTCAGCCACGGTTGCCTCATCCTCCCTTTAGAATACTTCTTTATCTTTGGATTGTATCTTTCCAGTGCCTTCTGAATTTTCCCAAGAAATGCCAACCATAACTGCCATCATCCCTGCTAGTGTTCCCTTCCAATTAACTTTGGCCAGACTTTCTATCATGCCTCTTTAATTCCTTCTACTCTGCTATAAGACTTATACATCCGATTTTATCTTCTCCTTCTCAAACTGCAGGGTGAATATCATATGATAATCACTGTCTCCTAAGGGTTCCTTTACCTTAAGCTCCCTAATCCAATTTGTCATTACATAACACCCAATCTAGAATTTTAGTTCCCCTAATGGGCTCAACTACAAGCTGCTCTCTTGGGATCCAGCACCAACCAGATTTTCCCAGTCTATATGCACATTGAAATCCCTCATGATTATTGCAACATTGCCCTTTTTGCATGCCTTTTCTGTTTCTCATTGTATCTTGTAGCCTACATCCTGGCTTCTGTTCAGAGGCCTGTTGTAGATACAGTAACTTCCACCAGGGTCTTTTTACCCTTGCAGTTTCTTAACTCTACCCACAAGGATTATACATCTTTCGATCCTATGTTACCTCTTTCTGATTTCATTTTTTCCCAGTAGAGTCATCCCCTCTGCCTACCTGCCTGCCCTTTTGGTACAATGTGTATCCTTAGATGTTAAACTCACAGTTATGATGTTCTTTCAGCCATGACATCATACCTGCCAAGTTCTAACTGTGCTATAGGATCATCTACTGTACCTTGTTCCAGATACTGTGTGCCTTCAGATGTAACACCTTCAGTCCTGTGTCCTTAACCATTTTTGATTTTGGACCTCCTATTACACTTTAACTCATCACACTGATTGCAATTTTGTCTTATCTGCCTGTCCTTTCTCACAGTCTCACTACACAGTGCATCTAGTCGTTAAAAAAGTTGCCCCATTCTCAGCACTCTCTCTCCAGTTTCTCATCCCTTTTGCCGAATCAGTTTAAATCCTTCAGCACAGCTCTAGCAAACCTGCCTGCAAGGATATTGGTCCTCCATCATGTTCAGAAGTAACATGACCTTTTTGTACACATCATACCTTCCCCTGAAGAGATTGCAGTGATCCTTTTTTGTGCAGGGAGGGAGGATTTGGGGGTTGATGTGCCTGTTCCGTTTTGTTTGTTTTTTGTGCAGGGAGGGGGGATTTGGGGGTTGATGTGCCTGTTCCGTTTTGTTTGTTTTTCGTGCAGGGAGGGGGGATTTGGGGGTTGATGTGCCTGTTCCATTTTGTTTGTTTTTTGTGCAGGGAGGGGGGATTTGGGGGTTGATGTGCCTGTTCCGTTTTGTTTGTTTTTTGTGCAGGGAGGGAGGATTTGGGGGTTGATGTGCCTGTTCCGTTTTGTTTGTTTTTTGTGCAGGGAGGGGGGATTTGGGGGTTGATGTGCCTGTTCCGTTTTGTTTGTTTTTCGTGCAGGGAGGGGGGATTTGGGGGTTGATGTGCCTGTTCCGTTTTGTTTGTTTTTCGTGCAGGGAGGGGGGATTTGGGGGTTGATGTGCCTGTTCCGTTTTGTTTGTTTTTCGTGCAGGGAGGGGGGATTTGGGGGTTGATGTGCCTGTTCCGTTTTGTTTGTTTTTCGTGCAGGGAGGGGGGATGATTGCTGACTTTCTTTTCTTTCTCAGTTTCATGGCTACCCGGGGAAGAAGAATTTCAAAGTTGTATATTTTGATAACAAATGAACCTTTGAACTTTGAAATCTGAAACCCTGTCCCCCTGCACCAACTCATCTGCCAAATCATCCTATTCTTACTCTCACTGGCACATGGCACAGGTAGCAGTCCAAAGATTACTAACCTGGAGGTCCTGCTTTTCAGCTTTCTGCCTAACGCCTTTCATTTGCTCTCCCTTTTAGCACCTGTGTTGTTGGCACAATATGTACCACAACTTCTGGGGGTTCACCCTCCTCCTTTAGAATACCATAGATCTGATCTGAGACATCCTCGGGTGTCACGTACCATCTGGGTGTCTCTTTCACATCCGCAGTATCTGCTTTCTGCTCCTCTAATTATGGAATCACCTATCACTGCTACACTCCTCTTCTCCCCCCTCCCCTTCTGAGCCACAGAGCCAGACGATGCTTGAGACCCAGCCATTGCAACTTTCTCTCCACCTCCTAATACAGGTCACTTTTCCTCTGCCTTTCGCTCCAGATGAAGGGCCCCAATCCAAAATCCAACTGTCTGCTTCCCTCCATAGATGCTGCCTGACCCACCAAGTCCTGTACCTTGTGTGTTTCTTTAGATTCCAGCAACTGCAATAACTTGCGTCTCCACCTCCTCAAATTAACTTTTCTTTGCAGGCCAAGCTGCATAATAATCCAAATACTATCCCTAGTTTACATTGTTGATTGAACTACCTTTCCTGTTTTAATTTTGTGCCAATTTTAAAGTGCAGATGCTGAAAATCTGAAATAAAAGATGAAAATATTGGGAATACTCAGCAGGTCAGGCAGCATCTGTGGCGACAGACCTTTACACATTAAATTGGCACAAAAGATAAACAATTGTAGTTCATCCATGCCCTCTTGAAATGTTTGCCATTTCTGCTCCACTGCTAACTCAAGTAATCTGTAAAGATCCCTGCTCATTGGATTTCTTTGCTCTACAGATCTACATCATCTGAGTTAATATTCTTCCTTTTCTCTGTATTCTGCTTGCTCCTTTTACACATGCACACCCACCTTTCTCTTCAGCTCTCTAAAATCCTTTTCACCTCCTGGAAAGATTTTAATTATTCAAACCAGCTTCACTCTTTTAAAAAATTAGTTGGAGAAATGAGGGCATCTGGAATCACTGTTAGGGGTCCAATTCCCGCCGGTCGCTGTGAGGAGTTTGTACGTTCTCCCCGTGATTGCCTGGGTTTTCCTCAGGGTGCTCCAGTTTGCTCCCACATTTCAAAGATGTTCGCCTGGATTAGAGCTAATGAATTGTGGGCACGCTTGGATTAGGGTTAGTAAATTTTGGGGAAGTTGGTGCCAGAAGGGTGGCAGCACTTGTGGGCTGTGTGCAAATGACACATTTCATCGTGTTTTGATGTCACAAGTAAAGCCAACCTTTGCTCATAAAATCTTAAAGCTGAGCACAATCCATTTATTGCAAAGCAAATGTCAATTGAATCGGTAACAGATCATCTACAAATTAATAAGTTCTGAACTTTGACTTAGTTGCTGGAATGCTTATTTTTTCAGTGCGATGTCGCCAATTTATAATGAACAGGTCTATAAAGAGCAGCTCTCTTCCAGCTGACTTAAAGCCCAACTTTTACTCAACTTGAAAGAAGTCACTGAATAAGTCATTGGACTTTTTGTCCGAGGTGCTTGTATGCAAAATTGCAATTCAATGCTAAATGAGTTGGACCTGCCAACATACTAAGTGACAGAGCCAAATTTCTCTGCCAGATATTCAGATGTATTGATGTTTGTAGCTCAAAGTCAACACGGGGGAGGTATTGAGAATATGAATCATAATTTATTTTCTCATCACCTGCTGTGACTGCCTCTGGATGTTGGAGTGATGAGTAACAGTTCTATGCAACACCCCTCAATAGCACTGTTCCCTCTAAGTAACTGCAGTGCTTCCGTGCTCATAACCTTTTTGCCACACAGGTCGAATGTTCTTTTATACATTAGTGTATAATTTTGAAATTATGCTAATTAAGTATGTGTTAATGAATATAATCTATATCTTTTCTAAATAATAAGTGTACCACTACCTTTACTTTGAAACATAGACCTTCAATGTATTTATATTGTTAGTATTTCAAGTTGCAACTCTGTTATGAACTGTAACAATAAACACAATGGAAGTTGATAGTTTGTTGTAAATAAACCACCAGCCCACCGAACACCAATGCCATCAAGTCAAAACATTTTACTTTTGCCATCGTGCCTATAAGTTGTTTTGACTGCCTGACATCATTTGCTTGTGTTGTATTTGATGTGGAAAATTCTAAATTTAACTTTTTTTGGTAAGTAATCATTCAAAAATTTCAATAAATGATTTTGCATGCATATTACAAAAAACATTTAAAGTACCATGCAATTTTCAGATTGTGTTTATAAAAAAAAAAGTACTGCTCAGAACAATGGTTGGTGTGAGCAGCTGTAAAACAAATAGAGGGAACATTGCCCAATGGCCAACTCTGTAGTCTACTGTAGTCCCTCTCATCCACACAAAGGTTATGTGCATGGAAGAGTTCCAATTAGACTCACTGGATGGAAGCCTGACTCTGGGATTTAATGTCCAGGTTGTTGAAGGAAATTGTCTACCTTCGCTGAGATAAATCACCACAGATTGATTTCAGAGGGAAAAAAAACATCATATGTCTTTATAAAGAATTTGTAGCTTTAATCACATTTATTTTGTATGAGCCATAAGGAGAGGTTGGATAAAACTTGGGTGGCTTTCTCTGGAGTATCAAAGGCTGAGAAAACACCTAATGGAAGTTTATAAAATGATGAGATCCATAGAAACAGTAGATAGTCAGAATTTTCTTCCCAGGGTGGAAATGCCAGAGGACATGCATTCATGATAAGGGGGGCAAAGTTCAAAGGAGATATATACAGAGAATGGTAGGGTGGTTCAAACTGACAGTGACTCAAATAACCAAGTGTTACAGAGCATCTCTGAATGTACAACACATCGAACCTTGATGTACTACAACTGAAGACCACACCAGGTTCCACCCCTGTATCTGATAAACTGGTCACCCAGTACTTGTTCTGTGTGTTAAAACCAGAATTTAAATTTGATAGCAAATTGAAAGAATTATTTTCATTGGGAGAAAATAATTTCTTTTTTGATCTGGAAAAAGCTCTCATATTTTAGATGTTCCATTCTAATGGAGTTATTGCTGTTAACTTGCTTTTAAAAATTTGACTAACATGAAGAAAAGAGCTTAACCATATAACAATCACATCACGGAAACAGGCCATCTCGGCCCTCCTTGTCCGTGCCGAACTCTTAATCTCACCTAGTCCCACCTACCCGCACTCATCCCATAACCCTCCACTCCCTTCCTGTCCATATACCTATCCAATTTTACCTTAAATGACACAACTGAACTGGCCTCTACTACTTCTACAGGAAGCTCATTCCACACAGCTATCACTCTCTGAGTAAAGAAATACCCCCTCGTGTTTCCCTTAAACTTCTGCCCCCTAACTCTCAAATCATGTCCTCTCGTTTGAATCTCCCCTACTCTCAATGGAAACAGCCTATTCACGTCAACTCTATCTATCCCTCTCAAAATTTTAAATACCTCGATCAAATCCCCCCTCAACCTTCTACACTCCAATGAAGAGAGACCTAACTTGTTCAACCTTTCTCTGTAACTTAAGTGCTGAAACCCAGGTAACATCCTAGTAAATTGTCTCGGCACTCTCTCTAATTTATTGATATCTTTCCTATAATTCTGCATTTTGTCTGCATAGTTCCATTCACAGTCTAGGTTTTCCCCAAAGAATTAAAAATCATTCCAGTTCTTCCAATGTTTCTTTGTGGTTGTACTGTATGACAATGAAACATTTTGTGCTCAAGTGAAGAAAATCCTAGATAACATTCAGACACTCACTGATTTATGATAAGAAGCGTCCACACCACACAGTCTTGAATCTGACCAACTCCCTGCTCATTTCTCCATTGTCTGTTCCCCATTGATTGCTTATTTAGCCACCATTGCCAGAAACTGGTCTAGTTGTGTAGATACAGTAGCCTCAAGAGCAAGGAAGGTCAGATGTTTGGTATCCTGTCTTGAGTAACTCAAGACTCCAGTAACTCACTGCATCATCCATGTAAATGTTGGCAGCACATTGGAATACTCTCCAATAATTCTTAGGAAGCTTGACACCATCTAAGACAAAATGTTCTTCTCAATTGCCACTCTAAACACTTGCTGCTGCCACTACTGCTGTATTTAATAACCTACCTTGCCTCTCAATTAAGCATCAATTATATAATTTACAGTATATGTTTCTCTGCAAACCCCTCTCTGGTCCTGTCTAACTGCTTACAACACTATCGGCTTATCTTGATTTTAACCTTTCTACTGTTTGGCTGCTTTGCTTTCTGCTGGCAGGGTCCCATGCTCTGGATCCCCTTCTGAAGTCATTCTCTTTCCTCCATTCAGGCTCCCTCCCCCTAGACTAAAATTATAAATGCTTAAAACGTAACCACTTTTGCCAATATCTCTGTGAGGAGCTATACAGCTCTCGTTACATGCATATGCAGTTCAACTCTGAGTGATTATGGAGAAAGTTTGAAGTTAAAAACATCCGGGTGAATGATAAGTTTGTGGCCTAAGGTAGAAGGAGATGAGTTATTAACTTCAAATTTTCTGCATTATCACTCAGAGTTGAACTGCATGTGCATGTAACAAGAGCTGTGTAACTCATCTCCTTCTACCTTAGGCCACAAACTTATCAATCACCCCTGCAGTGGACCACTTCTACAAAGAAGGGATCCATATGCTCCACGACCGCTGGACTAAGTGTGTAAATGTTGGAGGGGACTATGTTGAAAAATAAATGTGCTAGGTTTTCTAAAATTGACTCTTACCTTAGGCCACGAACTTGTCAATCACCTCTCGTAGTTACAGTCCAGCGCATACAGTCACAAAATAATAATTAGCACAAGTTTCTGAGTGGCATGGCCTGAAAATTGACAGATTGACATGAAGTGAGAGATGCACATTTATGGTAAGACCGTCTAATGTCTTAACAACTGGAAGTGCAGTGTTATAGATTTCACCTCTTTCTACATTTAATTCATCATTTAAATTTCCAGCCTGGAAGTTTGTGAAGTTGAACATGGATATTCTTGTTGGTCCATAGTGAAAGTGGACTACTACACAGAGGCAAAATAATCGCTCATGATTCCAGTCGGTTGACTGAAGTAGGAAAACCACACAATTGTGCAAAAAAACCACTATATATAATTTACCACAAAGTGGAGTGATTTAGTGAGTTTTATCAACTGATACACTTTATATACAACTGCAGTAGTTTTATGAGAATTCTGCGTGTATGCAGTGTAATTTGCACAGGTACTTATTTAAGCCAAGCTGTTAAATTTAAATTTATTTCATTGTAGTTAATGGAGCCTAATGATCCGTATGTTTACCCTAGCCCACCAATTCTGTTTAACTTTGTACTGTTACGAAAATGGTGGCTAATGAAAATGTTTAGTTACGTTTGTTAATGGCTTTCTTTCATCAGGAGGACTGAAGAAAACACAATTTATCTTGTGTCCACTCCTGGGACCACAAAGTCATTTCTGCCATCTTATGAGCAAGCACTTATGGCAACCGGACAACATGATGCTCCTCCTCCTCCCTACCAAGGGTAAGATCTTAAGACATAGGAACAGAATTAGGCCATTCAGCCCATTGAGTCTGCTCTGCCATTCCATCATAGCTGATTTATGATCCCTCTCAAACTCCTTCTCCCTAAAACCTTTGCCACTTTCACTAATCAAGAACCTATCAACATTCACTTTAAATATACCCAATGACTTGGCCTCTACAGCTGTCTGTGGCAATGAACTCCACAGATTCACCGCCCAAGTAGGTAGCACAATTGCTGTCTTTTAGAGGAACTAAGTGGTTATTGCATTAGTTTAGCAGATGTTGAACACTGCACAGAAAAATCTTCACAATTCACAATTCATTGGTTTTAAATTGCTTTGGGTTAATGCAGATGTGTGAAAAAGTCATTATAACTTGAAACTTACAGATCCATAAAATAAGCAAACTAGGCACTGGGTTTAATTTGCAGAGAGATGGAAATAAAACTCAGGTTTCATTGAATATGTTGCATTCTCACCTCTGAATCACAAGGTTCCAGATTCACTTTCTGATAGTGTCTTGAGGCCAACATTTCAGACTGAACTCCAGTGCAGGAATGATGGAGTGCTACTCTCTCTCAGAGGTTCTGTTGTTGAGATTAACCAAGATCTAATAAACTCTGTCTGTTCCTCAAGCCAAGGCACATAAGAAACAAAAGCAGGAGTCAGCTGCTCGAGTCTTCTCTGCCAATCAGTAGGACCGGAGCTTGTCCAATTTTAACTTCAATCTTTTGTCCCCATCCTTCCCCTGTACTCCTTGACCCCCTTGCAGTTTAAATGTCTGGCAATCTATCTCTTTAATACATTCAACATTTGCACCCCACATCTCTCTGATAAGAGATTTCCAAAGATACTCACCTTCAGAGAAGTTGTTCATCCTCATCTTTCTTGAATTGGATGACTCTTTTTCCTGAAACCAAGTCCCCTAATTCTTGAAATCACAACCAAGAGAAACATCCTACTTGAAATCATATTTCAATGAAATCCACCCTAATTTTATAAGAGATCATAAGACATAGTAGCAGAGAAGGCCATTTGGCCCATCAAGACTGCTCTGCCATTTCATCATGGTTGATTCATTATCTCTCTCAACCCCATCCTCCAGCCTTCTCCCCATAACCTTTGACACTTTGACTAATCAAGAACCTATCAACCTCTGCTTTAAATATACCCTTTGACCTGGCATCCACAGCTGTGCGTGGCAATGAATTCCACAGATTCACCACACTCTGGCTAAAGAAATTCTTCCTCATCTCTGTTCTAAAGGGATGTCCTATTCTGATGCTGTGGGCCCTGGTCCTGGACTCCCTCACTGTAGGAAACATTTTTTTCTATATTCCAGTGAGCATACACATCTGTTCCATCTTCCTTGATATGTCAACCCCCTTCACCCCAGGACCCAATTTAGTAAATCTTCTTTGCATTGCCTACCATAATTCAGGATCAATTTCTTTATTAATAAATGCTTAAAATATACAGCACAGCACCGCAAGTAGCAGTTCATGTCAAAAGCAAAGGTGCATTCGGGGAGAAGTTAAATAAATACAAGGGAGGATGAGATACTATATGGTGGATGATATGTTTAAATACTGGCACAGATTA
Organism: Hypanus sabinus; assembly: GCF_030144855.1. Lineage (NCBI taxonomy): Eukaryota > Metazoa > Chordata > Chondrichthyes > Myliobatiformes > Dasyatidae > Hypanus > Hypanus sabinus. Next base: position 171,072,615 of record NC_082712.1, on the reverse strand, counting down.
ATGGGCTGCATGATTGTTACTTGGCTGTGAGTTCTGTTATTCAGTGGAGTATTGAAGATTGCATCATATAATTGGGAGTCACATTCTAGTAGGATGTAATTGCAAGAGCTGAGATACAGGGAGGAGTTAGGATACAAGTCCATCATCGCACAGTGAGGATTATTCATTTTATAACAGATTTCTTAGTAACTTTTTTTCCTGAAATATATTGTTTATACAGGTCATTTTCTGGTTCCTGAAAATCCCATCGCTACAGAAGATGAATGAACAAATTAGTATGGATTTTTTTAAATTGGCATTAATAGTGAACATTTATATTAAGTGTATTTTAATATAGACATAAGCACTATAAAAATTAAATTAATTACTCTTTGTATTTGAATATGTGATATTTGTATACACCTATGTGGATGTAAAATTCTCCAGAAATGATACAGAAATGTTGGTTTATTTTCATAGTTTAACCTTTTTCAAACACTTTCTTACTCTATTATATGAAGGAATAACATTTTAACTAATGCGGACTTTAAATCTGCAAACTAATGTCTTTTTTGGCAGAAGTTTGTCTCATTTCTTCCAAGCTGCAGGATTTTCAGCTCCAGGGATGATTGGAAAATTGAAAATATTTATATTGGGTTAGAATTAAGTACAGCTGAATACTTAAGCATGTGTCTTCTGTAATGTTTCTCATGCATCAATAGTAAGTATATTTTCCTCACAAAAATCGTCTACTATTCCATGTTAGTCTAGCAGCTCAGTCAGCCAAATCATTGTCAGACTCAAAAAAAAATACTGTCTTCAGAAGCTGCTTCACACTAAAAAATGTACTGACCCTGGAATTTCAAGGCCTAATTACCTAATAGATCATTTTATTAACTGTCTCTTTCATTGAGTGTGGGTCTTCAAGTGTGGCTCTCATAATCAAAACTCAGATCTGCATTCTTCATACCAGTCAGCTCTGAGCTTGCAGTTTCCATTGTAATTCAGATGGTCTTTCCAGTGTTTCAGCCTGAATTTGAAGCAAATCCACTGCCAACACTGAGCTGAAACGTTAGCTGTTGACCACATTCGGAAACTGCCCTATCATATTGGCCAGTGTCCAGAACTTGTTACTTTCATCCCATGAATACAATGAGATTATGATACCAAATTTCATCCCAAGAACGCAATGAAATTTCATCCCAAGAATTTAATGAGATTTCACCCCACGAATGCAATGAGATTATGATACCAAATTTCATCCCATGAATTTAATGAGATTTTATCCCATGAGTTCAATACTGTATTATGACACCAAATGGATTGGTTATAGTTTTAATATTTTTGTCCCTTTAATGTCAGAATGTTATATTTGGTCTAAAGAATGCCTTTGCTCTGGGCTTTGCCTTATGTACCAATTCAAGATGACTGATGAAGATGAATCACAGGTTTTGATGAAGGATTATGGAGAAGGATCTAGTCATGAAAAAGAATTTTTGATAATTAAGTTACACAATAAGAATACTAAATTGACATTGTATTCTATGCTTGGATTGCTCCATTTGCTGTGGAACACATAAATTTTAAAAGTGAGGGAAAGGTGTACATTTCAAATATTTGGACCTCCATATCCAAGAACACTTATTACCACCATTGATGGACAGGAGCATATTTGAATTTGAGCAAGTTCAGATGATGGTTTATCAACCCTGAATTAGACCAACTTCTTTTATTTCCTCTTTAAAGAAATCTGTACCATCTTAATATGAGAGCAACTCAACTGTACTGTAGGTTTTTTGGGAAACTATTTATCAAATTCATCCATTCACATAATTGAGTACAGACCGGGAACATTCCAGGCTCATTCCAAGTATGTATATCATCTGTCAGGCTGGTGTTTCTGTCACTGTCTATACTTTTGTGATATAAACAAGGGTTTAAAGTTCCATCTCCTAATTACATTTTAGAGACTGCAACTATAAGTTTCATTTGAGTTGATGAGATGGCATTGCAAATGTACCATCTATTAGCACTGTTCAGAAAGTCTTGTTGCTGAAAAATACCACTTGGATAAACTCGTGATAATGGAACTTGAACTGTACCTTGATAGACAGCACTTTCAGTAAATGGGATAATTGGAGCATAAAATACCTGCCTTGTCACTTTTAGTATTCTGAGTATTAATTGCTAATGTTCTGACTAATTGAACTTGAAAATGTTGACTCAGGAAATCATTTTTCCGTACAAAGCATGAAGGGAAATAAAATCACTTTAGTGAGTTACCTCAAGATTTGGGTGCCTACATTTAAGGAGATTAGCATGAAGGTGTGCAGGTCACAGTATCTGATTGGAAGAGATGAAGTATTTTACTTGAAGACCTCGCACCTCCCTAATTAGGCCTGCTTACATTTCTTTTCACACATGAATTACTCTGTGCAAAATTCCAGCAAGGATATTCTGGTAATTCTTTCATGCCCTATAGGGTTATGAATGTGAATAACATACATAGTCTCTGTGTAGTCATGCTTTTTGTGTGCTGTAAGTCCTTAATTATTGTGAAATACAGGCAGCTTTACTTAACTATGATTATAATGTTATTTTACTGAATTTGCCAAGTTTATTTTGGAGTTTGTCATCAATTGCAATTGACATTTAGATTTTGTTTAAGACATCAGAAATTTTGAGGCAAATCACTCTCCCTCTGGAACTGCTGACACCAGAACTTTCCAAATTTCTCTTCCCTTTAACAAAAATTAATGTTCACCTTACAGAAATTAAACATTTTTCCTATTTTGCTTCAGTTTCTTGTTCCTCTGTTTCATATAATCTCTGACGAGTTTGGCTTTATTATTCAGGAAGTCAGCTTCCAGAGTTTTGCCTTCAATTAATCAACATTTGAGATTCTAAACATGGACTGCTTCAGCAATCTGTGTCTCCACTTTCTGTTTAATTCAATGGCTTATATATTTGCACCAGTAGGTCGATAACTATTTCTAAAATGTTTTGATTCTAAATAAAACCATGTTTGTCAAAAAAAATTGTCTGCAGTCAGTACTTGTAATTTTTACAAACGCAATTATTCTGTAGAAATTCTACAAATGGCGAGCAAGTTTGTAAAACTGGCAGGAGCAAAGGATGTTGGGAATGGCGAGGCGGGTGTGCCACGGGAGGGGCGTGGGATAGGTGGCAGAGAAGGAGTGCCAGGGTTGGGGGGGGCGGTTTAAGTGGGTGCAAACACACCCTGCCCTGAGACACCAGGCCAGGTCATTTGGTTACAAACAATTGGTTTATTGATCAGTACAGAATGTCACTCTGGTGCTTCCTGCTCCCTCCCATTTCCCTTCCCCTTTCCCTCTCCCACTCTCAGTCCACATTAGAGACCCATACCAAAATCAGGTTTAGCATCACTCACATAGGTCATGATTCTTTTTTTGCAGCAGTACAGTGCAATAGTTAAAAAATTACTACAGTATTGTGCAAAAGTCTTGGATATCCCAGCTATATTGTGTGTGTGTGTGTGTGTGTGTGTGTGTGTGTATGTATGATATATACACACACCACCTAAGACTTTTGTTGTTTGAAATTTGTTGGCTTTGCAGTAGCAGTACAGTAAAATACATTATAGAAAAAAAACAGTAAGTACAGTATATATAAGATCTTTGTTTCAAGAACCTGATGGTAAAAGGGTAATAACTGTTTTTGAACGTGTTGATGTGAGTCCTGAGGCTTCTATACCTTCTACCTAATGGCAGCAGTGAGAAGAGACCATGTTCTGGAAGGAGGGGGTCCCTGATGATGGATGCTGCTTTCCTGTGACAGCATGTCATGTAGATGTTCTCAATGGTTGGGAGGGCTTTACCCATGATGGACTATGCTGTATCTGTTACTGTTCATAGGAGTTTCCATTCAAGGACATTGGTGTTTCCTTACCAGGATGTGATGCAGCCAGTCAGTATACTCTCCACTACACACTATAGCAGTTGCCAAAGGTTAAGATGTTGTGCTGAATATTTGCAAACTCCTAAAGAAGACGCCATTCTTTCTTGGTAATTGCACTTGCGTAGTGGGACCAAATGTGCAGGTAAGGAAATAAAATGGGAATGTACAAAGCAAAATGTTGTAAAAATTGCTAGAGCAGTTTTGGCAGTGTGCTTGGTTAGTGCACTTTTTGTACTACCTGAGGTGCACTTGTATTTTTAACCCAATGTGCATTTTCTTAATCCAATCTTAATCTCTCCACCACCTCACACTGTTGTTTGTGTTTGCTTGGTGGCGTTCTGAAGGATGAGTCATAATTGCTTCCTCTTAATGATACTGAAGAATGACCCCACTGTCTTTGGCTCCCATTACTAAATACAATAGATTCTGGTCAATTGGGCCATCGATTAATCGGGCAGCCGCTTAATTGGGCCGACTCTTAAAGAACAAGTACAAATCGGGAAAATAGCCAGGATTCCCTTCATTTGTTTGGGACACTATGCCAGTCAATTGGGACAGGAGACAGTTGCCAAACAATTTCTAACTACATCAAGACACGTGCTTGAATGGCTGTTATACACTGCACGGTAACAGTTTTCAAGTAGCATCAGATTTCTCTTCAAAAAGCAGTGATTTTTGTCACTGATAGTTGGCAAAAAAAAGAGGAATAAGACAATCCAGGACAGTTTTTCTCACTGTGGTTTCAAGTATTCAGGCCTGGAGATGCCAGAAACCATAAGACCATATGGTGTAGGATCCAATTTTCCTCTTGGCCCCAATCTCCTGCCTTCTTCCTGTAATCCCTTCATGCCCTGAACAATCAAAAATCTATCAACCTCTGCCTTAAATATACATAAATACTTGGTGTCCACAGCTGCCTGTGGCAAAGAGTTCCACTGATTCACCACTCTCTAGATTAAGAAATTCCTCTTCATCTCCACTCTGAAAGGATGCCCCTCTATTCTGAGGCTGTGTCCTCTGGAAACATCCCCTCCACCCACTCGATCACAGCCTTTCATCATTCGATAGGTTTCAATGAGGTCACCCCTTTTTCTTCTGAATTCTAGTGAATACAGACCCAGAGCCATCAAACGCTCTTCATATGACAAGCCATCCAGTCCTGGGATCATTTCCATGAACCTCCTTTGAACCCTCTCCAGTTTCACACATCAGGGGCCCAATTCTGCTCACAGTACTCCAAGTGAGGCCTCACCAGAGCTTTATGAAGTTTCAAAATTACGTCCTTGCTTTTATATTCAAGTCCTCTCGCTAACATTGCATTTGCCTTCCTCACCAGAGACTCAACCTGCAAATTAACCTTTAGGGAATCCTGCATAAGGACTCCAAGTCCTTTTGCACCTCTGCTTTTTGTATTTTATCTCCGTTTAGAAAATAGTCAACCCTTTCACTTCTTCTACCAAAGTGCATGAATATATGCTTCCCTTCACAGTACCCACCTGTCATTTCTTTGCCCATTCTCCTAATCTGTCTGAGTCCTTCTGTAGCCTCTCTCCATCCTCAGAGCTATCCTGCCCCTCCATCTATCTTCGTATCATCTGCAAAATTTGCAACAAAGCCATCAAAAGCATCATCTAAATTATTAACATACTGTAGCGGTGTGCTACACGCAGCGCTGAAATAACGACACGGAGTCGGTGAGCTGCAGTTGCAGAGAAGTTTATTCAAACTTCGCGGCCTTGCTTTAAAGCCTTCCTGTTCCCGCCCTCCCCGGGCGGGAATGCTGTAGGGGGCATATATTCATAGTCCTGTCCCATGCGCGGGCTTTTCCCCTTGCTGGTGAAGAAGGCTTGGCGCCCTCTTTGGGACCGGCCTCAATGCCGGCGTGCGCCACTTTGTGAGCCGGTTCAAGTGCGCTGGGAAGTGGATCGCCACATAACCCCCCTCCCCCCACAGAACCGGCGATACACCCCTCAATGTCCTCAGTCTGGATTGGACTCTGTTTGGGAGGTCTGCCTCTGCGCTGCAGTGCCTGAATCTCAACCGGCTGCGCCAAGTCCACATGGGCCAGTTTGAGTTGGTCCACCGTGAAAACCTCCTCTTTCCCCCCAATGTCCGGCACAAATGTGGACCCGTCATTTCTGATCACCGTAAATGGCCCCTCGTAGGGCCACTGTAGTGGTGCCCGATGTCCGCCCCGTCGTACAAAAATGAACTTACAGTTTTGCAGGTCTTTGGGTACACAGGTCGGGTTCTGCCCACGCTGTGAAGTGGGTATGGGGGCCAGGTTACCAAGCCTCTCGCGTAGTCTGCCCAGGACTGCTGGAAGTTCTTCCTCTTGCCCCCTTGGGGCTGGTATGAACTCTCCTGGGACGAGCAGGGGTGCGGCGTACACCAACTCGGCCGACGAGACGTGCAGATCTTCTTTGGGCATCGTGCGGATTCCGAGCAGGGAAGCTCGTCCACCCAGTTAGACCCTTTGAGGCGGGCCATGAGAGCCGACTCCAGGTGATGGTGGAAACGCTCCACAAGTCCGTTCGAATGTGGGTGGTAGGCAGTTGTGTGGTGCAGCTGAGTCCCCAAAAGGCTGGCCACAGCTGACCACAGACTGGAGGTGAACTGGGCACCTCTGTCAGAGGTAATGTGGGCCGGTACACCAAAGCGAGATACCCAGGTTGCAATCAGTGCTCGGGTCCAGGATTTGGAGGTGGTGTCGGAGAGCGGGACCGCCTCTGGCCATCTTGTGAACCGGTCCACAATAGTCAGGAGGTGCCGCGCTCCTCGCGACACTGGCAGGGGGCCCACAATATCCACATGAATGTGGTCGAAATGCCGGTGGGTGGGGTGGAACTGCTGCGGCAGGGCTTTGGTGTGCCACTGCACCTTGGCTGTTTGGCAGTGCATGCACGTTTTGGCCCATTCACTGACCTGCTTGCGGAGTCCATGCCAAACGAACCTGTTGGCTACCATCCAGATGGTTGACCTGATGGAGGGGTGTGCTAAGTTGTGAATGGAGTTGAAAACGCGCCGCTGCCAGACTGCCGGGACAACGGGGCGGGGTTGGCTGGTGGTGACGTCACAGAGTAGGGTCCTCTCACCTGGGCCTACGGGAAGGTCCTGGAGCTACAAACCGGAGACTGCGGTTCTGTAACTAGGGATCTCCTTGTCTGCCTGCTGCACCTCCACCAGTGCTTCATAGTCTACCCCTTGGGACAGGGCTTGGATGTTAGGGTGGGAGAGGGCGTCCGCCACGACATTGACCTTTCCAGAGACATGCTGGACATCCGTCATGTATTCGGAGATGTAGGACAGATGTCGCTGCTGGCGGGACGACCAGGGGTCGGATGCTTTCGTGAACGCAAAGGTAAGCGGTTTGTGGTCCGTGAACACGGTGAAGGGCCTACCTTCTAAGAAGTACCTGAAATGCCGGATTGCCAGGTATAGCGCCAACAGTTCCCGGTCGAAAGCACTGTATTTGAGCTCGGGAGGTCGTAGGTGTTTGCTGAAAAATGCCAGGGGTTGCCAGCGACCCTTGATGAGTTGCTCCAGCACTCCACCGACTGCCGTGTTAGATGCGTCCACTGTGAGGGCGGTAGGGACGTCCGTTCTGGGGTGCTCTAGCATTGCGGCATTTGCCAAGGCTTCTTTGGTTTTAATGAAAGCGGCGGCGGACTCCTCGTCCCAGGTAATGTACTTGCCCTTACCCGACATCAGGGCAAACAGGGGGCGCATGGTTCGGGCAGCCGAAGGGAGGAAGCAGTGGTAGAAATTCACCATACCCACGAATTCCTGGAGGCCTTTGATTGTGTTGGGTCGGGGAAATGGTGGACCGCGTCTACCTTAGCGGGCAGAGGGGTTGCCCCGTCTTTAGTAATGCTGTGGCCCAGGAAGTCGATGGTGTCGAGCCCATACTGGCATTTGGCCGGGTTGATTGCTAAGCCGTATTCACTCAGTCAGACGTAGAGTTGACGGAGGTGGGACAGATGCTCCCGACGACTACTGCTGGCTATGAGGATGTCGTCCAAATAGATGAAAGCCAAGTCCAGTTCACATCCCACCGCGTCCATTAACCGCTGAAACGTCTGTGAGGTATTCTTTAGGGCGGACAGCATGCGGAGGAACTCGAAAAGGCCGAACTGGGTGATGAGTGCCATTTTGGGGGCGTCGTCCGGATGCATCGGGATTTGATGGTATCCCCAGGTCTACCTTGGAGAAGATCCGTGTGCCGTGCAGGTTTGCTGCAAAATCCTGTATGTGCAGCACAGGGTAGCAGTCCAGTGTTGTAGCTTTGTTCAGCCTGCGGTAGTCGCCACATGGTCTCCAGCCCCTTGTTGCCTTGGGCACCATGTGCAGGGGGTAGGCCCATGGGCTGTCGGACTGCCATATGATACCCAATTCCTCCATCCTCTTGAACTCCTCCTTCACCAGTGGCAGTTTGTCCGGGTGAAGCCTTCGAGCACGGGCATGGAGGGGTGGTTCTTGTGTCGGGATGTGGTGCTGTACGCTGTGTCTGGGCATGGCTGCCGTGAACTGCGGTGCCAGAACTGATGGGAAATCCGCCAGGACTCTGGTGAAGTCGTTGTCGGACAGCGTGATGGAGCCGAGGTGAGGGGCTGGCAACTGGGCTTCACCCAGGAAGAGCGTCTGAAAGGTCTCGGTGTGGACCAGTCTCTTCCTGGGCAGGTTGACCAGTAGGCTGTGAGCTTGCAAAAAATCCGCTCCCAGGAGCAGTTGGGCTACGGCGGCCAGTGTGAAGTCCCACGTGAACCGGCTGGAGCCGAACTGTAGCCGTACCGTACAGGTGCCGTAGGTCCTTACTGTGTTGCCATTCGCGGCCCTCAGGGTGGGACCCGGTTCTCTGTTGCGGGTGTCGTAACTCGTCGGAGGTAAGACGCTGATCTCAGCTCCGGTGTCGACCAAAAAGTTGCGTCCAGACTGCTTGTCCCAGACATACAGGAGGCTATTCCGATGGCCGACCAGCCACCGTAGCCATCAGCCGCGGCTGGCCCTGGCATTTCCCGGGAACTTGCAGAGCGGACTACAGTGGCGGGCTTCTGCGCCCCACTGCTGGTGGTAGAAGCACCATTGTTCGTTGGTCTCCTCACCCCTGCCTCTGGGGTTAGCGGGCTCTGCGACCGGGCCTGGTCTGGTTTGCTGCTGGGAGCGTGGCCTGGTGATCTGTGTGATGGACGTCCCACTCTCCTTCTTGGCTTTCCACAGCACATCCGCCCCGGCTGCCACCTTCCAGGGGTTGCTGATATCCGCATCAGACAGCAGCAGGCGTATGTCCTTGGGCAGCTGCTCCAGGAATGCCTGCTGAAACATGAGGCAGGGCTTGTGTCCTCCGGCCAGGGGCAGCATCTCGATCATCAAAGTCGACAGTAGCCTGTCCCCCAAACCATCCAGGTGCAGTAAGTGGGTAGCTCGCTCGTGCCGTGGGAGTTTGAAAGTCCTTATGAGTAGGGCTTTGAATTCTGTGTATTTGCCGTCCTCCGGGGGGAGACTGTATGAACTCCTCAACCTGGACGGCTGTTTCCTGGTCGAGGGAGCTCACCACGTAGTAGTAAGTTGTGGCATCCGAGGTTATCTGCCGAATGCGGAATTGGGCTTCTGCTTGCTGGAACCATAGGTGAGGTCGCAGCGTCCAGAAGCTTGGCAGTTTTAATGAAACTGCATGAACAGATGCGGCGTCGTTCATCTCCGGTCCAAATACCATTTGGGCCGTCGGAGTCACCAATTGTAGCGGTGTGCTACACGCAGCGCTGAAATAACGACACGGAGTCGGTGAGCTGCAGTTGCAAAGAAGTTTATTCAAACTTCGCGGCCTCGCTTTAAAGCCTTCCTGTTCCTGCCCTCCCCGGGCGGGAATGCTGTAGTGCCGTCCCGCGCGCGGGCTTTCCCCCTTGCTGGTGAAGCAGGCCTGGCGCCCTCTTGGGGACCGGCCTCGATGCCGGCGCGCGCCGCTTTGTGAGCCGGTTCGAGTGCGCTGGGAAGTGGATCGCCACAATATAACGTAAAAAGAATCAGTCTCAATACAGACCCCTGTGGAACACCACTACTCACTGGCAGCCACCCAAAAAAGGCAGAAAAAAAAAACCCTTTAATTCCACATCCAAATTATTGACATATAACATAGATCCCCCCCCACCCCCACCCCAGGGACAACATCTGTCACAGGACAGCCACAGCTTCCAATTTCTTTTACACTTCACATCCCAAAGACTGTTTGCTTCCACTTTCATAACCACTCTTATTTGCTCCATTTATGGCACAGCCTATTAATAATGAACGAGATTTTCCTCAGAAGAATTGGCACTTATATGCTTGCTAATCCCACTCAGCCCTAGAATCTCCAGCAAGAACTTCCTCAGCAAAGACCATCCACATTGATAGGTTCCACTTGTCATCGTCATGAAGATATTTAAATCATGCCACTAAGCTGAACTGCTGGAACAAAAGTTAAAACTATACATAAATACATTGAATTTTAGAATCTTTCCATGACCTCAAACTCCCTGTCTCTGAAACCTGCTTCATCTTGATAGTCTATCTCACCACCAACGAGAATTCACCTTTTGTTTATTCCTTATCCCATCAGTGCAGCAATGATCCTGTTCTCCTTCACAAACAATGAACACTGTCTCCACAAAGCCCTCCAAGTGAACTGGAAGTACAGTATAAACAACACAAAATGCTGGAAGAACTCTGCAAGTCCAGCAGCATCAACTGGTTGAGACCCTTATGTCGACAGTCCCTCCATAGGTGCTGCCTGACCTGCTGAGTTCCTCCAGCATTTTGTGTGTGTTGCTGCAGATTCCAACTTCTGCAATTTCTTGTGTCTGCAATGACACTCACAAGCTGTTGCAGCATCTGTGGTATTACCCAGGAATGTGAAAAGTGTTATTAAGTGCAGCATGAGTCATCTAACTAATTATTGTCAGTTAATTATCTGACTCAGATTCTCAGTTTTACTCTACAGATGTTGCATGATCTGCTGGGTATATCTGGATTCTCATTTCTTTTGGACATCTACCAATTCTGTTCCCAGCTATCCTTCTGTTTATTTTCCCCACATTAAATAAAAAATACCCTCCAGCATTTTGTGTGTGTGTGTGTGTGTGTGTGGGGCTGAAGTTTTCACTTCAAGTTTTGGGAAGAAAGTATTTCTTTCTGACTTACACAAAGCATTGCTTCATCTGGACAGCCTTTGTTCCATGCTGTTATACAAATCCCCTAGAGACACAAGAGATGGCAGGTGCTGTTATCTGGAGCATTAAAAGAGCTGCTGCAGAAACTCAGTGGGTCAAGCAGCATCTGTGGAGGGAAATGAAAGGTCAATGTTTTGAGTCAAGACCCCTCCTCGTTCGCTCTCTCCATCGTTTACCCTCCGGGCAGTTTAAGTTACAGCAGGTCCCCAGGTTCCATTTGCCCTAGCTTGCAAAAAGTCAACTTCTCCCAGACTCTGCCCGTAGATATAGTACCTGAATCTCTTCACCAGAAAAAGATGCAGATATCCCCCATTAAAAAAAGTCCAAACCCTTCTCCAAACTCTCCTTCAGGTAAGATCAACTTTATGAAACCTGAGCCACCTTTTGTTAGCATACACTTTTAAAAAATTAAATTCCTGATAGTTTTCTCACCGATTAACAGATCAGCTTGCTTGATCACTCCACCCTGGCTGCATTCAGACGAACATTTGTCACAGTTCAGTTGCCAGTAACAACTCCTGTCACCTATGCTGATCTTTTACAGTCTATTCTCTACAAAGCAGTCTCTGGGGATGCCAAGCCCTCCAGCATTTTGTGTGTGCATTGCTAAAGTTTTCACATTAAGTTTTGGAAAGAAAATATTTGTTTTTGACTTACATAAAACTCTTTTATGGGTAGGGACAGAGACACAAGAGGCTGCAGGTTGAATTCCTTCATCTAGACTGAAAGATAAAGAGACAATATAAAGAGGTGAGGGGAAGTGGTGGAGAAAGAGGTCAAAGTTCAAAAGTTTGAAGTAAATTTAATATCAAAGTACATATATGTCACTATATACAACCCTGAGATCCATGTTCTTGCGGGCATACTCAATAAATCAAAGAACCATAATAGAATCAATGAAAGACTGCAGCAACAAGGCAGACAACCAGTGTGCAAAAAACAACAAACTATGCAAATACTAAAAGAAATAATAAATAAATAAATAAATAAATAGATAGATATCAATAACATGAAATGCAGAGTCCTTGAAAATGAATCCATAGGATGTGGGAACGGTTCAGTGATGGGGCAAGTGAAGTTAACCCCTTCTGGTTCTGAGCCTGATGGCTGAGGGGTTGTAACTGATTCTGAGCCTGGTGGCGTGAGTCCTGAGGCTCCTGTACCTCCTTCCTGATGGCAGCAGTGAGAAGAGAGCCTGGCCTGATAATGGATGCTGCTTTCCTGTGAAATGCTTCTTGTAGATGTGCTCAGGGGAGGGGGGCTTTACAGTGAAGGGATGGGCCATATCCACTATTTTTTTGCAGGATTTTCCATTCAAGGAAATTGGTGTTCCCATGCCGATGATACTAAGGTAGGAGGTGTTGTGGATAATGAGGTGGATTTTCAAAGCTTGCAGGGAGATTTATGCCGGTTAGAAGAATGGGCTGAACGTTGGCAGATGGAGTTTAATGCTGAGAAGTGTGAGGTTCTACATTTTGGCAGGAATAATCCAAATAGAACATACAGAGTAAATGGTAGGGCATTGAGGAATGCAGAGGAACAGAGAGATCTAGGAATAACTGTGCATAGTTCCCTGAAAGTGGAGTCTCATGTAGATAGGGTGGTGAAGAGGGCTTTTGGAACGCTGGCCTTTATAAATCAAAGCATTGAGTACAGAAGTTGGGATGTAATGCTAAAGTTGTACAAGGCATTGGTAAGGCCAAATTTGGAATATTGTGTGCAGTTCTGGTCACCGAATTATAGGAAAGATATCAATAAATTAGAGAGAATGCAGAGACGATTTACTAGGATGTTACCTGGGTTTCAGCAATTAAGTTACAGAGAAAGGTTGAACAAGTTAGGTCTCTATTCATTGGAGCGTAGAAGGTTGAGGGGGGATTTGATCGAGGTATTTAAAATTTTGAGAGGGATAGATAGAGTTGACGTGAACAGGCTGTTTCCATTGAGAGTAGGGGAGATTCAAACTAGAGGACATGATTTGAGAGTTAGGGGGCAGAAGTTTAAGGGAAACACGAGGGGGTATTTCTTTACTCAAAGAGTGATAGCTGTGTGGAATGAGCTTCCTGTAGAAGTAGTAGAGGCAGTTCAGTTGTGTCATTTAAGGTAAAATTGGATAGGTATATGGACAGGAAAGGAGTGGAGGGTTATGGGCTGAGTGCGGGTAGGTGGGACTAGGTGAGATTAAGGGTTCGGCACGGACTAGGAGGGCCAAGATGGCCTGTTTCCGTGCTGTGATTGTTATATGGTTATATAGCAGACTGCGATGCAGCCAGTTAATATACTCTCCACCGCGCATCTACAGAAGTTTGTCAGTGTGTTAGATGCCATGCTGAATCTTAGCAAACTCGTAAGGAAGTAGAAGTGCTGTCGTGCTTTCTTTGTACGTGCTGGGCCCAGGTCCAGTCCTCCGATATAATAACACCAAGGAATTTAAAGTTGCTGCCCCTCTCCAATTCTGATCCTCCATTGCGGACTGGCTCATGGACCTCTAGTTTCCTCCTCCTGATGTCAATAATCAGCTCCTTCATCTTGCTGACATTGAGTTAAAGGTTGGTTTTATGCCATCACTCAGCCAGATATTCAATCTCCCTCCTCAATGCTGATTCATCACCACCTTTAATTCAGCCTACAGCAGTGCTGTCATCATCAAACTTAAATATGGCATTGGAGCTGTGCTCAGCCTCACAGTCGTAAGTTTTAGGGAGATAGAGCAGAGGGCTAAGTACACAGCCTTGTAGTGTAACTGTGCTGATGGAGATCGTGGAGGAAATGTTGTGGCCAATCCTAATTGACTGGGGCCTGCATGTGAGAAATTTGAGGATCTAATTGCAGAAGGAGGTTTTGAGGACATGGTCTTGAAGTTTATTGATTGGTTTTGAGGGGATTATGGTATAGAATGCCAAGCTGTAGTCATCTTTGCTGTCCAGATGTTCCAAGGTTGAATTTGGAGCCAATGAAATGGCATCTGTGTGGACCTGTTGTGCCGGTAGGCAAACTGGAGTGGATCGAATTCAGTTCTCAGGCAGGAGTTGATATGCTTCATCACCAACCTCTCAAAAGACTTCATCACTGTGAATGTAAGTGCTATTGGACAATAGTCATTGAGGCAGGTTACCACATTCTTCTAAGGCACTGGTATGATTGAAGCCTACTAGAAGCAGGTGGGTACCTCAGATTGCCAAAGCGAGAAGTTAAAGATCTTAGTGAACCTTTCAGGTCTTCAGTACTTGATCATGTACACCATTTGGGCCCAGATGCTTTCCAGGGGTTCACCCTTCTGAAAGGTGCTCTCACATCAGCCTCAGAGACTGAAATCACTGGGTCAGCAGGGGCTGTAGGAATTTGTGATGGGTCCTCCATGGTTGAATGGTCGAAGTGAGCATAGCAGGCATTAAGCTCATCTGGAAGCGAAGCCCTGTTGTCCCCTTATGTCACTTGACTTCACTTTGTAAGAAGTGATGGCAGTCAAGGCCTGCCACAGCTGTTCAGCACCTTTCATTAATTCAAGTTTAGTCCAGAACTGCCACTCAGCCCGTGAGCTGGCTTTCTGGAGATAGTACCTGAACCTTTGTTAACTTTCTTGGCTGCCAGACTTGGATGCCTCTGATCTGGCCCTCAACAGATTGTGCATCTTATAAGAACATAAGAAAAAGGAACAGGAGTAGGCCATCTGGCCCATCGAGCCACGGACTCATCTCTACCTGCCTGCCTTTTCCCTATAGCCCTTAATTCCCCTACTATACAAAAACTTTTTAAAAAGGATGGAGATAGTAACAAAGGGAGGGAGGTGATAAGTTGAAGCAATAAAGGGCTGTGGATAATGGAATCTGGTAGGAAAAGGAGGCTGATCATGGCACGCATTAACACCAGCCTCCCAGACAATCTTAGCCCACTGCAATTCTCCTACCGCCAAAACAGGTCCATGATAGGCAGCGTCTCCCTCTCCCTAAACTCACCTCTCCAGCATCAGGACAGTAAAGACACCTATTGTGGTAAACTATGTATACCTGTCTGGACATGCCCCTCTGCTGACTGCTCCTGTGGCTCCTCCCATAGACCCCTGTATAAAGGCGATTGGGGCACTGCTCCTCCCTCAGACTTCAACATGGTCGTGCTCCCTTTTTCGCTGTTAATAAAAGCCTATCGTTCACTTCCAGTCTCCTAGAGTTATTGATAGTGCATCACCTATATTAGACAATTGTTTATTGATGACAGCTCCACCTTCAATGCTATAATCCCAAGCAAATTCATCACCAACTCCAAGACCTGGGAGTCAACACCTCCACTTGCAACTGGATCTTTGACCTCTTCTCCAATGTTCCCATAAACCCTCACCAATTTTTAATCAATGCACCACAGAAAGCATCCTATCTGGATGCATCGCGGCTCGATATGGGAACTGCTCTGTTTGTGAAACTGCAGAGAATTGTGGATGCAGCTCCGGGCATCATGGAAACCACTGATGGACTTTGTGGACTCTATGGACCCTGTCTGTACTTCTCAATGTCTCAGTCAAGCAGTCAGTATAGTCAAAAGCTCCACCTGTCTTTGACATTGCCTCTTTCAATGGGCAGAAAACATAAGAGCCTGAAAGAACATTACCAAATTCAAGGACAGTTTCTAAGTCTGCTGTTAGAAGGCTATTGAATACATCCTATTATCTTGCACCTTTTCGTCTATCTGCACTGCACTTTCTCTATAGCTTTTACACGTTACACTGCATTTTGTTATTGTTTTACTTCGTACTATTTCAATGCACTGTGTAATGATTTAATCTCTATAAACAGTATGCAAAAAAAAATTTTTGCTGCACATCAGTACTAGTAATAATAAAAAATGGAACCAAATCATGGAGATGGGGTGGGCAGATGGGATCAGTGGTGGGGGGAGGACCCCACTGGGAAGAGTGCATGGGTGATGGGCAGATGGAGTGAGTGAAGAAGTCAAAAAACAGATAGTAAAGGATAAGGGTGGTGTAGGAGGAACTGGGTAGAGCAGGGTAGTGGCATTCAAAAGGCTTTTAGATACACACATGAAGATGCAGAGAAGGGAAGAATGTGGATCATGTGCAGACAGAAAAAGAATTTGATGATGTGCTCAGCACAGACTCCATGAGCCAAAGGACCTGTTCCTGTGCTGTACTGTTCTATGTTGAGGGAGAAAAGGGACAGAGATTTCCTGATACTGGAAAATTTAATGTTCATACTGTTGGGTTGTAGACTACCCAGGCAGAATATGAGTGAATATTTCTCAAGTTTGCATTTGGCCACAGCCTGGCTGTAAAGGATGTAGTATCTTGACAGGCTGTTGTGGGGGTGGGATGGGGAATTAGATATGGCTAGTAACTGGGTGCTGCAGAAGGCCACAGTGGTGAAGCTCAAGTGCTATTCTGTGCTTGGTCTCACCAGCGTAACCTCGTCTTTCAGTTGAGATTAAGGAGTTTCAGCTAATGATATGCTGAACCTGAGACCATTCTCAGATTAAGTTGTTCATTGTGTAAAACAGCAGGCTTGAAGAAGCAGTTTCTGATCTCAGTAGGGCCAGTGGCTGGGTGACCTGGATCAACTGGTATGAACCAATCAGAATTGAATAGGTCAAAAGAAGTCACCTAAGGCACAAAGTTGAAGGCAAAGGCCATAAAACAATACAGCTTGTAGCCCTGGGTTACATCCAATGAGAATTGACGCAGGTTAGTCAGATGACCTTGAGCCAATGAGATTGAAATACAACATTTGAACTGGTAAAGAAAGTAAATAAAAGGAGAGGTTTTGAATGCAAAGGAGGGACAGCTCTCCGGAGTTGAATCATTGCAGATCACTGAAATAAAGTACCCCATAGTCAGACACATGGAGGTTAGATTGGGACTACGAGGAACACCTGGCCAGTGTAAACTGCTTTCCCAGGTATTACCTTTACTATTCTTCAGCTGTTCGTGGGGGGGTCAGGGAAACATAGTAGGTGTGTAGATGAGTTGTGGAAATTCAGGTGCTTGTGAACTGAGCCAATAAGGGTACTTGTCAGTAATACAGATTCTCTCTGTGCCTTACTGATCATTATTACTAAGGGGTAATCCTTGTAACAGTCTCAAGCAGAAACGTTTACTGTCTATTTCCCTCCACAAGTGCTGTCTGACCCGATGAATTCCTCCAGCAAGTTTGTTTGCTCTCAGGACTAGAGGCCTGACATAACCCAAGGACGCCCAATAACTTCCAATTTTGAGGAAGGATCATTAATGTAAAATGTTAATTCTCTTTCCATCTATATCTGTACGCTACTTGACCTACTGAGTTAAGAACAGGAATAGGCCATCTGGCTTCCTAAGCCTACTCCAACATTCAATAAGATTGTGGCTAATCTGGTCCATGGCCTTGACTCCAGTTAAGCCATAACTTTAACCATAATCATTAATCCTCCACATCAAAAGATCATCCAAAGATCTATATATCTCAACCTTGAATATGCTTACTGACTGTATTCAGTACAAAATTCCAAAAATTCTCAATGTTCTGAAAAAATAAATTTCTTCTCATCTGAGCCTCGTGACAACAGATTGCCTCTCGAAGGGAAACATGCGGGGTATTTAACTCTCAAGTCCTGCCAGAATCTTACAGGTTTCTATGTGATTACTTCTCATTCTTTCATAGTGCAGGGGATATTGGCTCAGCCTGCTGAATCTTTCCTCGTGGTACACATTCCAGGAATCAATCCAGTGATATTTCTTGCACTGCCTCCAAGGCAAGTAAATCTTGCATAAGCAAGGAGACCAAAAGCCATACGTAGATCTCACCAAAGCTCTGAACAGTTGCAGCTAGACTTTTATTTCTCTCTTAATCTATTCCCCCCTGCACTAGAGGCTTGCATTCCATTTGTCTTTCTAACATCTTGCTCACATTTTTTACTTTATAGGCAGATTTCTCAGAATGGCAATATTAAAAAGTGAAATTATATTCTTCTTTTCTGCTTTTCTTGTACCCCCATGATAGCCCACATCATACTTAAAGTCATCTTTTTTTTTTCTGTCCATATCCCTTTGTGACTCTAAGTCCTACTCAAAGTTTACTTTCACTTTAAATTGAACACAGAAAATACAAGAACTCAGTTCAGGCAGCATATGTGGAAAGAATAACAAGTTAACGTTTCAGGTCAGAGGGTCTACTACAGTTTGGAAATATTCTATTCAGTCCCCTCACCTACTATTAACATAATCTGAGTGGCCACTTTACTGGGTACCTCCTAATACATGACTGAGCTCTATGGTGAGCAGATTTGGAATAATTTTATATTTTTCATGTCCATGTTTGGACAACCCATCCTCCATTTGGATCTTGTGCTTAAATAAAATAAATTTTAGTGTTAGGAGACTGCTTCATGCGTTTTACTAGTCTGTGGTCGCCAGTACAATCTTCTGTGTGGTGGTGTGCTGGGGCGATGGCATCAACACAGTGATGCCAACAAGCTCAATAAACTGATTAGAAAGGTTGGCTCTGTTATATGAGTCAAACTGGACACATGGGAAGCTGTGGTAGAACAAAGGACCCTATGGAAAATCCTGGCAATTTTTGACAGTATTTCTCACCCTCTGCATGCCACCTTGGCTGAACAGAGGAGTACTTTCAGTGACAGACTAAGACAACTGTGCTGCTCCAAACAGTGCTCTATGAGGTCATTCTTTCCCTTGGTCATCAGGCTCTATAATGAGTCAACCTGTAGCCAGGGATGTGCTGATCCCCTCCTGTTAGACCGTTATTAACCTCTGTTTGCCACAACCTGCTTTATAGGCACCCTGAGCAATACTACCATCATTTCTTATCCAGATAGTGTGAACGTGCATTCATTACTGTATAATATTACAGTAATTTTTGCACTACCATCTTATCAGTGTGAACTTGGAAATCATGTAAATCTTGCAATCTTTGACATAAATTTTGCACATCTTATTCTTAAGATAACTTTATTATTTCTTACTTCTAACATTTGTATATCTGTGCACTTGCAACACTACTGTGACACTGTAATTTCTTTTGGGATCAATAATGTATCTATCCATCTATGTTACTGCAACAGACAATTTATAAACAATAGGGACAGGGAGTGGGCGCTAGGGTTGGGTAGAGGGAAGATATTTGCTGCATTAGTTCAGAGGAGAACTATGTATTCCGGGTGAATGGAATTCGTATTATAATAGCACCTTTCATAACCTCAGAATGCTTCAATGTACTTTACAACTGTTAAGTTTTATAACTCTAGAAACTAATTGAAAGGAAAACACAGGAGCCAGGAGACCTTGACTACATTCATTTTTATTTGTGGGGAGCTCACAAATGACACAGTGGCATAATGACATATGACTTTCATGTAATTCTTACATATAACCCATTAACTAATTATGTAAACAAATAAAGGATTTTCAAACTAAGTATTAACAATATTACTCAAGTATTACTGAAATATTGAATGTGCTACACTCCTCCCGCTTAGCCATAAACTCCAACTCAATGTAGAATTCATCTCAACTCAAGTTTGTAATGTATTGCTCTCTAGTCATCCACATACATACACACACACAATCTACTATATAATACAATATAGTACTGTATAGACATCCACAGCATTATTCAGACTTAAAGATTTAATCATTGTGGAGGATTTCTTACTCTTCTGGGATAACATCTTTTCTGACGGGGGGATCTGCTTGGCAGGTGAGACTTGTGGTTGTGAAAGAATCTCAGATTCAGGGGCCTTTTGGTGGTTGTAGAAGTTAGCTCTGGAACTAGAGGAAGTGGTTCTGACTGTCCTGACCACCTTTCATCTCTAACAATTGACTCTGCTCTCCTCAATGTAATCGATGTGCAGTTTCCAGATTACATTGGGTGTATTTCTGCTGTGTAGGAGAGTGGTCCAGGTCTGTCCTTAACCTTTCAAAGTACTCACTTTTGATCACCTCAGCAGTCCCTCCAGGGCTGCTTTACCAGGAGTGAAACATTGAACCTCCTTGTTTGAGGAGCCCTCGATTTATCTCAGCTGTTTCTCCTGCATACTCCTTCAGAGATTGGGTTTGAGGGTAACCAAGGGACGACCCGGTAACAGCATTGCTGGTGAGTTGTTGGTTGAGGAGCGTGCTGATAGGAGGAAGCTGGTGAGCTTCAGACTCGGTGTCAATGTTCTGCTGACTGGAATGACTGAAACTGTTCCACACAAACTGTGGTCCATTGTCACTAAGTGCTCCAGAACACCAGTCCTTGAGAAGAGGCTTTTCAAGGCATCAGTGGTGTGTGAGGCCATGGCATCCCAAACAGTGCATGCCAAATTGCTCAGTCAGCTGGTCTATCCCAGGCCACCAGCCAAAGCTTTCATTTTGATCATGCCCAGATGATTGGCGTGTAGCTCCTCTAACACTTTAGTTCACAGATTGTATGGTACAACTCTCAATACCCACATCAGGCAACCACTGTTCATTCCAGCACTGGTAAAAAAGGGAGAACTGGAATTTCTGCTGCACATTCCAGCCATTTTTGGTTGCCATGTAGACCTGAGACTACATAGAGCCTTTTCTGGTTTCCCTTTGAACTGTCTCTGCCATAATAGAGAAACTTCTGATTTACATTAGGGAGAATACATCGAGAGGAGTGTCCTTTTTTGTAAATTTTTCAGATATTTCCTTTTCCAAGGCTAAACAGGACAATTTATCAGTATTTCCATGATTAGTTGTCCTCTAGAATTTGATCTTGTAATTGAGACCTCCGAGAAAGAGAGTCATCTCTGCAATTGTGCTGCTGTTAGTGAGATTCCCTTCTGTGGATTGAAAGTGGACACCAGTGGTTGATGATCAGTAATTAGGATAAACTCTCTCCCATGTAGGTACTGGCTGAAATGTTTTACACACCCCTAACCAGACTCAAGGCCTCTCTGTCAATATGTGTGTATTTTTTCTTTGCAGTGATAAGGGAATGTGATGTAAAGGCTATGGGGCATTCACTTCCATCACTCATAACGTGTCACATGACTGCACCTGTACCATAAGACGAGGCATCACAAGCAAGCTTCACTGGACGATGTGGAGCACAATGTCTGCTGTCACCGTTTACTTTGCCTTTTGGAAAGCCACCTCACAATACTTTGTCTATTACCATTTCTTCCCTACCTATAGTAATGAGTTCAAAAGGTTGAGCACTGTAGCCAGGTTTGTCAAGAACCCGCTGACAAATCCTAAAAAGGATGGCACCTGTGACTTGTCCTTTAGACTTGGGGCATGTACCGCTGCTTGAGTTTTGTCAGCACACTTGTGTAATCCTTGTGCATCAATGGTGTGACTCAGTACATAAAGCTTGGCTTAAAGAATTCACCATTGTATCATGCTCTGAGTCCATAATCTTCTAATCTTTTTACACTGTCTTGGAATTTTGGAGATGTTCCTTGTCATCCTCACCAATAACAATGATTCACCCAGGAAACACTGAGTACCTGGGCAGCCTCGCAGCACCTGGTCCATCGCTTTCTGCCAGGGTGCAGGTGCAGATGCTACTCCAAAAATAAGCCTATTACAGCAATAAAACCCTTTGTGAGTGTTTATGGTGAGAAACATTTTGGACTCTTCTTCTGTTTCCATCTGTAAGTAGCCCTCAGTTAAGTCCATTTTTGATAAAGTGTTTCCCTCCAGAAATGTTTTCAAAGTTATCTTTTATCCCCAAGCATATTTCTTTTTTTAGACACAGTAATTTTGTTTACAGTCACATTCATTCCTGACTGCAACACAATAGTGTCTCTGGCTGGTGTTTCCATTAACGCAGCAATTTCCACTGCTCTTTTAAATGTAAGTTATGCTTCAGTTAGGAGCCATTTTATTAATGTTTTCTTGTAAGATTCCATATATTAAATGATCTCTCAGTACATCATTAAGCCCATCACTGAACTGACAATGCTCAGACAATTTATTCAATTCAGCCATGTAAGC
The DNA here is from genome assembly GCF_030144855.1 of Hypanus sabinus. Taxonomy (NCBI): domain Eukaryota; kingdom Metazoa; phylum Chordata; class Chondrichthyes; order Myliobatiformes; family Dasyatidae; genus Hypanus; species Hypanus sabinus. The sequence goes on along the minus strand of NC_082712.1, from coordinate 171,050,541 downwards.
TGAAATGGATTCCCCTTCCTTTTGAATTCACTTATGAAACCTAAAGCATTCAGCAGTCAACAATGGTTTCAATTCTAATGGTTCCTGCATTATGCTCATGATAACAGCAAAGCTCATTTGGCTGGTTTGGTTGGAGCAGATACACTTCAAAGCAAACTGTATGCTCTTCCATCTATTTTTCTCAGCAACACTCACACTTATGTTTTATTGGCTATTTCATTTGCTTCAATATACTGCTCAATTCATTCACTATACATCATCCAGTTATCTGTTATGCCATCAAACACATCTATATTTCTGATGTAGCCACTTATTTCTGCTATTTTTATTTACTATTCTTATCACTCAGTAGTCTCTGTTTATGAACCCTTGCCTGTACACTTTGTTTGTTAATTTCATCTGTATTTTGCCTTTTGTTTTAACCCGAACAACTCTCTCCTTTTCTGAAGAAAAACATTCTGCCTTTCAACAGGTTGGTAGTCAACACGGGTTCATTTTTAAATTTCCTTGTGCTACTGTCAAGTTGTGTATCTCCTGAAGCTACTAATTGAAAGAAAAACACAGGATCCAGGAGAATATGTCTACTTAGTTTTGCTTTGGTGAGGTGTTCACATAATGACGTGGTGTGTAATGACTTCTGCCATTCACATACATCTTACATATAACCCATAGTTAATTAAGTAAGCAAACAGGTAATGCTTAATCAAACAATATATTTACAATAACAGCAAATAAAGTACACTCAGTGGCCCCTTTATTAGCTGCCTGCTGCTGTAGCCCATCCACTTCAATGTTTGATGTGTTGTCCATTCAGAGATGCTCTCCTGCACACCAGTTTTGTAACACAAGGTTATTTGATGTACAATCACCTTCCTGTCAGCTTGAACTAGTCTGGTCATTCTCTTCTGGCCTCTCTCTTTAACCTACAGAACTACCGCTCACTAGGAATTTCCTGTTAGCTTTTTGCACGATTCTCTGTAAACTCTAGAGACCGTTGTTCATGAGAATCCCAGGAGATCAGCGGTTAATGAGATACACAAACCACTCTATCTAGTACCAGCAGTCATTCCACGGTCAAATTCACTTGGATCACGTTTTTCCCCATTCTGATCTTTGGTCTGAAAAATAACTGTACTTCTTGTTTTATGCTTTTCTGCACTGAGTTGCTGCCACATGATTGGTTTATTAGATATTTGCATTAATGAGCAGGTTGACCTAATAAGGTGGACACCAAGTTTATACATGGCTGGTAGTGGTAATTCCCCATCATGTTGATTTTGAGATCATGTCAATACTAATACTATAATGCCAGGAGAAGGTGATTAGGCTTCCAGTTCTGTGGATCTGGAGTCATATATGCTGGACTGGGTAAGGAAAGCATATATCTTTCCCTAAACCTCACTTGTAACCAGGCAGGTCCTAGTGAAAGGTCTTGACCTGAAACGCCAACCATTTATTCCTCTCCATAGATGCTGCCAGACTTGCTGAGTTCCTCCAGCATTTTGTGTGTGTTACTCTGAATTTCCAGCCTCTGCAGAATCTCATGCGTTTGTAACCAGATTTTTTTTACATGGATCCAGTATTACTAATACTAGCTAACACAACAGGAAACTACAATATTAAATTATTTTAAATTCCCAAGCTACCACAGTGTTATTCAAACGGATTTCCTCATATCATTAGTATAGATTGCTAAGGTTCAAATCTAATAATATAATGCCTATGCTGTTGAACCACCTAATTGACAAAAGTAATATGGCAATAGGATCCACAAGGTTCAAGTTCAAGTTCAACACTGTGCATATGTACAACAAACCAATGTTCTTCCAGAGCACGGTGCACCCACAAAACATATATCACACACAGTACATAAAACAAAATATTATACATCACATAATTGAATAAAATATAATTCAAAAAGTGTGTGGTAAAGTGCAGTACAGCTTAACAGTAAACAGCTCGCTGTCCTAGTGACAAGACCTTGATGGTGGCAGGGTATTCATTAGTCTCACAGCCTGAGGGAAGAAGTTGCTACACGGTCTGGCAGTCCTAGTCCTAATGCTCCTGTACCTCCTTCCTGACAGTAGTGAGGCAAAGAGATTGTGAGATGGGTGGGAGGGATCCTCAACAACACTTTGGGTAAAACTTGTTATAACAGATCATGCATATATACAAGCAGTACTGAAATGAGTTTGGTAGTATTTTTAAACTCAGTGGCATATCCTGTTACTGACTGAGAGGGCAGGCCTTCACCCAACTCTGTCCTTGTTGCAGCTGGTAGGAAGCCATTTTGTGATTAAAAACAGCTTGTTGTGACTGCCCTTGTAAGGTTCGTTGCTTCCCTTTGGGGTAGTGTTGCCCTACACACTCTTTCAGATGGTGATGAAATGTGGCATGTGCAGTCAAATACTCATAAAGACTAAAGTGGCACCAGCTGCAGCCTGACTTCATGCCAAGTGTACATCCTTGGGTGTCACAAACAGTAGAATAAGCTTTGGATGAAAGTCAAAAGCAATAAATCTCCTGAGACAGATTTTGTACACATGTCGCGTTATTGAGACTGGGTGTGAAACTTAATAAGTCATAACAGGTAAATATAAGACAGGTCTCTGTGGAATGAAAACAAGCTAATAAAATACCTATTCTTCACTAAAGGCGATGAAACAAAGCCCTGAGAACTATTAACACAACATTAAAAGCTGTCAAAAAAAAAAAATAAAAGCTTTGAACATCAGAAACAAAGTTGGACATTTTCCTTTTGAAATGAATCCAGTTAGTTGCAGCCAAAGTAAGATTCAGATTGAGCAGATTCTGTGGTTGTATTACATAAGGAGGTCAAAACAAAGTCATCTTATGCCAGGTATGCAAATGGTTGAACTTATGGAAAACAAATTCAGTGGAAAAAACTGAAAGACAAGCTTAAACTGTTAGTTATGTTAGTGAAAATATGTTTTCCAAGCAGAGTTTGTAGAAAGGAAACCAGTCAGAAAGGCTGTTAGGAGGGATGCTACAGACTTGACTGCCCCAGGGGTGAATGAACATTTAGGCTCTCACACTTTCCGACCTAAATAAGTGACCTGGATTCAGAAGCATTTTTGAAGTTCACCAGGGCTTGTGCACAAAATAATTTCAAACAAGGCAAGCCAACACAGTGGGAATCATATACAAAAAAAAAGAGAATTCTTTCAAGTGGACAGTTAGAGTCATACATCTTGGAAACAGGCCATTCAGCATCCTCCCTACTAGTCCCATATGCCAGCATTTGGCCCATAACACTCCAAGCCAGGGGTGTCAAACTCATTTTAGGTCTCGGGCCGGATTGAGCAAAATGCAGCTTCATGCGGGCCGGATCAGTCGGGTGTGTGCGAACGCAGCTTTCGTTGCCTCCGTTTTTTCAGCCTGCTCTCATGTGTCTCAGTCTCTGCTATAACTACAAAGTGTTTCACTTTACAAATTCCGTTTCTTATGAAGAAGACTGCCGAGCAAGACTGCCGAATAAACACTAAAAACTCTGAAAACCTGGTACCTGAATAAACTCAGCATTAGCCATATCATACGCTATAGGCGCTTCGATTACTGGGGGCAGCTTTAATAGTAATTAGATATTATCTCGTGGGCCAAAGATAATTCCACCGCGGGCCGGATTTGGCCTGTGGGCCTTCAGTTTGACATATATGCTCCAAGCCCTTCTCCTCCATGTACCGATCCAAATGGCTCTGAAATATTGCAATTGTACCTCTTCCTCTGGCAGCCCATTCCTTTACTCACTACTTACCATGTAAAGAAATTATTCCTCAAGTCTCTTAAACCTCTCCCCTCTTATCTTTGTATCTGAGCCTACTATATCTGGACTTCCCAACCCTGGAGAAAAAATTATGACCATCCACCTTATCCATACTCCTTATAATTTTATAAACTTCTATGAGATCACTGCTCATTCTTCTACACTCTGAGGAAAAAAGATCCAACATAGCCATCACCAAGCCCTTTAGTCCAGGCAGCTTCATTATAAATCTCTTCTGCACCCTCTCCAGCTTGGACCATGTCTTTCCTAGAACAGTGTGACCAAAACTCTATATGATACTCCATGTGCAGTCTCATCAATGACTTGTGTAACTGCCACATAATGTCCCAACTCTGAAACTTCATGCCCTAAATGACCAATAATTGCAGGTTATCATACAGTGAGAAAATAATGAGAAGTATACATCATTTATGGTACTCAGTTGGGGGAAGTGGGTGGTGAGGGGAGATAGGGCAGGATGGTGCAGCAGGGGAGAGAGGGGGAGGGGTAGAGGATTGGAGACTGTGGAGGAGGGATACGGGGGAGGGTTAAGAATGAGTCGAGAGTAGGTGAGAGAGTTCAGTGGGGAAGAGGAGGAGAGTAAGAGGAGAGGAGATGAGAGAAGGGAAAAGAGGAAGGGGAATGGGGAAGAGGAGGGGTATAGTGGGAGGGGAGGAGGGAGGAGAAGGGGTGGGAAGGGGAGAGGAGGAGGAAGAAGAGATGGGGAAGGGGGATAAGGGAAGGGGAACTGGACAGGGAGAGAGAAGGGAATGGGGAGGGGGAGGGAGAGGGGAAAGGGGGTGGAAGAGGAGATAAGGGGAAGGGGAGGGAGGGGGTGGAGTGTGGGGAGCGGCTAGAGTGGGTAGAGAGTAGGTGAGAGAGTTGAGCAGGGAGGGGGAAGGGGAGGAAAGGGAGGAAGAGAGGAAGGGAGGGGAGGAAGAGGAGGAGAGGGAGAAGTTTAAGGCAATCTGGAGGTACAAGTAGATTCAGCACTAATCTCATTTAGTCATTGTGAATCACACAAGTAGGTATCAGCTGCAGCTCAGTGTCAGAACTCACATCTCAGTTCCAGAACCATTCCCAAGCGTTAAGCACAAACTACAGGCTGATCATCTTGTGTAACACTGAGACAACACTGCATTATCAGGGACTCTGTGTTTCATGCTAAATATTCCACATAGACACTGTCTACCATTAATTTTACTCATTAATCACTAGGACATTCTTTATAAGAATACTCCCCAGTGTTCTGGCTTTCAATTATCTTTCAACCAACTAAATAGATTAACTAGTTGTTATCTAGGTCCAAATTAGCTTCCATGTTTTCTACAATACCACAGTGATTACACATGCAGACCTCAGAAGATACAGACCACATCCCAGATTTTGGGAGCCATCACTTGATGAAATCAGTCATCAGTGAGAAAGTCCACCATGACCTTCAATGTTCCAGCACAACCCTTGCTCAACTGAGGATGAGTGTGAACACAGCACATAGGTCATAGAACAGTACAGCACAGGAACGGGCCTTTCAGCCCACAATGTTGTACCCAACCAGCTATAAAACAAATCAAAAACACCCAAACACTGATCCCTACTTGATGATAATAATGTCAGACCTAGCACAAAACCCATGGATGACAAGGCAGCAGTGATCACTGTCCTCTCAGATGCTGCTACAACCTGGAGTACCCCCAGCATGTATCTCAAAGCACGGGAGAGATAAATCGTCCAGATTCAATGGAACGGCAAGCAATTCAGCAAAGTTTTTCCATCCCAGGCTTACAGCCATAACATGGTTACACCGAGCTGTTGTGCAAGTGACTTCAGTCACAGGCATGACACTGGACTCCTGAAATAGAATCATGCTCTGTTCATGAAAGGGATTACCACATGGACAAAGGAAAAGATTCAAGGATGTATGCAGAGCATCGCTGATGAATAACAGGTATGTGTTAATTAAAAAAAATCATAGCTGATATTTCCCCTTGCCCCAAATATTGTGTTTGAATGGTGGTTTATGCACGATCTAAGCCAAGGGTTCCCAACCTGGGGTCCATGGACCACTCAGTTAATAGTAGGGGTGCAAGGCATTAAAAGAAGGTTGGGAACTCCTGATCAAAGCTGATACATTACCAATTTCTGAGAAATGTTCAATTTCTGTCTCATTTGCTCTCTGAAAGGTCTCAATAGTATCCCCTCTTAGGAGTTTCTGGCTGTAGAAGAGATTGGGAAAGGGGAGGAGGAAGGGAAAGGTATTAAAGAAAAGGCTAGCTAGGTGTTTGCAATAACTGCAATGATGAGGCCAAATCTCCAAAATTTCAATTCAGCTCCTTCCACTAAATCAAGAATTTGCAGCATTTATAGTTACAGGTACTTTCTCCCTTGATTCTCCACTATATAATCATTAAATAATGTGGAAACAATGCCCAAAGCACTTTATGGATAGAATAATTATTCCGATGGATAGTATTAACAATAGCACAAACTCAGCCAAATGATAAAGAGAAATCCATGCTAGTAAATGGGACACATTCTATTTAACAGAACCACTTCTCACATTAGACCATAAGATAAAGGAGATTCATTTTCCCTCTCAGCCCCAATCTCCTGCCTTCTTCCTGCATCCATTCATGCTCTGACCATTCAAGAATCAATCAACCTCTGCTTTAAATATACATAAAGACTTGGCCTCCACAGCTGCCTGTGGTAATGAATTCAACAGATTCACCACTCAGTGGCTAAAGAAATTCCTCTTCATCTCCCTTCTAAAAGGATACACCTCTACTCTGAGGCTGTGTCTGGACCTAGACTCTCCCACCTCAGGAAACTTCCTCTCCTATTGAGGCATTTCAGCATTTGATAAGGTTCAATCAGGCCAGCCCTCATTCTCCTGAATTCCAGTGAATACAGGCCCAGAGACATCAAAAGATCTTCATATGACAAGCCATCAATCCTGGAATCATTTTCCCTCCATGTATTAAAGACTAAGATTTCAATTAAAGGGAGTGTCCAGATAGAAAACGATTCCAATAAAAACATAGAATTTCAGATCTACTCGTGAATCTGGCATCTCCTTTTACAAAACTCTGCCAAAGTTAATTGAGAAGTTCAAATAATTCTCTTAATCTAGTTAATTATGTGACCACAGATTACAAATTCAGAAATGCAAGTCACTGCTAAAGACAATTAACAGCAATAGATCAGAAAATTCAGAGGCATGTTTTTTGTTTCCCCGACCAGATAGCAACTTAATGTTTGTACAATTTGTGCTTTTTTCTCTCTCTCTCTCTCTGCGGATTCAATGCTTGTTGGGTTTTTTTCATTGTGGTCTTTTGGATTAATATCAGAACCCATTAACATCAGATGAACATCTGGATATCATTTTCAGTCTCCTTTTTGCTACAAAATTTAAATTGCTCATTCCTTTTTATTTTAAAGATGTTTATTGTAAAATTGTCATTGGATATATTAAAGACTACCTTACATCCATTATCTAGGGTTATCTCAAACCAGAAGACATTTTCTCGAAGTCTATCCTATCAATTCCCTTCATAATTTCAGAAACCTTTATGAGATACCCCCTCAGTTTTCCCCTTTCGCTAGGGTAGGAGTTCCCTAGAGGTAATGGTAAGGTTCCATGGCATAAAAAAGGTTGGGAACTTTTGCTGTAGGGAAAAGACTGTACACAAGCTTTTGTAAAGCAGAATATGGACTTCAGAAAAGGTAAGAAGAGGGAACACACACCAATTCTAATGGAGCGGGCGGAAGTGAAGAGAATGAGCAATTACAAGTTCTTGGGTGTTAATATTTCTGAAAACCTAACCTTGTCCCAGCAAATCGATGCAGCTGTAAAGAAGGCAAGACAGTGACTATATTTCATTAGGAATTTGAGACAATTGGGTATGTCACCTAAAACACCTGAAAATTTCTACAGATATACTATGGAGAGCGTTCTGACTGGCTGCATCACTTTCTGGTATGGTGGGGTGGGGGGGGGGGCGCTACTGTACAGGATCAAAGTAAGCTGCAGGGAGTTGTAAAATTAGTCAGCTCCATCATGGGCACTAGCCTCCGTAGTTTCCAAGACATCTTCAAGGAGATGTCTCAAAAAAGCAACATCCATCATTAAGGTCCCCCCTCACCCAGGATATGCCCTCTTCTCGATGATACCATCAGGAAAGAGGCACAGAAGCCTGACGTCACACATTCAGTGATTCAGGAACAGCTTCTTCCCCTCTGCCATCAGATTTCCGAATGGACATTGAAACCATAAACACTACCTCACTGCTTTTTTTAATTTCTGTTTTTGCACTATTTATTTAACTATTTGATACACATATACAGTATATACTTACTGTAATTCACAGTTTTTTCCTTATATTATCATGTACTGCATTGTACTACTTTTCAAAGTTAACAAATTTCAGGACATATGCCAGTGACATTAAACCTGATTCTGATTCTGAAATTAAGATATTGAACATTTTGATTGTAGTAAGTACTATCGAAAATGTTACATTAATTGTCTTGACTGTCAGATACTTCTGTTCCAATATTAAAGCAATAGAATTATTTGTAATATAGAGTCACAGGGAGCAGAAACAGAGCAGAAACAGACCTTTCAGGACATGTGGTCTATTCCGAAAACTACTTAAACTGCCTACTCCCAATGACCCACACCGGGAGCATAGCCCTCCATATTTCTACTATCTATGTACCTATCCAAATTTCTCTTAATCTTTGAAAACAAGCTTGCATGGACCATTTGTGCTGGCTGCTCATTCCATGCTCTCATGACCCTCTGAGCAAAGAAATTTCCCCTTATGTTCCCCTTAAACTTCTCATCTTTCACACTTAAACCATGGCCTCTGGTTGTTGTCCCACCCAAAGTCAGTGGAAAAAGCCTGCTTGCATTTACCCTATCTATATGCCTCATAATTATCTATACCTCCATCAAATCTCTCAATCTTCTACACTCTAAAGAACACAGTCCTAACCTATTCAATCTTTTATAACCCAGGTCCTCCAGACCTGGCAAAATCCTTGTAAATTTTCTTTGTACCCGTTCAACCTTGTTAACATCCTTCCCGTAGATAGATCACCAAAACTGCACACAGTACTCCAAATTAGGCCTCACCAATGTCTTATAAAACTTCAATAATAATAACCCATCTCCTGTACTCAATACTTTTATTCTTTACAACCCTATCTACCTGTGACACCTGCCCCACTTGGTGGCGCAAAAATATCAGCGCCGGACTCTGGAGTGAAGGTTCCTGAGTTCAAATCCAAGTTGGGTTGAGCGTCGAGCTAGCAACTCGGCCTTGTAAAAACAAGAATAGTTTGCTACGGAAACACTGTCAATAGTCAGTGCCCCGATAACTCCACTGCTGAGTCAAGAGATATTTTTCTTCTTCTTCTACCTGTGACACCACTTCCAATGAATTATGACCTGTATTGCCAGATCTTTGTTCCACTACACTCCTCAGTGTCCTATTGTTCACTGTGTAAGTCTTACCCTGGTTGGTCCTACCAAAGTGCAAAACTTCGCACTTGTCTGCATTAAATTCCATCTGCCATTTTTCAGCTCATTTTTCCAGCAGATGCAGATCCCTCTGCAAGCCATGATAGCCTTCGTCACTGTCTACTACACCCCCAATCCTGGTGTCAAGTTTGCTGATCCAGTTAATTATATTATCATCCAGATCATTGATATAGATGACAAATAAAGGGCCCAGCCTCGATCCCAGCGGCACTCCACTTACAGGCCTCCAGTCAGAGAGGCAAACCTCTACTACCACTCTCTGGCTTCTCCCACGTAGTCAATGTCTAATCCAATTTACTACCTCACCTTGAATGCCGAGCTGCTGAACTTTCTTGACCAGCCTCCCATGTGAAACCTTGTCAAATGCCTTCCTAAAGTCCATGTAGACAACATTTACTGCCTTGCCTTCATCCACTTTCCTGGTAACTTCCTCAAAAAACTCTATAAGGTTGGTTAGACATGACCTACCATACATGAAGTCATGCTGTCTATCCTTAATCAGTCCATGTTGTTCTGAATACTTATATATCTAGCCCTTTAGAATACCTTCCAATAACTTTCCCACAACTGATGTCAGACTCACTGGTTTCTATTTCGAGCCTTTTTTAAACAGTGGAACAACATTGGCTATCCTTCAATCCTCTGGAAGCTCCCCTGTCACTATGGGTGTTTTAAGTATCTCTGCTAGGGCCCCAGCAATTTCTGCACTTGCCTCCTGCAGGGTTCAAGGGAATTTCTTGTCAGGCCCTGCGGATTTATCCACCCTGATTCGCCTCAGGGTAGCAAACACCTCCTCCTCTGTAATCTTTACAGGATTCATGAAGTTGATGCCACTCTGCCTCTCTTCTAGAGACTCTGTATCCATCTCCTGAGTAAATACAGATGTAAAGAATGCATTTAAGATCTCCACCATTTGTTTTGGCTCCATACATGGTCTTCCAGAGGACCCATTTTGTCCCTAGCAATCCTTTTGCTCATAGCATACCTGTAGAATCCCTTAGGATTGTCTTTCAACTTGTCTGATAGGCATGAAGTTGCTCTTTTTTTTAGCCTTCCTGATTTCTTTCTTAAGATTCTCTTGCATTTCTTGTACTCCATAAGCACTTCATTTGTTCCTATTCGCCTATACCTGCTATGCACCTCCTTTTTTTCTTTTAACCAGGGCCTCAAAATCTCTTGAAAACCAAGTTTCCCTACACTTGTTACCTTTACCTTTTATCCTGACAGGCACTTACAAGCTTGGTACTCTCAAAATTTTGTTTTTTGAATGCCTCCCACTTTCCAAGAATACCTTTGCTTGAAAACAGCTCATTCCAATCAACACTTGCCAGACCATTCTGATACCATCAGAATTGCCCTTTCTCCAATTTAGAATCTCAACCCATGATGCAGAACTATATCTTTGCATATTTACTTTAAAATTCATGGCATTGTGGTCACTAGGTGCAAAGTGCTCCCCTACACAAACTTCTGTCACCTGCCTTGCTTAATCCCTAATAGCAGATCCAGTATCATACACTCTCTCATAGGGAATTCTATGTATTGATGAAGAAAACTTTCCCGAGCACATTTGACAAACTCTATCCCACTTAATCCTTTTACAGTATGGATTCACAGTCAATATGTGAAAAGTTTAAAATCACCTACTATAACAACCTTTTGTTTCTTGCAACAGTCCGTGATCTCCTTACAAATTTGTTTCTCTAAATCCCTAGCAATGTTAGGTGGTCTGTAATATAGCCCCATTAATGCAGTCATACCTTTCTTATTTCTCAATTCCAGCCGTAAAGCCTCACTGATTTGGTCCTCCAGTCTATCCTGATAGGGCACTGCCGTGATTTTTTCCCTGACTAGTAACGCCATCTGTCCTCCTTTAATCCCTCCCACTTTGTCATGTTTAAAACAACGGAACCCCAGAATATTGAACTGCCAGTCCTGCCTCTCCTGCAACCAATTCTCACTTTATAATAGCTACAACATCACAAGTCTAGGTGTTGGTCCATGCCCTGAGCTCACCCACCTTTCCTGCAAAATGTCTTGCCTTCAAGTATATACAGCTCATGATACTAGTTGCAGCATGCTCAATCTTTTGATTCCTAACTTTTCTGAGATCTTCCCAACATTTGTCTCCAGAACCTCTCCATTAACAGTTCTGGCACTCTGGTTCCCACCTCCCTGAAACTCCAGTTCAAACCCCACGGTGCAGCATTAACAAACCTTCCGCCTAGGATATTAGTCACCATCCAGTTCAAATGCAAGCTGTTCCATCTGTACAGATCCCAGCTTCCCTGGAAGAAAGCCTAATGATCTAAAAATCCTATGCCTTCCTTCCTACACCAACTCCTTTGCCACATGTTTGCAACTGTATAACCTTCCTACTTCTGGCTTCATCAGCACATGCCACAGGTAGCAATCCTAGATCACAACCCTGCCCTTTTACTTAGCACCTAACTCCCTGAACTCCCTATGCAGAACTTCATCACTTGTCCTGCACTTGTCATTGGTAACTACATGGACCACGACCTCTGGCTGCTCACCCTTATGCTAAAGACTTGATCCAAGATGTCCCAGGCCCTGGCATCCGAGACACAAATTACCATCTGGGAATCTCGTTCTCACCTACAGTCCCAGCCTATCCAGTCTTGCCAACATCCTTCTGAATAGTTTCTGCTCCCTTTCTCACTTAATCATATTTTTCCAAGAGTATGACAACTGGAACTGCTCACAATGTTCCCAGTGCTGTCTTGTATACAACATCTTGTATAGCTGTAAAATGGCATTCCAATTCTTCTACTCAATGTCCTGACCAATGAAGGGCAAGCATGCCAAATTTCTCATTCACTGCTTTGATCATCTATACGGCACTTTCAAGGAACTCTGCACTTGTATTGTAAGTCTCTCTGTTCTACAACACTCCCCGGGGCTCTGCATTCACAGTGCATTTCCTACCCTGGCATAATTTCCCAAGGTGCTTCACTTTGCATTTGTCTGAATTAAATTCTATCTGCAATTTATTTACCTCTAAGTTCAAAGTAAATTTAATATCAAAGTACATGTATGTCACCACATACTACCCTGAATTTAATTTTCTTGTGGGCATTGAATAAGTTGATAACTACTTTTCTAGTAGATCTAAGTCCTGTTGTAACCTTAGATTACCTTCTGCACTGTCCTCTACACTACCAATTTTGGTGTAATCTGCAAATCTACTACCTACATCACTTACCTTTTTGTCCAAATTGTTAAAATATTTGACAAACAACAGGGGACACAGCAGGTAAGGAAATGGCAGGGAACAAAGCACTGATCCTTGCAGTTCACTACCAGTCGGAGGCCTTCAATCTGAAAAGCAGCCCTTCATTACCACTCACAGCCATCTACCACCAAGTCAAATTTATCTCCAATTGGTGAGTTCACACTGGATCTCATCTACCTTTTTTCTAAAACCAAATCTTCAGTGCTGTTGATATTAATTTTATTCACATTTGAACAATGCAGAACAGGAAATAATATTTTTCAAATATCAGGGTTGTAGTTTATATAAAATAATAGCTGTAAGTATACTTCTGTTTTGTCACTTTTGATTATGTCTTAAATTTTTTTTCCTGTTGTGTTGTGGTCTTGTAGGTTTTCCTAATTTTTTTTTTGGTTTCCCTGACATGTAACACCTCCTGCAAATATTGGGAAAAAAGGCAAATAGACAATAGTTTCATTCTTTACCTTTAATGTAATGGGGTTGTTAATTGCTGTTGGTATTCAGAAATTTGTTGTTAATTTGGGTAGTTGTTAATTTGATTTGAAGATGGTTTCAACAGTAAGCTATGGCAGGAATTAACATGCAAAAAATAACAGGTAAACTCCAATGGTCATTAGAAAGTGAGGAAAGTGAAATGCTAATTTTATACTTGAGTCATTGCGTACTGGAGTCCTTCAATTGAAGTGAAAAACTTAGATTTAGAACAGGGGTTCCCAACCCTTTTTATGCCATGGACCCCTACCGTTAACTGAGGGGTCCTTAAACCACAGATTGGGAACCCCTGATTTAGAAGGCTATGAGCCAAATGCTGGCAAATGGGTACTAGTTTGCATGGGGCAGCTTGGTCAACATGGACTAGATGGCTGTCCTTGGACAGAGTCCAGTATATATGATGATCTCTATCCAATGACCATAATATCATTTCCCATGTCTGGTGTCCAGATCTACAAACAGTATTCCAGATGTAGTCCAACCAGAGAAAAACTATTTAGAATGGCCAACTAATGCTGATGTTGCTAATGACAACCCTAAACCCAGAAGAAAAAGAAAATCATGAAATACAAAACCTAACAGTCGATTTTTGGACATATTGCCAATATGTTACATCTTTTTAACTTCCTCCAATTTTCCTATCAAACATCAAAATTTTGAATGGTATTTTCTCACACCAAAACGGTGGTAAAAAATTCCAGTTTTGTGGTCTTGAAACTGTTAAGCCATCGTGAGAATCAATCAAAGTTAAGTTATCCATGACTGGGAATTCTTTCCAGCTAGAGACAGCAAAACAATCAGGTGAATCTCTGCCCAGAGGCATTTTAGTTCCTTTGCAAATTATCATTGCGACTGTTGAAATTCTGAACTATAAAGATTAATTTAGAGTCCAATGGCATTAGCAAGCAAGGCTGTGCTTGCCGCTAAAGCTTAACAGATGGTAAACAGGTGGCAAAAACTCTAATTACCTGAGCAGCACTTCAGCTTAAAAGCTCTTAAGGGTTTTGGATTCAGAGTCTTGGTGAATGGTATGTTGCCAAATTTTAATTCCGTGCCAGATATAATCACACATCTATTATGTTAATTAAATAATAACTTCATGTGGTTGTGGCATAAAGTATTTATGTAATGTGGATTGTGGCAGATTTGACACGCTAATACAGTACTTTAATATGTTTGTATTTGTTTTATACTAAGAAATACACCCAGAATCATTAACCATTACCATGTAACAAAGCTGTGTTAGAAACCCGTTGACATCATGAATTTTAGAATTTCACAATTGATCCCCAAGCATAAAATTCAGATGTATCAGATTAAGTCCTTTTGTTACACTGCTTGGAATCTCTAAGCTAATCATCAATTATTTACATAATATTGACCAATGTACAATGTTATAAATCAATTTTAATCATTAGCATGTTAAATATTGAATTCAGTTAAGATTTAATTTTCAGACTGCAGCACCTTAAAGTCATTACACCAGTTTTGCACTATATGTGTGTGTAGTGTTCTCGCACAGGTGTAAAAGAACTCTGAACTAAACACCGAGGTAAACCGTAGTCAATGAAGACAGGATCACAATAAGATTAACCATTTACTGTTCACTCTTCCACATTAACGTATGGTGAAAACTGTTGATAAAACAATACAAAATATATACAGTATTTGTTTCCTTCTTGACATCACATTTACATCATAAATACTTGCAAAAGTAAAACTACAACAACTATATTACATTAAAGTGCAACATACAGTCAGAATCTACCTACGCCATCGACTGCTTTAAATACACTTCAACATAAACTATCCGTAATTCTTTAAATAACAAAAACATAAACCTTATCAACCGTCGTTACTTTTAACAGAATCAGCGTTAACATTTTTAATTCAATGTATCGATTATCTCATGAACTTACGGCGTTGCTTCACTGATGTTTCTAGTGCGTAGAAAGAAAACTTTTCTTGTGCTGATCCTGCACATGTGAGCCCCCTCCTTCCCGTTTCTCCAAACCGGTATTTTCCCACAAGACGCGGCGAAACCAGGTGTGACATCATCGCATGCCGCGATATATCACAGACAAAAAATTTACTTTAAACAATCTTAACTTTAACTAGAAAACGATAACAAACGAATTACTAAAGCAAAAATATAATAAACTAAACAAATGCCATAAAGGCAACACACTCCCCGCCTGACCTTCGTAGGGTCACAATGAACATAATACAAAACCTCAGTCTCTAAATCAGTCCTTAGGTAGTAGGATGACTTCTGTAACTGGCCTTTGGTAAATTTTCACATCACCTTGGTCAGAAGTTTTCAACTCAACCGTCCTGACATGTCCATCCCTACTGGGGAATGTGGCAGTGATTCTGGCCATTGGCCAGCTGTTGCGGGCGATTTTCTTGTCCCTGAGCAGGACTAAATCTCCAACTTGAAGATTCCTGCAGGATTCTGTCCACTTTTGTCTGTGTTGCAACAAAGGTAGATATTCATGTCTCCAATGAGACCAGAACCGATTTGCCAGAGCCTGGACCTGTCTCCATTGCTTTGTGTACAAATCCTTATCAGAGTAGTCCCCTGGTGGAGGAGGAGCTCCTGCCTTCTGCGTAAGGAGCATTGATGGCGAGAGTATGAAGGGGTTTTCTGGGTCAGAAGACACAGGTAGGAGTGGTTGTGCATTTATAATGGCTGTGACCTCTGCCATTAGTGTGCACAGTACCTCGTGGGTCAATCGAGTGCGTTGCTGCAGAAATATTGAATCAAGAATTCTTCTGGCGATACCAATCATCCGCTCCCATGCGCCTCCCATGTGAGAGGCGTGTGGTGTTTTAAACTCCCAGTTGCATCCCTGCTGACTGAGGTATTTTTGCACTGTTTTGTCCATCCCCAGCTCCTTTGATGCTCCAACAAAGTTCGTGCCACAATTGGACCTTAACTGTTTTGCAGGGCCTGTTAGTGCAAAGAAGCGCCTGAGAGTGTTAATGCAGCTGGATGTATCCAAAGATTCGATGACCTCAATGTGTACCGCTCTTGAACTCATGCAGCTAAACATGATGGCCCACCGCTTGCTCTCTGCTTGTCCTCCTCTGGTGCATCTCGTAATGATAGTCCAGGGACCAAATACGTCGAGCCCCACATATGTAAAAGGAGGGCAAGCTTCGAGGCGTTCTGGTGGGAGGTCCGCCATACGTTGAGCTTCCAACTTACTTCGCAGTTTCCTGCAGGTTACACATTTGTGAAGTACTGAATTGATCAGTGTTTTACCTCCTAAGATCCACAGTCCCGCTGCCCTTATTGCTCCTTCTGTCAGGTGATGGCCCTGATGCATTACCTGTTCATGGTGATGGCGAGTGAGCAGTAAGGACACATGGCTGTCTTTGGGCAGGATTACTGGACTCTTTTCTGCAGCTGGAAGTTGGGAGTGTATTAACTGGCCTCCAATGCAGATAATATCGTTCTTCAGGATTGGGTTGAATTTCCTCAAAGGACTGTCCTTTGGTATTGGTTTATTAGCTTGGAGAGCTGAAAACTCCCCTGCAAAAGCCGCTTTTTGAGTTGCTTTAAAGATGACGTCCTTTGCCTGGGCCAATTCATCCGCAGTGCAAGGTAAGTTACATTTGTGCCATCCCCTACATTTACTATTTTGGGATGAATGTTTGTGTGATCTGGCCATGTGAATGAGGAACTCAAGTCCTCTCACTAAAGAATGCAAAGTGGAGAACCGCTGAAAGCGTTCGTTAGTACGTATCGATTCTTCGAGGTAGGTGACTCCTGTTTGTATTTGCGGCCGAATTTCTGAGTCTCTTTCGAGTTCGATCAGCTCAAATGTCTCCCTCGTTTGAGTTTTTTCCGTTGGTGGCTGATACAGAAAGGGGGGTCCGGTGAACCAGGATGTCTGAGCCAGGCGGGATGCAAGTAAGGATCTTGGTGCGTGGTCTGCAGGGTTATCCTTGGTACATACATAATGCCATCATTCAGGCTTTGATGACAGGTGGATACGTTGAACTCTATTATGAACATACATGTTAAGGCGTTTTGATTCGTTATAAATATAACCAAGCACTACCTTGCTATCTGTGTAGAACTTGATATCGTCCAGCTCTAGGTCTAGCTCGGGGGTCGGCAACCCGTGGCTCCGGAGCCACTTGTGGCTCTTTCACCTCTGTGCTGCGGCTCCCTGTGGCTTTGGGAAATAATTGGTCAGTATTTAATTAAAATGTATTTTATGTTAGTTTGTTAGCTTTTGAAATGTAATTCTAAATTTGAAGATTATGGTGATCTTGTACAATCTAAATAAGACTTTGTGGCGACCCATTTCCTGACACATCCGAACCGGCTCACAATTAGCCAGCGTTCAGGCTAAGGGAGATAGCCTACGGGGGTTTGTGAGTACGCGTCTTTTGCAGCATCCGCGCCCATGGGGGCTGGGTTGAGGGAGGCTTAAAAGCAAGGCTGTTTAGTTCGAATAAAGTTATTCGACTGCAGTTTACTGACTGCGTGAGCACACCGCTACAACGTGTTTTTATCGCTATTAATATACGTCACCACTGCCAATACCTGACACCTGTCAGTGGGCGATTTCTTTAATTTTTCGATCCAAGGTAAGCCAACTATGGAGAATTCTAAAAAAAGAAAAGTGACTGAAGAAAACAGAACGTTTAATGATACGTGGACAGATTCATTTGCTTTCACTGTTGACGAGACTGGTTTACCGGTATGCTTAATATGCAATGAGAAACTAGCAAACAACAAAAAGTCAAATGTCGCAAGGCATTTCCAGAATAAACACGCAGCCTTTGCTCAAAAATATCCAGATGGAGATGAGAGAAAAAAAGCCGTTTCGGAACTGATGCGGAAGGTTGATCTGAGCAAAAATCATTTCCAGAAATGGATGAAGTCTGGAAAATCAACGACATACGCTAGTTATATTGCCACTCAGGAAATAGTCAGGCACAGGAAGCAGTTTACAGATGGTGAATATATAAAAGAATCTTTCATTAAGATTTCAGAACATCTATTCATGGACTTTAAAAACAAGAGTGAAATTGTGCAGAAAATCAGGGATATGCCCCTCTCTGCAAAGACTGTCAAAGACAGAACCATAAAAATGGCAGAAGACATCACAAGACAGCAAATTAAAGACATCAATTCAGCTGTGGCCTACTCGATAGCCTGTGACGAGTCTAAAGACAAAGGTGATATTGAACAAATAGCGCTGTTCTGCCGGTATGTAAACTCTGCCGGGCCACAGGAAGAACTGATTGAGTTGATACCTCTAAAAGACCAAACACGGGGGGAGGACATCTGTGAGGCTGTCTTGAATTGTTTAAGAGCCAAAGGAATAAAGACCACCCATCTGGTGTCAGTAGCTACTGATGGGGCACTGAATATGACGGGAACGCACAAGGGATTTGTGGCTTTACTACAGAAGTCGCTGGACAGAAAGCTGCTGACTTTTCACTGCATCTTGCACCAAGAGGCACTGTGCGCTCAAACATTTCCTCCAGAATGCACAGAAGTAATGGATGTTGTCATTCAGATTGTCAATAAAATAATGGCAAAAAGTTTAAATCACCGTCAATTCCGTTTGTTACTGGACGAGCTGGAAAGCACATATTCTGATCTCCTGCTGCACAACAAAGTCCGGTGGCTGTCCAAAGGGGAGGTGCTGGAACGCTTTGTCGCGTGTCTGGAAGAAGTGAAAACTTTCCTGGGCAGCAAAGGGCTCACCTTTCCTGAGCTGGAACAGCCAGAGTGGCTGGAAAAGCTACACTTCATGGTAGACATGACAGCGCACCTGAACACGCTGAACACAGCTCTTCAGGGGAAAGGATGCACAGCCCTGCACATGTTGGAGGATGTTTTGGCATTCGAGCGCAAGTTGACAGTGCTTGCCAGAGATTTACAGAAAGGCACTTTGTCTCACTTCCCCAATTTGAGAGAGTTCAAACAAGGTCACGACATGATAATTTTGGAGTATTTACATTCTGCAATCATCGCAATGCAAACATCGTTTGGGAAATGCTTCTGTGAGTTCAGAGAGGAAAAAAACACATTATCCTTCCCGGTCACTCCCTTAAGCATCGATCCTTCCCTACTGAATACGACCGCATTGGCAGGTGTGAGTAAACCTGATCTTGAGATGGAACTGGCTGACATAGCCGACAAAGACATATGGGTGTCCAAGTTTAGACGCTTGACAGCAGACCTTGAAGATGTTGCCCGTCAGAAGGCCGTTCTTGCTCAGAATCACAAATGGAGTGGTATTGAAAACCTCCCAAAACCGGACAAACTTGTGTTCGAAACATGGAATGCTATGCCCGACATTTATGTAAACATGAAAAAGTATGCGCTTGGAGTCCTGTCGATCTTTGGATCCACATATGTATGTGAGCAGGTGTTCTCCAACATTAACTTTATTAAAAAACATTGCGCACGCCTCACAGATGACAGCTTGCGATCCTGTGTAAAGATGAAGGTGACGTCATACAGCCCTGATGTGCAGACGCTGTGCGCTGAGGTCCAGGAGCAGAAATCCCATTAACCAAGTATGATAAATATTTTAATTGCCTATTATTTTACGTATATTCATATTTTTTCATTGTTCAGTGAAATAGTCCTTTAATTTTTCAGGCTGACAGCTGGCTGATGTTATTTTTGGTTTGCTGCTGGCGGAAAATTTAAGTTCGGCGTTTTTCATAAATACAAGAAGGACTCAAATAGTCATTGAGTATTTTACTTAAAAGTAACCTTCAACCCAACGTCTTTTTTTCGGAGTTCAAAATGTTTTTGTTGCATGCAGAAATGTAATTTCGTTTTCTCTGCAGGAGTTCATCAATTTCATAAATGCAACACATTATAGTTTGTTTATACATAGCATAAAGGCAAAAAAAAACGTTGTATGCAGTGTTATTTCATTTTAAATGTCAAACGGGTTTTGCGGCTCCCAGTGTTTTCTTTTCTGTGGGAAACGGGTCCAAGTGGCTCTTTCAGTGGTAAAGGTTGCTGACCCCTGGTCTAGCTCATCCTGGATAAGATCTGCCATTTCCACGGCCAGGACAGCTGCGCACAGTTCAAGCCTCGGAATTGTTGGCTCGGACTGAGGAGTGAGCTTTGCCTTACCAGTTACAAATCTTACTTCAACTCGACCATACTTCCCGACTACTTTCAAGTAAGCAACAGCACCGATGGCCTTGGTAGACGCATCCGAAAAAACACACAGCTCTGTGTGCGCTGCCTCGGTGGGTGAGGTCACAGTGTACCTACGTCGGATGTGAAGCTGTTTTAGACCTTGAAGTGAATCTCTCCAAGCCTCCCATTTGCTTAGCTTGTCTTCTGGTAGAGGAGTATCCCAGTTGGAGAGCTCAGAGGTAAGTACTCTGAGAAGGACTCTTCCCTGGATCGTAACTGGTGCCAGTAGACCCAAGGGATCGAAAACACTGTTGGCAGTGGAGAGAACTCTACGGCGGGTAAATGGCTTGATCACGGTTGGCACGGAGAATGTGAATGTGTCAGTCATAATCTCCCAAAGGAGACCCAAGCTCCTTTGTGTGGGTATGGTTTCTCCATCTAGATCTAGGTCTTTGATTGCTGGAGCACAGTCATCGTGTGGAAAGGCCTCCATTACTGCCTGACAGTTTGATGCGAACTTGTGCAAGCAGAGGTTTGACTCAGCGAGTGAGGCTTGTGTACGTCGGAGCAGTTCGATTGCTTTGTCTTCTTTCTGTAGTGATATCAAGCCGTCATCGACATAGAAGTGCCTTTCTACAAACTTAACGGTGTCATCGCCATGCTCCTGTGCGCCCTCTCTGATGGCTCTTCGCAGCCCATAGATGGCCACGACTGGTGATGGACTATTGCCGAAAACGTGGACTTTCATCCGGTACTCAATGACTTCCTTGTTAATGTCATTGTCCTTGTGCCATAAGAAATGGAGGAAATTGCGATGGTCCTCCTGTACTAAGAAGCAATGGAACATCCGCTGGATGTCCGCTAAGACAGGACCCCGAGAAGGGTATTGTTGAGGTCGGGGCCTGTAAGGAGCACGTCATTAAGGGAGACACCAGTGCACTGAGCACTGGAGTCAAAGACCACCCTGATCTGATTGGGCTTTTGTGGGTGGTAAACCCCAAACGTTGGGAGGTACCAGCACTTCTCACCTTCCCTCAGTGGCAGTGCTACTTCAGCATGTCCATTAGCGAAGATCTTCTCCATAAATGCTACGTATTGTTGCTGCATCTCAGGTTTCCTTTTCAGGGTTTTTTGCAAGGATGTGAACCGCTTGACTACCTGCTCTTTGTTGTTTGGCAAGCACTGGCGTGGTTCTCTGAAAGGTAGTGGGGCGACCCAATTATTTGCTTCATCTCTGAAGACCTTGGTGTCCATTATTTTTAAGAAAATGGCATCTTGAGCTGATGGAGCAAGTTTATTATCATGCTCAGTTTGAACGAAGACTGACTGACCCAGCATCCTGTCGGTTACTTTACATTTGTTAAAGCCTTGTCGTGCTTCCTTGATACACATGAAACTTGTGCAGGGTTGAAAAATTGAATGTCAGCCACTCTCTAGCACATTGGTCTTGAGTGTGTTAACTGACGGTTTGTGTACATTGCCAAGGCACACCTCTCCTATCATCACCCAGCCCAGATCCAGGTGTTGCGCAAAGGGGGCGTCGTGTGGTCCATTGACCTGCTGCCTGACCTTGTGCACCTGGAGAACATCTCTTCCTAATAGCAGGAGTATTTCTGCTTTTGGATCCAGTTCTGGGATGTGCTTGGCAATGTGGTGGAGATGTGGCTGGTGTAACACTGCACTTGGCATCAGGATCTCAGTGCGGTTATTCAAAATTTCATTGCACTCTAAGAGTGGAGGGAGACAGGTAACAACTTTACCATCCAGGGACTCGAGCTGGAAGCCTTCTGCCTTCCTTCCATAAGTTTCCACACTGCCTGAGCAAGTTCTAAGGTAGTATGGGAACTGATTACTCTTAATGTTGAACAAGTCACAGAACTCTGGTCTGACTAGTGTGCGATTGCTCTGATCGTCCAGAATTACATAGGCTTTGATGGCCTTGTCTTTGGCTCCCTTAGGGTACACCTTAGTGAGGCAGATCTTTGAATAAGAACGGCTTGACTGAGCTTGACCGCAAACTTCTGTACAGTTCGTGCTGACAACAGTTGTCCTGGAGTGAGCCTCTCCCTCCCCGCCGTCCTGTTGTGGGGGTGAAGGAGCTTTGTTGGTTTGCGGTAACGGGCCGGGATGCATGGCCCCATCATGATTAGTGCTATTACATTCCGGGCACTTTACAGAGATTGTACACTCTCTAGCAAGGAGAGAGGTAGGGAAACAGTATTTAAAACATATTTTTTTTCTCCTTGAGAAGGGCCATCCTCTCTTCAAGGGGTTTTTTCCTAAACGTTCTGCATTTTTTGAAGGGGTGGGGTTTGTTATGCAATGGACAATTCTTGCTAGGGTCATTGTTAGTTGTAAAGGCTTCAGTCTTAAGCACTGAGACAGGTTTATTAATGCTGAAATTATTCGAAGTGGATTTAACTGGCTTGGTGTAAATTGTATTGCTACCTGGACTCATGAAGCTAGGGTCGTTTCGTTTCTTCGCCTCCTTGCACACAAACCTAATGAAATACTCAAAGGGAGGAAATCGACCATTGTTCTCTTCCTTGTACTCTGAGCCAACAGACAACCACCTTTCCTGCAGCCCAAATGGAAGTTTGTCCACGATTTGTCTAATCCAGTATGAAGTATCTAGGTATAATAGACCAGTTAAATAGCCATCTTCTTTGGCGCCTTGAATCTCCATGAGTAAATCTCCGAGCTCTCTTAACTTAGTGTGATCCTTGGCTGACACCTTAGGAAAATTTTCCAGATGTTGGAATAGTGCCTATTCAATAATTTCAGGGGCCGCAGAGCACTCCCGAAGTCTCTCCCATGCTTTGCGTAAGGCTAGCTTGGGGTTGTTAATGTACTCTG
Organism: Hypanus sabinus; assembly: GCF_030144855.1. Lineage (NCBI taxonomy): Eukaryota > Metazoa > Chordata > Chondrichthyes > Myliobatiformes > Dasyatidae > Hypanus > Hypanus sabinus. The sequence continues at coordinate 171,027,470 of NC_082712.1, read as the reverse complement.
AACGTATGCGTCTCACCTGTTCGCATGATTCTTTTCCCAGCCATTTCGCCATAAGATCCAACTCTTGGGTTGCTCCGAGCTGGACTCCGTGGATAGCGTTGGTGAATGAGGAGTACCATGCATGGTAATTTTCAGGTTTATCGTCAAACTGGTATAGTCCTGAAGTGACGAGATCTCGTCGTGCTAAATACCGTGTCATGGGTTCAACTGCAAGTGGCATGCTGGCTGGGGGAATATGTCGGCGGGTATATGACTGAGGGTGTACATTTGTTATGGAATTTGCTGTTCTGAATTCAGCCTTTGCCTCTCTTCTCGCCAAATCTGGTAAGTTTGGTGTCGAGAAGTAGTTGTCATCAGCCCTTTCATTCTTGAATTCAGCGCGGAGTTTCAAGGGTAAATTGTCTTCCTCGGATGGATGTGATGCAATTGGGCCTCTCTGAGACTCCTCATGAAATGGGACATTAGCATATAAGTACGGAGAGGAAGAACGAGTCTTCAAGTCCATTTGAGACATAGTCGCTTATGCGTTCTAATCTGATCTTTTCTGACGTAGATTTTACATCACCCAGAACATGCATTTCTTCAGCATTTTCTATTATCTCTGCTTCCACCCTGGCAGCTTCTGCTTCTTGGTGTAGCATCAGCACTTCTAACTCTGACTCTATCCTTACCCTTTCCAACCGGTTTTTGGCTTCTCTGACAGCCACTGCCTTTTGGTTTTCGGTTTCTCTGGCAGCCGCTTCCTTTTTCAATTTTGCTTCTTGTTCGGCATACAACGCTCACACCTTGGCGGCTTCTGCCTTCGCTCTTGCATGGGCAGCCTTACTTGTTGATGCCCTACCGCCCCTGTCGCTGGATGGCAACAACTTGATGCTGGATCGAGTTGTCATTACAGCACTTGAAACACCTGATAATGCCACCTTTTCACTGTAGTGTTCTTGCACAGGTGTAAAAGAACTCTGAACTAAACACCGAGGTAAACCGTAGTCAATGAAGACAGGATCACAGTAAAATTAACCGTTTACTGTTCACTCTTCCACATTAATGTATGGTGAAAACTGTTGATAAAACAATACAAAATATATACAGTATTTGTTTCCTTCTTGATATCACATTTACATCATAAATACTTGCAAAAGTAAAACTACAACAACTATATTACATTAAAGTGCAACATACAGTCAGAATCTACCTACACCATCGACTGCTTTAAATACACTTCAACACAAACTATCCGCAATTCTTTAAATAACAAAAGCATAAACCTTATCAACCGTCATTACTTTTAATAGAATCAGCGTTAACATTTTTAATTCAATGTATCGATTATCTCATGAACTTACAGCGCTGCTTCACTGATGTTTCTAGTGCGTAGAAAGAAAACTTTTCTCGCGCTGATCCTGCACATGTGAGCACCCTCTTTCCCGTTTCTCCAAACTGGTATTTTCCCACAAGACGCGGCAAAATCGGGTGTGACGTCATCGCATGCCGTGATATATCACAGACAACAAATTTACTGTAAACAATCTTAACTTTAACTAGAAAACGATAACAAATGAATTACTAAAGTGAAAATATAATAAACTAAACAAATGCCATAAAGGCAACACAGTGTGTTTATACTTCTTATTGATTGAATGGGTAGATATACTGAATAAATTTTAAATGCCTAGTGGTATGAAGATCTGTACAAAGTTTGAAGTGAAATTTATTGTCAGAGTACATACATGTCAACACATACAACCCTGAGATTCTTTTTCTGTGGGCATACTTAGCAAATCAATAGAACAGTAACCTTAAACTGTAAACAAACTTTGCAAATGCAGATATAAGTAAATAGCAATAAATAACATACATAAAACAACAATGTATCAGAGCCCTTAAATTAGTTTAGCTATCCTCTTTTGTTCAAAAGCCTGTTGGTTGTGGGGTAGTAGGTGTTCTTGAACCCAGTGGTGAAAGTCTTGAGGCATCTGTACCATCTACCTGGTAGAGAGCTTGGATGGTGAAGATCTTTGATGATGGATACTTCTTTTCTATGGCAACGTTTGATGTAGAAGTGCTCAATGGTTGTAAGGGTTTTAACCATGATATACTGGCCCAAATCCACCACCGTTTGTAGGATTTCCACTCAAAGGCATTGGTGTTCCTATACCAGGCCGTAATGCAGCCAGGCAGCACATTTTCCACCACACATCTATGGAGGTTTGCTGACGTTTTTGATGACTTGCTGGACCTCCTCAGACTCCTGAAGAAGTAGAAGCGCTGTCAAGCTTTCTTTGCCATAATATTTATATGATGGCTGGCTATTTTTAACCACGGACAGAAATGTAACATAATAAGCCACTTATTTACACTTTAATAGTTAACTGTATAATATTGACTGTATTACATAACCTTGAAATGTAGGAATCCAGTTAAAACTAGTTTAAACGCATTAATGCTAAATATATTAGTGTGTAAATTCAGCAGAACATAAACTAATCTACCGCCTTTATTGACACTTAAGGTAATTGATGTGACTTTTCAACATGGGCTATGAAAAATGGAATGGGAAGGTAAAGTTTTTATAAAGGAGAATTGTAGATATATTTTATTTTATATGATTTAATTTTGACACATTTGTCAAAGTGAATTATTTCTGATGTGATCAAAGTCATGATAACTTCATCAAGTGGAATTAACCTTAATGGTATTCAACCCTCAAGTTTACTGCAGTACTTGTAAAGACAATGATTTACAAGGGGTGATTGATAAGTTTGTGGCCTAAGGTAAACAGATGAGTTATTAACTTCAAGCTTTCTGCATGATCACTCAAAGAGCTGAACTGCATGTGCATGTAATGAGAGCTGTCTAACTCATCTCCTGTTGTGAACACTTGCTGGAGGTCCAAGATCCGTATGCCCCATGACCGCTGGACTAAGTGTGTAAATGTAGGAGGGGACTATGTTGAAAAATAAATGTACTAGGTTTTCTAAAATTGACTCCTTATACCGTATCACCACTACAGTTGTTTATAGAACTTGCATATGATAAAATTTATCATATTTACAGAAACAGCATGTCTTTTTGTCCCTACACAATCACTTCTGAATGTTATTCTCTTCTTTTCCATGTTGTCTTTTGATGAATTATGGTCAATTTTCATACAAATGCAGATAACACCCAGCTCTTACATCTCCATTCGTATTCTCAGTTTTATCAGAACTTACTTTATTCTACAGCAACTCAAAAGTTCCAATGAAAGATCATCATACTCAACTATTAACTACAGTGCCTTGAAAAAATATTCAGTCCTCACAACTATTTTCACATTTTACTGTCTCATTTTCTAAATTTAAAATATATTGAAGTAGGGTTTTTGAGCTAATCTACATAACATTGTTCACCATATCAAATCAAATGAAAAAATCCAAAAACCTGTCAACAATTTATTAAAAATTAAAAAACAGTGAGTCTAAGAAAGTATTCATTCCCTTTGGAATTATTACACTAACTTTCCTCAGGAGCAATATATTGCCTTACCAACTCATCCGATTTGTTGATGTCGAAGATTGGAGGTTCACCTGTTTTCAATGAATTCATAAGAATAAATATTCCCCGTCTCTGTAAGGTCCAACAGTATGGTAGATTTTCAAAAGACCAAACCAAAATGAAGACAAAAGAGCATTCAAGACAAATCAGGGCAATGATAATAGAGAACCACAAATCTAGGAAAGGGTAAAAGACACTGAACTTGGAGCTCAGTGCAATCCACTGTGGAAAAAATATGAAACCACAACCATACTACCTAGGTCAGGGTGTCCCTCTAAATTTAGTCACCAGGGAAGAATGGCACTTGTAAGAGAGGCTACTGTGACACCAACAGTCACTCTGAGTGAGCTGCAGAAGTCAGTGGCCGCAAATAGAGATGAAGTTCATGGCTCCACAATCTCCAATTGCCTTGCACAAAATGGGTACTTATAGAAAGATAGCAAGGAAGAGAGAGAGAGATAGATACTTTACTGATCCCAAAGAAAATTACAGGTCACAGTAGCATTACAAGTGCTAATATTACAATATTAGCATATTTAGCATTAGCATAATTAATCAATAATTAATATTAGCATAATCACAATATTAACATACAAATATTAGAAGAAAGAATTTAAAAAATAGGTTACCTCAAACACTTCCCCAACTATAGGTTGACTGATTATAGTCTAATGGCAGAGGGTAAGAATGACTTTGTATCACGGTTTTTGGAGCAGCACAGTTGCCTTAGTCTATTGTTAGAAGTGCTCCTGTGTTCTGCCAAGGTGGCACGCAGAGGGTGAGGAACATTGTCCAGAATCGGCAGGATTTTCCATAGGGTCCTTTGTTCTACCTTAGCCTCCTGTGTGTCCAGTTTGACTCCTATAACAGATCCAGACTTTCTAATCAATTTATTGAGACTGCTTGCATCGCTGTGTTGATGACATTGACCCAGCACATCACCATATAGAAGATTGCACTGGCGACGACAGACTGGTAGAACTGGAAGGAAGAAGCCCTGGCTGAAAAAAAAGCATATCCTTGTCCATAAAGACTTTGCAAAGCATCACTTAGAAGATTCTGTAAAGATATGGAAGGTCTTGTGGTTAGATGAGACTAAAAGTGGAAATTTTTGGCCTCAACGCTAACCAGACAACACCATCCCTACTGTTAAGTATGGCAGAGGTAGCGTCATGCTATGTGGATGCTTTTCAACAGCAGAGATGAGAAATCTAGTCGGGGTTGATTGGAAGATGAACGCTGCTAAATATAGAGATATCCTGGATAAAAACCTGTTAGCTTCTGCCAGGAAGCTTAAACTGGAGAGGAAGTCCGTCTTTCAGCAGAACAACAACCCAAAGCAAACTGTCAGAGCAACTATGGAATGACTTCAAATGAAGAAAATTGATGTCCTTGAGTGGCCCAGTCAGAGTCCTGGCCTTAACCCAAACGAACATCTCTGACAAGACCTCAAGATTACAGTTCTCTGCCACTCCCCAACTGGGCACAGCTTGAGCAATTTTGCGAGGAGGATTGGGCAAATCTTGCTCCAACATGTTGTGCAAAGCTAATACAGACTTATCCAAAAAGACCTCATACTGGCTGTAATAGCTGTGAGAGGTGGTTTAATTAAGTACTGAGCAAAGGGAATGGATATTTCTGAACTGCAGACATTTAAGTTTTTGAATTTATTTTTGGTTTTTCATGCTTTACGATTTTATCTGTTTTTTGGTCTCTACTGTGAAAAAGGAGCATGTGATTCACAAATACTGTATAAAATTATCAGTTAAATTAATAAAAATCCCTGGTTGTAATACTCATTTATGCAACAAAGGGTTGAATACTTATTCAAGGCACTGTATGTCTCACTCTGCAGACACTGCCCAATATATTGAACATTTTCTGCTTCCTTCGTCAGCCTTTCAGTTCCATTTTTGGTCTCCAGCACTTACCACCTCCTGGTAGAACTATACCATATATTTGAGTTTTTATTCTAATTGAACTTATTTCAGAGATATTATGAATCACAAGAAGAAATGTTGAGAAACATGCACTTTGTTTATTTCATTGTCTAACCAGCCAGTACTGTACATATTTACATGCACGTCACATTCCATTCCAATTTTGCAAAAAGATCAAATGAGCAATTCTGTGTGTTTTATAATGTTGATTACATATACCATAACCCATATTTACACTGGAGATCCTCACTTGATGACAGGGTATTAGCATTTTGGCTCTATCAACAAAGGATTCCTTCAAAAACTTCTTTTACCGTAGCGGTTAGCGCAACGCTTCATGGTGCTAGCTATAGGATTGGGTTTCAATTCCCACAGCTGTCAGTAAGGTGTTTGTATATTCTTCCCTGGACCATGTGGGTTTCATCTGACATTCCAAGGACATATGGGTTAGGGTTAGTAAGTTATGAGCATGCTATGCTGGCTTTGGAAGCATCGTGGCACTTGCGGGCTGCCCCCAGCACCTATTTGGTGTAAACCATGAAACCGTATTTCAATGTACATGTGACAAATACACCTAATCTTGATCTTTATCTTTGTTTTGCTCCTTCCCTTTCAGCCTTTAAAGGGTTATTAAAGCACTCCCTTTTGATTATTTTCATCAATTTTCTTCTATCTTTTGATTATATATTAGCAGTGATATGTAATAAAATATCTATAGAGAATAAATCAGTCTGTGATATGATAGACAGATTAAACTAATTACAAAACAGATGAGACAAGTCACTAATTACAAGTGCTTAAAGAACTAACCTTGTCATCACTTTTTGTTTATTAAAAACATACCATAGAAAGCACCTTCTCTGGTTTATCACCAAAAGATAATGAATGGAGAATTGAATTGAATTGGCTTTATTTCTTACATCCTTCACATACATGAGGAGTAAAAATCTTTACATTAAGTCTCTGTCTAAATGTTGCATTTCAGTCAGTCGAGATGAGGTAAAAATGATTCATCTAGGGTTATCAGATTCATAGTTGCAGACAAACATCATTAACTGTCCAGCTCAGTTCAGATAATACTATACTTGTGCTTGAGTTGTGTGTTATCTTGTTGCACTTAAGGTAATGAGATCGGCAAATAATCTGTAAAGGCTCCCTTATCCAACAAGGGAGCCATGGAGTTGTTTAGAGATACTTTCTATGGGTAAATGGGTGATTCATGATTCACACTGATTCAGTAGACCAAAGGGCCTGTTTTGTCCTGAATTTCACCCTGACTATATAAGCATTAAAATGTGTTTTGTTACTGTGCAAGTTGCAAACTGTTAAGCAATTTGAATGATCTATAATCTGTGAAGTGAAGATACACTCAGTGGCCACTTTATTAGGTACACCTGCTTGTTAATATAGATATATAATCAATCAATCATGTGGCAGCAATTCAATGCATAAAAGCATGCAAACATGGTCAAGAGGTTCAGTTGTTCTTCAAACCAAACATCACCAATGAGAATTAAAGCAACCTAAGTGGCTTTGACTGTGGAATAATTGTTAGTACCAGATGGGGTGGTTAGAGTATCTCAGGAACTGCTGGTCTCCTGGGATTTTCACACACAAGAGTCTCTAGAGTTAACAGAAAAACAAAAAAAAACCTGTGACAGTTATGAGGGTGAAAACACTGTGATAATGAGATTGGTCAGATTGGTTCAAGCTGACAGAAAGGCAACAATAACTCAGATAACCACATTACAATGTACAGAAAAGCATCTCTGAATGCCAAACATGCTGAAGCTTGAAGTGAATGAGCTACAGCAGCAGAAGACCACACTGGGTTCCATATATGAATAACGTAGTCATTGAGTGTATTTTGTTCATTTATATGCTTTGCCTTAGATTTTTAACATACAAACATATCATCAGTGTAACATTCTATGTTGCAATATTAGCATATCCAAAGCAAAGTCCTGAGTCCTGATGAAGGGTCTCGGCCCAAAATAACCACTGTTTATTTATTTCCATAGATGCTGCCTAACCTGCTCCATTCCTCCAGCATTTTGTGTGTGTCGTTTTACATTAAAGTTCTTGAGTAATTAGGTGGTGAAGACTAGTATCAGCAAACTATTGTGGTACCAGGAGAGAAGCAAAACTCTGATATTGTAGAACTAATAAGAAATAGGGTGGGGGGGGGCGGGGTGGAAGAGATAAAAATGTCTGAAAGCACATATCACCAGGCCCAAGAACAGCTTCAATGTTGTTATAACACTACTGAATAGTCCCTTTGATAAGATGGACTTTTGACCTCACAATCTACTTCATCATAGCCTTGCTCTTTATTGTCTGCCGGCAGTACACTTTCTCTGTAAATAAAACCATAAGGTATCGGATCATAATTAGGACATTTGGCCCATCATGACTACATTACATCATGGTTCATTTATTATGCCCAAACAACCCCATTCTATTGTCTTCTCCTCATAACATTTGATGCCCTGACTAATCAAGAACCTATTAACTTCCACTTTAAATATACTCAATGACTTGGCAATTAATTCCACAGATTCACCACTCTCTGGCTAAAGAAATTCCTTCTAAGTTCTGTTCTAAATGAACGTTTCTCTATTCGGAGGATGTGTCTTCTGGTCTGAGACTTACTCACTACATCCACTCTATCTAAATGTAACATTTCCAGTTACTGCTTTTTCCTTGTATTACCTCAATGTACTGATGTGATTAAATGTGAAGCCATGCAATAGTTTTTCACTATACCTTAAAACACGTGACAGCAATAATCCAAATTACTAACCAGACAACATTCAAGTGTTAGCAAGCTTAGAAAGCAAACTATTACCAGACCCTGTGTTATGAGATTAGATATTCAAGCATCAGCAAGCATTGTAAATAAATTATTACCACCCCTGCATTACAAAGCATTAGCAAGCTTTATTACCAAACCCTATAATATGAGACCATATAACATCCGAGAATTAATAGTCTTTGGAAACAAATACTACTGTCAAATCCTGCAATATGAGACCAGACAACATATAACGTTAACAACCAAATGCTGGACGGTGGGGTCCAGGCAGGCGGAGTGTCAGGAGAGCCGGGGAGAGTACAGTTTGAGCGGTGGAACGTTATAAAGATGCTTCGGCACGGTGGGCCTGGACAATCGGGCAGCAGTCTGCCACAAGGCTTGTCCCTCCCCAATTCCTGACGCTCGCACGTTTGGCTTCCCTTACGCCCGCTCGGCTCGGCTCCGCTCCTGCCCGAGTCTGGAGCAGGAGGAGGTGCATCCTGGGAAGAACCAGCGTCGGAGGGGGTGTGTGGGTTGGGTGGGGGGGGGGGGGAAGAGAGAAAGAAATCAGAAAGTGAGGCCCGTTCGGATAGCGAGCATACCCGCCCCCCACACTCACGCTCTCGCAGGCCCCGCGCCAGCGCCACGACTGCGGCTCCCGACGGCCGCGCGAGGCATGTGAGGGCCGGGCCTCCCGCCCGCCCGCCAGCGCCGCGCACACTCGGAACATGGACAGGAACTACACGGCGCCCAACTTCACTGACCCGCTGGTCACAGGCGGGCAAGCGTGGCCGTACGACCGGTCGGGGAGCGGCGTCAAGTCCAGGTGAGGAAAGTGGGGACGGGCTGAGAGGTGCGTGTGTTTGGAAGGACTGGCTGGGCTTCAACGTGCTCTTTCCCCCCCGCCTGCCAACCTTCCGCACTATCTAACGGCGATAGGAAAAATCGAGTAGGGGGCTTCGAGGCCTGCTACACTTTCCAAGTGTGGGTGTCCAGGGGACAGGGGAGTCCGAGGCGGTTGGGCCACTGCCTTTTTCAGTAATTTATCTCAAAGTTACTTATTTTCAGTTTCATTTTCTCCAAGTTCTAGGTGTTTTTAAATGATTATTTCCCTCTTGATCGCAATTGATAACATGTCCACAGGGGTCGGGGAAAGATAAAAAGCTGTTCTTGAACAGGATTCAGATCAGGGCCTTTAGTGAATTTTTGTTTCCATCGTTCCTTATTTTTGACCATTCCTTTTAAAAATATGTAAACAATTCCATCGTGATTCAAACTGTTTGAGAAAGCTCGTTGATGTCAATTCAGGGATTGGCGTTTGACTTTTTATTGTTAATAAGAGTGAAAAACATTTTAAGAGTTTGTAAAAGTAGGCGTGGTCTGCACGAATCACACGAGTTCTGTTGCCGGGACTTGTAAAAGTTTGAAACACTTGACGAGAACTCTTAAGACGACAGCAACTCAATCCAAACGAGTATTATAACAGTGTACGTCTTTGTTCCTAAGGCAAACCGTTTGTTTGATGTTAATTTGCGTTAAATTGACAGGTTACCCGCGTAAAATTCATGTGGGATTTTCTCGTGTTTGTTACGGTGCTAATTAATTGTTTCCCAAGTTGTACAGTTTTAATTGTTTTCATTGTGCTCCTTACAATTACATTTTAAAGCAAAGACATAAAGATTGCTTAATGTTTTTGATACCTTTAGGGAAAATTGTTTATCACAAATTTATATCGAAGTCTTTATTTTACTTGCACGTTGCAGTACAGATGAAGGGCAGTTGGCTGATTTGGAACTGCACTCAGATGTTCACGAATACCCTTTTGATTTTTTTTGCCCCTTCTTACATTAAAGGATACTTCAGACAAGCCACCTGGCACACTTTTGTGATATGAGAGGAAACTAGAGCATTCAGCATAGCGGGCAGAACTCCACAAAGGCAACACTCACATCTTGAATTGAGGCACCAGCATTAACTTGTGCCACCACTGTTTTGCATCTTTTCACAATGCCAAGGTGATCCAAAGTACTTCATATCTGTTATTTCTATGTAGTTACCTTAATGAAGGCAATATGTAGCAAAGTCCCACAAACAGCAGTGTCTTTAGTATTACCAGCCAAGGCTAGAAGCTTGCCATGGAAAATTTCCATAACTCATCTGAAAAGAAAAGTTTTTAAAATCACTTTTCAAAGTTTGGGTGCCACTCACACTCAAAACCAACAGTTACCTCCCTAATTGTTCTTGAACAGGCAGTGAACTATGTCAGATATGCCCAGATCATTGTTGGGTAGGGATTTCAAAGATGTAGACCTGGTGGTGATATGTTTCCAAGTCAACAGTGGACTTTAGAGAAGAATCTACCTACCTACCTCCCGTCATCTTGAGGTACAACTTGTGCGCTTTATTGGTGCTGAAATAATATCGCATCCATTGCATCTACTATAAGGGGAGAGGGAACGTGCAGGTGTCTCCTGTTTTTTGAACGTTCACTTTATGACAGCTCACTGTTATGAAAGACCTACATTAATTACCTGTTTTTGCTAACAGAAGGTGTTCTTCTTACTGTTACGAAAAAAGGCAGCGCACGCCCTGAGCAGCCAAGCTCCTCCCCTGGAACTGCATTCTAGCCGGCATTGCTTAAACACGTGCCTGTGATCATCTGTGCTTTATGTCGATTTATTTTGTGCATCCGTTAGCAAGATGAGTTCTAAGGTATCCGAAAAGCCTAAAAGAGTGCGTAAAGGTGTTACACTTAGCGCAAAACTAGACATAATTAAGCGTTTCGATCGTGGTGAACGAAGTAAGGACATAGTGAGTTTGGCTAAGGAGTCTGGGTTTGTGGAAGTTGACGAAGATGATGTTGAAGTGGTTTTGGCATCCCATGACCAAAAACTGACAGATGAAGAGGAAAGGATAACAATATTAATACGAAGCAGCCTCTCCGGACGCTGGATTGGGGATTGCCAAATGTTATGTGGATTTTCTAGTGTAGTCTGTTTTGTCATATGCTTTTGTGATATCATTCTCGAGGAACGTTGTCTCATTTTTTAACTGCATTGCATTTGTGGTTTTTAAATGACAATAAACTGAATCTGAATTGAAATCGAACACAGTGACGAACGGCCTGAAAGTGAAGTCGTCCAGGAACTGAACGTGAAGCAATTGCATGAGATTTTCGCTGCGATTGATAATGCTGCAATGATTGCGGAAAAGTATGACTTTAATTTTGAAAGGGTACGTAGGTTTAGGATATATTTGCAAGATGGTTTGAGTGCTTACAAAGAACTGTATGATAGAAAAATGCACGAGGCTAAGCAGTCAAGCATGCTGTCGTTTTTCAAGTCTTCCACATCAGCCACGGCAGATGACGAGCCTCGACCTTCGACATCGAGGCAGGCAGACATAGAAGAAGGTGACCTTCCTGCCCTGATGGAAACAGACAACGATGAGGTGACACCCCAGTGTCCCACCACTCCAACCTCTGATGACTTAGCCTAATACACCATCATCAATGTGCTTGCTGTCTTCCCGATTTCAGTAAGTGAAACTATACTGCACATACATTATTTCTACTTTGTATAGGCTATGTATTTTTATGTGTTATTTGGTGTGATTTGGCAGCTTCATAGCTTAAAGGTTACTGGAAAGAGTGCTTCTGCCGAGAGCGCTTGCACCGAGTGTTTTTGTTGCGAGTGCTGCCGAGAGCTCCTGTGTCAAGTGTTTTTGCCGAGAGTGCCTGCGTCAGATTTTTGCTGCGGTGGACAGTGCTGCAATGATTGCAGAAAAGTATTCCTACTTTATATGGGCTGTGTATTTATCAGATCATTCCTACTTTTACTATATATTACTATTATTTTAGGTTTTATGTGTTATTTGGCATGATCTGGTAGGTTATTTTTTGGGTCTGCAAACGCTCACAAATTTTTCCCGTATAAATAAATGGTAATTGCTACTTTACGACATTCTGGCTTACGAACTGTTTCATAGGAGCGTTCTACCTTTGAATGGCGGGGGAAACCTATAATTTTAAAATGATCGGAGGAGACTATGGGACGATGTCAAAGGTAGTATTTTTGCACAGTGAGTGATTTGGGAGTGTGGAGTGTGCTGCTGGGGGGGTGGAAGCAGATACTTTGGGGGCATTTTGGATGAAAGAAAAAGGGAGGCCTATGGGAGGGAATAGTTGATAGTAGAGTAGGTTAAAGGGCCAGTGCAACATTGTGGGCCAAAAGGCCTGTACTGTGCTGTAATCTCATTTGAAATCTCTGACAGTGTCACCTTAAGTTTGATATTTATTTTCTGGAGTGAAACAAATACACAACCTGATGATCCAAGTCCCACATTTATTTGTTGATTGGAATATTTAAAGTTGAAGTTCTGTTCACAGAACATTAATTCTTCATTGGAAGATTCTATAATTCAGTTGTCGAGATAGTTAATAATTGCATTCAATTTAGATTCTATAAAGCTGTCTTTCAAGATCATCGCTGTCCACAATAAAAATTAGGCTTATTATCACTGACATTTGTAAAATTTGTACAGTACCATGCAATACATATAATACTGTAAGTTGCAATAACTATTAGCACACTATTCCTTTTTTTTGCAGTAAGTTATAATAATAGTGCAAAAAAGGTAGTGTGTTCATATTTTAGATAGTGAAGGTCTTTAATGATGCATGGTGCTTTATAGAGGCACTGCCTCTTGTAAATGACTTTTATAATGAGGGGGCTTGTGTCAGTGATGGAGCTTGCTGAATCTACAACACAACTACAATCTACAATACTTTTGCAATCCTCCGCATTGGGGCCTGCATTCCAGATGGCAATGTAACCAGTATGAATATTCTCCCATACATCTGTAGAAATTTGTTAGGATCTTTGGTGACATGCCAGATATCCTCAAACTAATGAAGTATAGCTGTTAATGTGCCTTCTTTGTGGTTGCATCAATGTGTTGAGCCCAGGATAGATCCTTTGAAATGTTGAGATCCAGGAGCTTGAAACTGCTTCCCCTTTGCACTGCTGACCCCTCAGTGATGATTGTTGTATGTTCTCCTGACTTCCCTTTCCTGAAGTTCACGATTAATTCCTTGGTCTTGGTGAAGTTGAGTGCAAGGTTGTTGTGATACTATTCAACTAGTTCATCTACTTTGCTCCTGTACACTTTCTTGTTGCCATCTGAGATCCTACTAACAACAGTTGTGTCATCAACAGATTTCTCGATGGTGTCTGAGCTGTGACTAGCCGCACAGTCATGAGTGTAGACCAGGGGTTCCTAATCTGAGGTTCATGGACCCTTTGCTTAATGGTATTGGCCCATGGAGTAAAACAGATTGGGAACCCCTGGTGTAGAAAGAGTTGAGCAGTAGACTAAGCACACATCTTTGAGGTGCACCGTTGTAAGGTGAAATTTCCAGTTTCCTTACTTTGAATCTGTGATTGTGAAGAATCTTATAATCAAACTCCGTTGTGGACAAAGGCAGTGAGTTAGGGAGGAAAAGTGTAAAATAAGGAGGTCAAAAATAAGTAACACTCACAATGCTGGAAAACTCAGCAGGCCAGGCGGCATTTATGGAAAAGAGTACAGTCGATGTTTTGGGCTGAGACCCTTCATCAGGACTGAAGAAGTCAGAGTATAAAAAAGTGGGGTGGGGAGGAAGAACCACGAGGTGATAGGTGAAACTGGGAAGGAGGAAGGGTAAAAAGAGTGGGAAGTTGATTGGTGAAAGAAATACAGGAATGGAAAAGGGGGAATCTGATTGAAGAGGTAGAAGGCCATGGAAGAAAGAAAAGAGGGAGGAGCACCAGAGGGAGGTGTAGGCATATAAGGAGATAAGGTGAGAGAGGAAAATGGGAATGGGGAATGGTGAAGAGGATGGGGGGCATTACCAGAAGTTCAAGAAATTGATGCTGATGCCATTAGGTTGGAGACTATCTGGATGGGATATAAGGTGTTGCTCCTCCAACCTGAGTGTGGCCTCATTGCGACAGTAGAGGAGCCCATGGATTGACATGTTGGAATGAGAATGGGAGTGGAATTAAAATGGGTGGCCATTGGGAGGTCCAGTTTTTTCTGGCAGAAGCGGTCTCCCAATCTGCGTTGGGTCTCACTGATATACAGAATGCCACACCGGGAGCACTGGATACAGTAGGTAACCCATCAGACTCACAGGTGAAGTGTCACCTCACCTGGAAGGACTGTTTGGGACCCTGAATGGTAGTGAGGGGAGGGGGTGTAGGGCAGATATAGCACTTGTTCTGCTTGCAAGGATAAGTGCCAGGAGGGTGATTAGTGGGGAGGGATGAATGAACATGGGAGTTACACTGGGTGCAATCCCTGTGGAAAGCAGGTGGTGTGCTTGGTGGTGGGATTCTGCTGGAAATGGCAGAAGTTACGGAATTATGAGCTGGACACGGGGCTGGTGGGGTGGTAGGTGAGGACAAGAGGAACTCTATCCCTGGAGAGGTGGAAGGAGGATGGGGTGAGGGCAGGCGTCCTGAAAATGGAAGAGATGCAGTTAAGGGCAGCGTTGATGGTAGAGGTAGGAAAGCCCCTTTATTTGAGGGAGGCTTGGAACTAATTTTCATTAGTTCTGGAATGAAAAGCTTCATCCTAAGAGCAGATCCTGAGAGATGGAGGAATTGAAAGAAGGGGATGGCATTTTTACGCATAATACGCTGGGAAGACATAGTCCAGGTAGCTGTGAGAGTCAGTTGGGTTTATAATAGACATCACTAGATAAGCTGTCACCAGAGATGGAGACAGAGATTGAGAAAGGGGAGGGAGGTGTTGGAAATGGACCAGGTAAATTTGAGGACAGGGTGGAAGTTGGAGGCAAAGCTGACAAAGTTGATGAGCTCGGCATGGGTCCAGGAAGCAGCACCAATGCAGTTGTCAGTGTCGTGTAGGAAAAGTTGGGGAGTGATAACCAGAGTAGGCTTGGAACAGGTTGTTTCACATAGCCGACAAAAAGGGCAGGCATAGACAGGACCCATGTGAGTGCTCATGGCTACACCTTTTGGTCTTGGAAATGTCGACTGTACTCTTTTCCATAGATGCTGCCTGTTTTATTGAGTTCCTCCAGCATTTTGAGAGTTGCTTGGATTTTTAGCATCTGCAGTTTCACTAAATTATGGTTCAAAGTTTCATTTAATTTTGTTTATTTTTTAATGCGTAAGGTCAGCTGGAGTGAACTGGTATTCACATTGTTTATCCATTTCTGTTATGTTGATTATTACCTTATCCTTTTTTCATGCCAACAGGATAAATTTGGATTTTGTTGTTTAAATCTTTCTGGTTGTCATATAGTTGTTACTCCTCAGTATTTGAATTAAATTCTGCCCATTATCAAAGAAGCTGTATAATGGTGTGATCTGAGCTGTAATCCATGATGAATGAGATGCGGCTTTGCATTGTTTAAATATCTATTAGTTTGCTGTTTGATCATTTCTACCTACCCTGATGTTATGTATCTGCTGTGGAGCTGTTTCCAGGAAAGCTCAGCTTTTCCTCAAAATGTCTTAGTTACCTATGAAAGCCAGGTCTTTTACTACTAGCTTGAATACACTTGGATCAGGGAAAATACTTACAAAAGCTTTTTTTGCATTCCTGAACAAGTTTTAGCATGAAAGGTACTTCCCCTTTTCAACTCTAAAATATCTCTGTAATAATATTGAGAGATTATCGCAATACAACAATATGCAGTAGTTTTGTTAAGCTTTCCACAAATTCTTTCACAATTCTTCTTTGTTTTCTCCACATCACTATTTTTTTATTGAGAAGCAGTATGCTCGTACTTGCTGGATGTTTGGAATTGTTGAATTTCTTAATTTTAAGATGGAGGTTTTTCTCATGTTTATACTTTGTGACATGCCTTCTTTTCTTAAACCTTCTTGGCCATGTGTACACTGAGCCTTGACTGCCTGTAGTTTCTCAGTAAAAAGAAAGATCTCTCTGGAAATACTGAACTTTGGAAAGCTGATCTGTTTTACTGAATCTTGCAATTCAGATCTGATATCCCACTGGGGTTTCAAAGATGTGACAGAAAAAGAAATTTACTTAAGCCCCAATACGTTCTCTTAAGTCCTGATTGTGAACATAACAAAGCATGCCAATTGCACTCTTCAGCAAAGAGCTTCTTTATTTATAAATTCTTATTTATCTATGACCCACCCCAGTTTGAAATCTTGCTTTTATAATTTATTCAAACAATACCAAATACTGTTTATCTTAAAGCAGATTTATAATAAACATTATTTGTCTGAATTCTGAAACATAAGATTTATCTAAGGTTTTTGTATTATTGGGCTAAACTTAAATGTTTAGAATTTTAGCTGCAATTCTTGGTAAATGTTCAAACATTTACAATGATGACTGATCGGGTTGGTACAGGATCATTTAAAAAATGGGGATCTTTCATTTCATCTCCCCCATATCTATAAGTACTGCCTACTAGATCAAGCAAGATATGCAAATCATTAGATGCAAGTCACGTATAAAATGTTGCACTGGTAATGCTCCACAACTGTTATTCCGCTACATTGATGACTGCATTGGTGCTGTTTTCTGCACCCATGCAGGGTTTGTCAATTTAATCAGATTTACCACCAACTTCCATCCCACCCTCAAATTCACTTGGTCCATCTCTGACACTGCTTGATCTCTCTGTCTCCATCTCCAGAGACAAGTTATTTACTGACAGTTTTTACAAATCCACTGACTCCAGCTGTTACCTTGGCTGCACTTCTTGCCACCCTTTCACTTGCAAGGATGTTACTTTTGTTAGTTCCTCAATTTCTGCTGTATCTGTTTGTATGATGAGACTTTGCTTTCCAAGATTTTTTTTAGGCAGATAATAGGGTGTTCCCTCACATGCATCTCCTGTTTCGTGCACGTCACCCCCTTGCTTCATCACTACCAACAGATCAGGGGTAGGGTCCCCATTGTCCTCGCCTTCCATTCTACTGGCCTCTGTATCCAACAAATCATTCTCTGCGTCTTCCACCATCTCCAACAGGATCCTACCATCTGGAACATCTTCCCCTCCCTGCTCTGATTTCTGCAGGGATTGGGTTGTTGGCAACTCCCTTGTCCATTTCTCCCTCCACACCGATCCCACTCCAAGTACTTATCCCTACAAGTGTGTGTGTTACGCCATCCTTGACACTTTCTCCTTCATCAGGACCCTAAGCCTTTGTTCCAGATGAGGCAGCACTTCATGTGAAAATCCATGAGTGTTGTTTATTGCATCTGATTCACCTAGTGAGGCCTCCTCTAAGAGACCTGATGATGCAGATCAGGGAATTGCTTCACCAAGTACCTTTGTTCCATCTGCTGTAATATCTTGGATCTCCCAGTGGCCAGCAATTTTAATTCCACTTCCCAATTCCATATCGATGTGTCTGTCTATGGCCTTGTTTACTGCTGAGCTGCAGATTAAAGGAACTGTTGTGGTAATATTCTGTTTTGGTAATCTCCAACCTGATGACATCAAAATCGATATTTCCAACTTCCATTAACCACTCCTCTCTGGCCTGTAACTCCTCTTACTGCTTCTCTTTCCCCTTCCCTGCTTTCATGATTTTCCCATCACTTCACTCCACTTTATTCCAAGTTCATTGTCCTCTTCTATCAAGTTGCATCTTTTTTTTAGCACTTTGTCTCTTCCCCCTCTCATCTGGATTCAGCTGTCACCCACCTGCTTGTGCTGCTGTATTTCTCACCATCCCCTCCATTCTTTTATTCTGCTTTTTGCCCTCTTTCCTTCCAGTCCTGATGAAGGATCTCAGCCCAAACCATTAACTGTTCATTTTCCTCTTTGGGTGCTGTCTGCTGAGTTCCTCAAGTATTTTGTGTATTGCTACAAAATTGTAAATTGTAAATATCTATATAGCTTACATTAACTTTGATCTGCAAATCTGACATGAATTTAGTTACACAAGATGAAATGTAATTAGGATATGCAGAGTATTTTTAAAAATATCTGGATGTAAATGACAAGGTCAATGTTTATTGTACTGTACTTGAACTATGTATTGTAACATGGTGAGAAATTTCAGAGGATCTTAAAAAAATTGCTCAGAGAGCGTATCAGGTGTCCCATTTCCTTTCCCATATGACTGTTTTGCAACAATCTAGTTATCACTAAAAGCATTTTTTTCCATAAGTTACTAATTACTTGTCAGAATTTAAATTTTATAGTTGATGTCTTGGGATTTGAACTGTGGTTTCTTCCCTGTATTGTTAATCCAGTCTTTCGAATTGTTTAACTGCCACATCACCCACCCTGTTCATCATATTTCAATAAATATATGACCTGCTAAAATGAACAATTTTATATAGTTTATTTCATTGCTTTCTGAGAATTATTCAATTTATAATTTCAAACCTTATACTGATCTTCCAAATAACAGTTCAGTTTTGTAAAAGGCTGCATTAAATAGGAGTTTTGATTTTTGTGAGTACATAGAATTAGTAGAAGATGAAATTTCATTTGGAAACGTTTGTTTCTTTCCTGCCAAGGCATTGATTCAACACTGCCAGTGCAATTTATTTACCAGTAAAGTCCAACTTCTAAAAAAAAATTCATTCTTGAGATGTGATATCACCAACAGATCTGGCTTTTATTCTTAATTGCCCTGAGATGAGAGCACTGCCTTAAACTGAATGAAGTTAGAGTTTAGTTATTTGTTGAGTAGCTCACTAAGCTGCTTAAAGACCATGTTGTGACTGATTGCACAATTGCTGCATGGGGTATGGAAGAAAGATTTTCTTCAAAGGAAATTAGTAAGTTAGTTAGTTATCATGTTAATAACTTTGTGATTATCTTTTAAGTAATTATATTTTATTTTTGGAGTATTTAAACAATTCAAAATCTCAACAGCTATTGTACAATTTCACCATATTCCTTTTGATTAAGTGACTTTAATAAGTCTGAAATGTTTATAGACTCTGCAAATAATTTATTATTAAACTGTGAAGATGACATGAAAATTGAGTTTATTTTTAATTTGAATATGTTTAGAATATGTCATTAAAGGACTGGGTGTCTGATGATTGGTTAAATACTCTTATTACTGAAATTGTATTTAAAAAGTACTGAAAATTGATTATGGAAAACAATGTTAATTTAGATAGACTGATCCCAAGAAGAGGATGTGTAATATCTGGTTGTGATGTATTGAGTGAAGCTGAAGAACTCAATATTGATATGAATGTGGAATGTGCTGCCATATGGAATTACAAGGGAGACAATGGCATTGACACATTTAGGGAAGAGTAACATTCATCATGGAAAGAAAATAAAGGACGAGAAGTACTGGAAAGATGCTGTTTGCCTGTTAATGTCCGTGTCAGTTGAGAGAGGAAGAGAGATCCTGGACCTCAGTAATATAGACATCCAAACACTCATTGACTATGAAGCTTCCTATCTTGTTCTTCTTTTAGGAATTGAGTTTGTGTCCAGGACTACTCTAGTATAAGATATTTCTTCCTCAAACCCCTTCTAGGCCTGCTACTGTTCACTTTTTGGGAAAACCCTCGAATTTTAGACTTTGCCTTCTAGAAGAAAAGGATCCTTCTTGTTTCCTACAGCCAGGCCTCATACACTTTGATTTAGTCCCCTTTAGCCTAAAAGTTTCCAATCCTGCCAAGATCCTCATAAACCACTCTGCACCCTCTCTAGTGAAGACTCATCTGACATGTGGCAAATACATAACATTCAAGTCCTGGTCTAACACGTACTGTTTGTAATTCTAGCATAACCTTATTTTCTCTTATTAACTAAGGCATCCCATATGTCTTTTAGCCACCTTCTCCACCTGTTACTTTTATTGGTCTATGAACAAACACCCAAAGGCTCCTTTGTTCCTTTGCACGTCTTTGTCCTCTGAGTAATTGTATTTTCTCTTGCCTTTTTGTACCTTCCCAAATGAGTTAATTGCACTCCTCTGGATTAAGCGCCATTTGCAGCTCTTCTGCCCAAATGATAGACAATCTATATCCTCTTGAAGTTGAAAGCTTTTCTCCTTCCTGTCAAGTACAAGGCCATTTTTTTAATTATCTATAAACTAGAGTTGACTGGATCACATCCAAAGCATAAATTAAGGAATGTGCTGTAGAAATCCAGAAGAGTGAACTTTATGTGTATTTTTCAGTTTGAGTCTCAAGCAAAGACATTTGTTGGGAACCATCCATAAACCTGAATGCTTCTTATATGCTGATAATATTAAAATGTTAACTTCTTCCAAATTTCAAAACCATCCGGCTATTCAGATATCACTTAATAAAAACAGAGTGTGCCTTCAGAGCCCTTTTATAGTTGTAATTTTGGATCTGTAAACAGTGAATTGCAATCTCAACAGGCTTTTAATCAAAAATTACAAGTGTTAAATTGGTTTACAGACTGCGTTCCTTTTCTGACATTGGTAAAGCTTGTTGTGTGACTAAATGTCATCTTAATCATAATTCAGAATTAAAATGCATTAAAATGATTTGCAAAACAAAAGAAATATCTTATGACTAGTACTGCTTGGATAAACACATTGGACTGTCTATGAATGGATGAAGCTTTAATTTTTGGTTTATTTGACTTTGGTGAAGTACGTTATATAAAATAGGGTAGGCACATTGTCGCTGCTCCTGTCCCACTGAACTCGTCCTCATACCTTGACTCCATTCTATCCCTTCTCCCTTGGTTCAGTCCCTTCCCACCTGCATCCATGACATTTCTCACTTTCGATCTCCTCACTAACTTTCAATTCCCTGGCCCTGCCACTATCATTTTAACCATGGATATCGAGTCCCCATATACTTCTATCCCCCATCTCAAGAAGACTTTAAAGCTCTCTGCTTCTTCCATAAAAGAACCAACTAGATCCTCTCCACCACCACCCTCCTCTGTCTGGCAGAACTAGTCCTTGCCCTCAACAATTTTTCCTTAATTTATTCCCTGTTTCTCCAGACTTGAGGGGTAACCAAAGGCCCTAGCTGTGCCTGCCTTTTCGTTGGCTACGTGGAAACGTCCATGTTCCAAGCCTTCCCTGTTAATGCTCCCTAATTCTTCCTCCACTATATTAATATAATGGTGTTGCTTCTTGCACCTGTACTGGGCTCCTCAATTTCATCAACTTTGCCTCCAACTTCCACCCTCCCCATAAATTCACTTGGTCCATTTGTCACCTCCCTTCCTTTTCTCAATCTCTGTCTGTCTCCATCTCTGGAGATAAACTGTTGAGTGTTATCTTTTATAAACGTACCAATTCCCTCAGTTATCTTGACTATACCTCTTCCTGTCTCCTGTGTAAAAATAAATAAATAACTGCTATTCTCTTTTCTGAGTTCCTTCATTTCCACTGTATCTGTCCCCAGGGATGCAGCTTTCCAGGATGTCAGGGATATCCTCTTCCTTAAAAGAATGGAGTTTCCTTTCCTCTATCATTGATCCTGCTCTCACTCACATCTCCTCTATTTCCTGAGCATCTGCACTCACCCCATCTTGCTGCTGCCTTAACAGTGAGCAGTTCCTCTTTCATGTATCTACCACCAAATGAGTCTCTGCATCCAACATATTATTCTCCACAAGTGATCCTGCCACCAAACATGTTTCCGCACCCCCGATCCCCTTTTTGCAGGGATTGCTCCCTCAGTGAATCCCTTGTTCATTCGTTCCTTCTCACTAATCTCCTTTCTGGCACTTACCCTGCAAACATCCAAAGTGCTACACCTGCCTATTCACCTCCTCCTTCACCCCCATTCAGAGCCCCATGTAGTCCTTCCAGGTGAGGCAGCACTTCACCTGTGAATCTGCTGGGGTTGTCTATTGTGTCTGGTGGTTCTGATGCGGCCTCCTGTACATTGGTAAATGGGGGATCGCTTTGATGAGCAGCTCTGCTTCATCCATCAGTGACCAATCATTTAAATTACGCTTTCCATTCCTGTTCTAACATGTCGGTCCACGGTCCTCTTGTACCACAATGGCTTCTGTGTGGCCTTCAACCTGATTGTATGAATATCGATTTCTCCCTCCAGTTTAAAAAAATTCCTCCCCTTATTCTTTTATTCCCCACTCTGGCTTTTTCCCCCTTGCCACCTGTTTATTACTTCCCTCTGGGTCCCCTCTCCTTCCCTTTCTCCTGTGGTCCACTGTCCTCCTATATGGTTCCTTTCTCTCCAGCCTTTTACTTTCTGTACCCACCTGACTTCACCTATCACCTTCTTGGTATCCTCCTTACCCTCCCCTTTCCTTTCCAGTCTTGAAGAAGTGTTTTGGCCTGAAACAACAACTGTACACTCTTTTTCCATAGTTGCTGCCTGCTTGCTGAGTTCTTCCAACACTTTGTGTCACTTCTAGCATCCATAGAATTTCTTGTTCAATGTTCTGTGTGGAAGTTCTTTGGAGATCTTTAAAATTTCCAGCAAGGTGGGGGTGGTGATGGGGCGGAGAGGGTAGGCTAAGCATTTTAATTTATTTATTCATTGTGCAAGAGAATAGTCTAAATGCACATAATATTTGCAACAAAGGTGCTAACATTGAAACAATGTTGCACAGAGATTAAGGTTAAGATTGAAATGTTGCAGACAGGCTGGTTTATAGCTCCTGAAAGAGCTGCACAGGTTGATAGAATGGTTAATAAAGGCGTGCTTGCCTTTACTAGTCAAGGAGGCATTGAGTTCAAAAGTCTGGAAGTTATATTTATGTAAAACTCTAGTTAGGCAGCATCTGGAGTATTGCATACAGTTCTGGCTGCCCTGTTATAGGAAGGATGTTGAGGCTTTGGAGAGGGTGTGGAAGAGGTTTACCAGGATGTTACATGGATTAGAGAGCATGTGCTATAATGAGAGGTTGGACAAATTTTGGTTGTTTTCTCTGGAGCTACAGAGTCTGATGGGAGATCTGATAGAGGTTATAAGATTATGAAAGGCATAGAGTGGACAGATAATACCTTTTTCCAAGGGTTAAAATGAAATGACCAGAGCTCATGCATTTAAGATGTGAGGTGGGAGTGGATAATTTCAAAGAAGATGTGAGGGGCAGATTTTTTTTTACACAGAGTGATGGGTGCCTGAAATGTGCTGCCTGGGGTGGTGGTTGAGGCAGATATATTAGAGATGTTTAGATAGGCACATGAATGCAAGGAAAACAGAAGGATATGGATGTTCTGTAGACAGAAGAGATTAGTAATCAAACAGCTAGCTAAACTGATTTAGTACAGCGTTATGGGCCGAAGGATCTGTTACTGTGCTGTACTGTTCTCTGTTCTAAAATGGAAAAACAAGGACAGGAGAGAATCAATTTGGGTAATGAAAACCACCAGAGACATTTGTAGGCATAATTTAGATTGGGGAATGTAGAGATGTATCAAACTATAACAATAAAATATCATAGAGAATCTTACCTATAAACCTCATTAGTAGCAACAGTGTGAAGGGTGAGTTCATAAAATATGATATAATTAATATACTGTATGTTGAGGAACAGTGAAGGAGTAGACTATTTTAGCTCTATTAATGTATGATGGGGTAGGTGAACCTGATAGGTAAGGGTTGTTTAGGGAGCAGTCAGTGTTATATGATTGAATTTTATATAATGTTTGAAAGTAATTTGTTGAATCTAAAACCAAGGTCTTGAGTCTGAATAAAGCAAACTACAAAGATATGACACTTGTTTTGGCAACGGTAGCTTAAATAATGATAGTAAACAAGGAGAAGCTAACTTTTAATAGCTAATATATTGTTTATAAGTAAAATATCCCTTTTGAGGCCTTTCTGGTAAGGGAAGGTAAATTAGAAAGATTAGATGCCCATAGTGAAAATGAACTGGTTGAGAGCTGGGAATGATCAAACTTGCAAATGGAAGGAGGCTTGTTATGGGTATATGTGGGAAGGAACTGGGTAAGGAGTGGAAGAATTACATCAAGGTAGGAGTAAGTGCTCTGGGATGAAATCAGCAACACTTCATTGCAAAACTCTCTTTTGCTACTTGAGGCCCTAGAAAGACATCTGATGTGTGCAATCTTAATTTGGGCATCTTGATTTTAATCACTGCACCCTTCAGACAGCAAGACTTCAGTTCATTCTCTAAACCACCCTGTCTTGATGATTTTTTTTTCTTTTTGAAATCTTGAAGTTTAATATCTGTATATAAATTATACAACATTGAGATTAGTCTAACAGCCACAAAACAAAGGAACCCAAAAGAAGCCTTTAAAAAAGACTGTCAAACACCCAATGTACAGAGGAAACAAAACAAATCATGCAAACAATAACCACTAGCAAATAGCACCCGAACTGAAGTCCACAAAGAGTCCATCCACAGACCCTTGGCTCAGCACAGAGTGGAGTCGCAATTTGAACTGACCCAACCCTCGTGTTGGGCCCAACACCCTGACCTTTTCAATGTGGCCTGGTGCCTAAATCGTCATCCAAACGTCAGATCCAGTCGTTTTGATATGCTCTGGGGCCGAGACCCTGCCGCCTCTATTTGGCCTGACCCAACCTTTCCCATTCAGTTTGGTGCTTAAATTGTCATCTAGGTATTGGGTTCAGTCTTATCCTTCACTCTGCTGCCTCGATTCCGACTGTACCTGACCTTTCTAATTTGAAAAATATTAAGCTATGATCTCTGTTTTTGGATTACCATCTCTGGTTATTCACGCAATTTGTTAACTTGTACCAAAGTGCTCCACATGTATGATTGCTAGGCAGCAATCAGGACAGGACAAAAGTTTTGTTAAATGGACAGCTGTTAAGAAAGTTGAAATGAAAGGATACTGTCATACAGTCCTAGACATACAAGGCACTACTGTAAGGCATAGGAGCAGAATTAGGCCATTTGGTCTGCCATTCAATTATGGCTGATTTATTTTTCCCCTCAGCTCCATTCTCCTGCCTTCTCCCCATAACCTTTGATGTCCTTACTAATCAAGAACTTATCAACCTTCACTTTAAATATACCTAGTGACTTGACCTCTACAACCAGTTGTGGCAATGAATTCATAGATAGACTACCTTCTGGCTCAAGAAATTGCTCTTCATCTCTATTATAAAGAGACGTCTTATTCCAAGGCTGTGTCCTCTGGTCAAGATTCATCCTCTATTTGAAACATCTTCTCTGTCCAGGCATTTCAATATTCATTAAGTTTCAATGATATCGCATTCAGTCCTTAAACTTCAACATGTACACACCCAGATCCATCAAATGCTCCTCATATATTAACCCTTTCATTCCCTGGATAATTCTTCTAAATGTCCTCTGGACCCTCATCAATGCCAGCACATTCTTCCTTGGACATGGAGCCCAAAGCTGCTTACAACACTTCAAATGTGGTCTGACAAATGCCTTATAAAGCCTCAGCATTGTATGCATTCTTTTATATTTTTGTCCTCTTGAAATTAAAACTAACATTGCATTTGCTTTCCTTCCTACTGACTCAACCTGTAAGTTTAAGGGAATCCTGAATTAAGACTCCCAAGCCTCTGCACGTACAATTTCTGAATTCACTCTTCTTTAGAAATTAGCTTGTAAGGCTATAGTCCCCTGAAAGTGGCAATTGGAAATGAAGGAGGCATAAGGATGCTTGTCTTCATAAGTCAGAGCACCAGAATATAGATACTTTATTGATCCCAAAGGAAATTACAGTGTCTCAGTAGCATTATAAGTGCACAGTTATACAAATATTCAAACAGAAGTAAGAAAGAATAAAAATAAGTTGCCATAAAATAAGATGTATACAATGTTTACAAGTCAAAGATGACAAGATCACATCCAGGCTATATGTTGGCTCATTATAGGGCCAAGAGTAAGAATAACCTCGTATAGGACTCTTTGGAGCAGTGCTGGGATGTATTTCAACTTGTTACAGGCACTACTAGGCATTTGAATGTTTCTGTTTCTGCTCATAACTCATTATCAATTTCAGCTTCTCAAAATGCAGCTGCAAGAGTTTCCTTGATATGATATACTGTTCTGTGACTACATCCTGTTGCTTTTGCATTTTGTTAAATAAGGTTGTACTTTGGCAACTTAGGGTTTTTCTTGATTTTCACATTTTGCGTATTAATTACCAAATATATAACATGTAAATATTTATTCCGTTTTTGTCTGTTCTATCACCTGCTTTAAAGTAAATCATTTTGCTTCTCATTCTTCTACTAGAACATTGCTACAAATTCACTTGAGTTGCTCATCTGTGGTACATCTCAAGTTTCCAGCTTGTTTGAAATTGTGCCTGTTTAGGCAAATACAGTGTTGATAATCCATATACATCTGATAGAGTAGTGGATCAAATCACTGGATTGGGCAACTCCACTAAGTACTTCTTTCCTGTTGGTTGGTAACCAGTCTGCTGAGATGGAAACAGAAATCCAGATAGGAAAGGAATAAGTCTGAGGAGGACCATTTGAAAGCAAGAGCAGGGATGGGAATGTGCAGTAAAAGTAACAAAATTCTCCATTTGTGCAGTATGTGTGCAGAAGTTCTTTTTCTACAATTGAAAACTAACTTGCTTTCTGACTTTCCCAGTGCTGAAACGTTAATACTACTCCTGCAGAGATGCTGAGTGTTTCCAGCGTTTTTGTTTGTGTTAATTTTTTGACCTCAGGAGTTTGTTACTTTCAGTTGCCAGACCAAATCTTGCCAAATGTTTGCAGTGTCTTTCATATTTCTTGCAGCATTCAACACAAGCTCCTGTTACATCTGAGAACAATCTATTCTGTCCCATTATCTAGTGGCCTATACTCTGTCTGTACTTGCACCAGGAGGGTCTGTTATGGGGTAGGCTTCTTCACTAGAGGGACACAAGTATGTGGAATGAGCTGCCAGTGCAAGCGGTGTGGATGCAAGCTTGATTTCAACACTTAAAGAAATTTGAAAAGGTGAGGAGTATGAAGGGTTTATAGCCTGGCTCTGGGTTGATGAAACTACACAGATAAATGGTTTGGCACAGACTAGGTGAGCTGAAGGGCCTGTTCTGTGCTGTGATATTCTATGAATCTATTCCATATTTGGACCTACTACCTGCCTTGTAATTTTTTTCCCCATTTGGTTCCTGTTGGATTTATTTACTGTTTTGATAATGCATGTTTAAATTTATGAAATGGGAAGAAATTCAGAACAATAGGTGGATGTTGTCTACTTCGATATTCAGAATGCCTTTGACAAGGAACCGCACATGAGGCTGCTAAACAAGATAAGAGCCCATGGTATTACAAGAAAGATATTGCATGGGTAGAAGATTGGCTGAGTGGCAGAAGGAAAACAGTGGTATTAAAGGGGGCTTTTTCTAGTTGGATGCCTGTGACTAGTGATCTGCAGGAGTTGGTGTTGAGTCTGCTGCTTTTCCCATTATATGTTAATGATCTGGATGATGGAATAGATTGTTCTGTGCCCATGTTTGCAGACAATACAAAGATAGGTGGAGGGGCAAGTAGTGTTGAGAAGGCAAGGAGTCACCAGAAGGACTTGGACAGATTAGGAGAATGGGCAAAGAAGCAATAGATGGTATACAGCATAGGGACATCATGCATTTTGGTAGAAAGAATAAAGGCATAGACTATTTTCTAAAAGGGGAGCAATTTCAGAAATAGGAGGTGCCAAGGGACTTGGGAGAATCCTTGTGCAGGATTTTCTAAAGGTAAACTTGCAGGTTGAGTTAGTAGAAAGGAAGACAATGCCAGATTAACATTCATTTTGAGAGCAATATAAAAGCAAGGATGGCATGCTGAAGCTTTATACGGTGTTGATCAGTCTATATTTGGAGTATTGTGAGCAGTTTTGGACCCCATATCTAAGATAGAGATTGATACTTTATTGATCCCACAGGAAATGGCAGTGTCACAGTAGCATTACAAGTGCACAGATATAAATATTAGAAGAGTAGAAAGAATTAAAATAAAAACCACAAACAGTCTAGCAGGAGGGGTCACTTCCCCAGCTATAAAACTTAATGGACGAGGGTAAGAATAGCGCTCTTTGGAGCTGTACAGTTGCCTCAGCCTATTATTAAAAGTGCTCCTCCGTTCAACCAAGGTGGCATGCAGAGGGTGAGAAACATTGTCCAGAATTGGCAGGATTTTCCATAGTGTCCTTTGTTCTACCACAGCCTCCAGTGTGTCCAGTCTGACTCCTATAACAGAGCTAGCCTTTCTAATCAGTTTATTGAGCCTGTTTTTGCATCACTGTGTTGATACCATCGCCCCAGCACACGAACACATAGAAGATTGTACTGGTGAGAACAGACTGAGAGAACATGTGAAGGGGAGGCCTGCATACTCCAAAGGACCTCAGTCTTCTCAGAAAGTAGAGGGGATTCTGGCCCTTCTTCTACACAGTCTCTGTGTTGGTGCTCCAGTCAAGTCTGTCATCCAGGTGCACCTCTAGGTACTTGAAGGTCCTCACCTCATCATCAATAGTAACAGGGAGAAATGCAGGCTTAGTCTTCCTAAAGTCCCATCACCATCTCCTGTGTCTTACTGATGTTGAGCTGCAGATGATTCTGTTTGCACTATTTGACAAATTCCTCCACCAAGATCCTATATTCATCCTTCTGTCTTCCTAACTGTTGCTGAGTCATCAGAAAATTCCTGCAGATGAAATGACTTGGTGACCAGGAAGGAAGGATTACTAAGGAAAGATGTACTGATATTGGAGAGGGTCCAGAGGAAATTTACAAGAATTAACCTGTGAATGAAAGGATTAATGTATGAGCAACATTTGATGGCTCTGGGCTCATACTTGCTAGAGTTTAGAAAAATATTGGGGGTATATCTACTGAATATTGAAAGACCTAGATAGAGTGGATGTGGAGAGGATGTATCAAATAGTGCAAGATTCCAGGACCAGAGGTCACAGCTTCAAAATAGAAGTATGTTCCTTTAAAACAGATAAGGTAGAATTTATTTAGCCAGAGGGTGGTTGAATCTGTGGAACTCATTGACACAGATAACTGTGGAGGCCAATTTCTTGGGTATATTTAAAATGGAGCTTAATAAATTCTTGATTAATAAGGGCATCAAAGGTTGTAGGTAGAATGTAGGAGAATAATGATGAAGGGAATTACAAATCATCTGTGATGGAATGGCAGAGCAGACTTGATGGGCTGAACAGCCTATTTATTCTTAGTCTTATGGTCTAATTGTAACATTATATTTTGCATTCTGTTTTTACTACTACAGTGCATTTTTGTATGGAAGATCTGTCTAGATAGCATGCATACAAGAGCTTCTCACTATATCACAATATTTGTCATAATAGTCTATCAAACCAACCAAAATTGACTCAAGGCTTTAGTCATCTATCCTGACATGTCTCTATACATGTTGATTTTGAAATTTTGTTAAATGCGTTATTGAGGCATTGAGTTCCAAAGTCAGGGAGTTATGTTGCAGCTTTATAAAACTCTTATCAGGCCATCTCAGTAAGTATTGCATACAGTTCTGGTTGCCCTATGACAGGAAGAAAGCTGAGGCTTTGGAGAGAGTGAAGAAGTAGTTTACTGGAATACTGATTGAATTAGAGGGCATGTGTTATTATGAGGGGTTGGACAAGCTCCAGTTGTTTTCTCTTGAGCGGCAGAGGCTGAGGGCAGATCTGTTTTTAGAGGTTATAAGATTATGAGAGGCTTAGACAGAGTAAACAAACAATATTATTTTCCCATGGTTGAAATGTCTAATACCAGAGGGCATGTTTTTGGGACAAGAGGGGTAATTTCAAAGGCGATGGGAGGGGCAAGTTTTTTTTACAGAGTGGTGGGTGCCAGGACTGTGCTACCAGGAGTGGTGATAAAGGCAGACGCATTAATTATTTTTAAGAGACATTTAGATAGGCACATGAATGTGAGGAAAATGGCACATGAATGTGAGGAAAGTGGAGGGTTTTCAACTGTGTAGGCAGAAGAGATTAGTTAGCCATTTGTTTACTAATTTAATTGGTTTGGCACCAACATTGTGTGTTGTAGGTCTTGTTCCTGTGCTGTACTGTTCTATGTTCCTGTGAAGTTTTGTTATATATTCTGTTATGCTATGTGTGTTAAGTAACTGCAACTTAAGGGTCCTAGTTTACAGTGATAGTGTGCAAAAGTTCAGTTCTCCATTTCCACTTTCACTTGTCTTGTGAGCAGAAACTGAACTCATTTTCATGTGCGTGCCATCCACAAGTTCCCAATACTTTCAGTTTAATGTTATGATATGTGCCATTGTGATATTATTTTCCAGGGTGAGATGAATAGTAACTGTTTTATCACTAAGTTCTGTAGATATCCATGATCTCTAAATGGTAATGCTTGAAAATATTTTAATGCTTTGATTCAAGGGGACAATTATTGCACCCCTACATCTGTATTGAGTCTATAGCACTCAAGGTCTGTTTATAATCTGTTTCAGTTACCTTGTCATTACTTTAATAAGACTTGATTCTGCATGATGTTGAAATAAAACATAGTGATTCATTAATTTTTGAATATTTATGAACTCAATTAGTTTGTAGTATCCAGTTACATACACATAGCTTTTTTTCTCGGCTTTTCTGTTATTTGTAGGTAACTGGGAAGTTTATTTTAGTGAAGCTCGGAATTCAAAAGAAAACTTGCACATGATGCTAGCCTAGTTATTGGGTTTATCATTTGTTGGGGGGAAGCGAAAAGCTTTTATTTCTAGTCTTAGCCAAAATATAACTGATTTACCATATTAGGGAAACTGGTGCATAGATTAGTCAGCTGCTGAGGGGTTGCAGGCATTTTCTGCCATCTGAGAACTTGGAGGCCATGCATCCTGCTTGCAGTTTACAGGAATTCACTCCTTTGTCCTTGAGTCCACCCTCCATTTTTGTTTAAGCTACTTATAAAGTGCCTCAGGATTCTCCTTAATTCTACTTACTGAGGAGATCTTATGGCCCCTTTTAAGACCTCCTAATCCCTTGTTTTAAATTCTTTGCTGATTCCTTTACATTCCTCAAGGGACTTGTCTAACTTCAGCTTCCTAAACATTGCATTGGCTTTGAAATTTTTGCTGAAGCTATTGGATTGGGACTTGAACTAACCACCTTCTGATGTGGAGTTAGGAGTGCTTTTAAATGAGCTGCAGTTCAAACAGATGGACAAAGAAATGGTATGTTTTTTTTACTTTTGTCTATTTAATTGGCTCTATATTGATGATTTAATCTTGCTTATCAGCCAGTAGGATGTTTATGGCATAAAAAATATAAACATTCTGTGGGGATGGGTCTTCCCATCAGATGTTTTAACTGATCGTTATGGGCAAGCAAGTACAATCAATAAATGGAGGCTCCAGAGGTGGCTCATTGAAAAGAAAATGTGTTCTAGAATGCAAGAGTTTAATTGTTAAATGCCATCAAATCACATTCTCAGCAATTAACCTGACAATTATCCAAGCAGGTCTGAGACCCTTGTGGCCCACACTTGATGTATATTATCTGCTATTCAGTTTGACTCAGTTTAATTTTTTTTATTGTAATGATTGGTTATTTTTGTGATATAGTTTAAATTCATCTGACCGATCCGCTGTAATTAGATGTTGAAGCTCTCTCTGTAAGGTTAATGTTTTTAGATGTTTTTGTAACAAAACTTGGTCCTTCATGTTTTTTTCTAGCTTTCAGAGCAATTGCAAGATTGATCCACTTTTCCAGTAATATTTCTCCTCACATGAATCTCCTATCACTCACCATGTTCAAGGCAAATTATCGTTACAGTTGTGAGAAGAAAATAGCCCCTGACTGAAATCCACATAGAAACATAGCACAACACGGGCACTTTGGCCCACAATGCTGTGCAGAACATGTCCTCAACTTAGAAATTACCTAGGGTTACCCGTAGCCTTCTATTTTTCTAAGCTCCATGTACCTTTTTTAAGCTCTTAAAAGACCCTATCGTATCCACCACCACCACTGTTGACGGCAGCCTATTCCACACACTCGCCGCTCTCTGCACAAAAAAAAACTTGCCCCTGACATCTCTTCTGTACCTACTTCCAAGCACCTTGAAACTGTGCCCTCTCATATTAGCCATTTCAGCCCTGGGAAAAAGCCTCTGACTATGCACATGATCAATGCCTCTCATTATTTTATACTACTCTATCAGGTCACCTCTCATCCTCTGCCACTCCAAGGAGAAAAGGCAGAGTTCACTCAACCTATTCTCATAAGGCATGCTCGCCAATCCAGGCAACATCCTTGTAAATCTCCTCTGCCACCTTTCTATGGTTTCCACATCCTTCCTGTAGTGAGGTAACCAGAACTGAGCACAGCACTCCAAGTGGGGTCTGACCAGGGTCCTATGTAGCTGTAACATTACCTCTTGGCTCTTAAACTCAATCCCATGGTTGATGAAGACCAATGCACTGTATGCATTCTTAACTACATAGTCAACCTGCGCAGCAGCTTTGAGTGTCCTATGGACTCGGACCCCAAGATCCCTCTGGTCCTTCACACTGCCAAGAGTCTTATCATTAATACTATATTCTGCCATTATATTTAAACTACCAAAATGAACCACCTCACACTTACCTGGGTTGAACTCCAACTGCCACTTCTCAGCCCAGTTTTGCATCCTATCAATGTCCTGCTGTAACCTCTGTCAGCCCTCCACACTATCCACAACACCTCCAACCTTTGTGTCATCAGCAAACTGACTAACCCATCCTTCCACTTCCTCATCCAGGTTGTTTATAAAAATTATGAAGGGGAGGGGGTCCCAGACCAGATCCCTGAGGCACGCCACTGGTTGCTGACCTCCATGCAGAATATGACCCATTTACAACCACTCTTTGCCAATTCTGGATCCTCAAAGCAATGTCCTCATGGATCCCATGCCTCCTGACTTTATCAATGAGTCTTGTATGGGGTACCTTATCAAATACCTTGCTGAAATGCATATAAATGACATCTACTGCTTTATCTTCATCAACATGTTTAGTCACATTCTCAAAAAATTCAATCAGGCTTGTAAGGCATGACCTGCCTTTGACAAAGCCTTGATGACTATTCCAATTCATATTATGCCTCTCCAAATGTTCATAAGTCCTGCCTCTCAGGATCTTCCCCATCAACTTACCAACCACTGAAGTAAGACTCACTGGTCTATAATTTCCTGGGCTATATCTACTCCCTTTCTTGAATAAGGGAGCAACATCTGCAACCCTCCAATCCTCTGGAACCTCTCCCATCCCCATTGATGATGCAAAGATCATTACCAGAGGCTCAGCAATCTCCTCCCTTGCCTCCCACAGTAGCCTGAGTGACATCTCGTCCAGACTAATCCAACTTGATGCTTTCCAAAAGCTCCAGCACATCCTTTTTCTTAATGTCTATATGCTCAAGCTTTTGAATCGGCTGTAAGTCATCCCTACAGTCGCCAAGATCCTTGTCCGTAGTGAATACTGAAGCAAAGCATTCATCTTTCCACTGTCACACTTGATATGTTTTAGCCTCTTGCTCTTCACATACAGGTTTCCTCCGCAGTCCGAAGGTAGAGTGTTCCTATGAAACTGTTTGTAATCCAAAATGTCATAAATCAAAGAAGCAATTACCATTAATTTATATAGGAAAAATTTTTGAGCATTCCCAGACCCAGAAAAATAACCCACCAAATCAAAGCAAATAACACATAAAACCTAAAATAACACTAACATGTAGTAAAAGCAGGAATGATATGATAAATATACACACTATATAAAGTAGAAATATTGTAGGTATGGTGTAGTTTCACTTAACAAACTCCTGAAGACAGCGAGCCAAAATCGATTTGGAGAAAAAAAAATTGTCACGTACACGCATACACACGTGTACGCATGCACAAACAACTGCCCGCACAAGGCTTCACGGTCATTGTAGTCTTTCTCGGGGTAAACACACGTATAAAGTGGGCGTCTTTTTTTCATAAAAGGGAAAATCCTCTTTGGTTAGTGAAAACAGGTACTAATGTAGGTCTTTCATTACAGCGAGTTGTCGTAAAGTGAATGTTCGAAAAGCGAGGCCACCTGTACTTGTAGAATGCCTTGGGGTTTTCTTTAATCCTGCTTGCCAAGGTCTTCTCATGGCCCCTTCTGACTCTTAATTTCCTTCTTAAGCTCCTTCCTGCTAGCCTTATAATCTTATAGATCTCTATCATTACCTAGTTTTTTGAACCTTTTGTAAGCTTTTCTTCTTGACTATATTTTCAACAGCCTTTGTATACCACAGTTCCTGTACCCTTCCATCCTTTCCCCATCTCATTGGAATGTACCTAAGCAGAACGCCACCCAAATATCCCCTGAACATTTGCTACATTTCTGCTGTGCATTTCCCTGTGAACATCTGTTCCCAATTTATGCTTCCAATTTTCTGCCTGATAGCTTCATATTTTCCCCTTACTCCAATTAAATGCTCTCCTAACTTGTCTGTTCCTATCCCTCTCCAATGCTATGGTAAAGGAGATAGAATTGTGATCACTATCTCCACAATGCTCTCCCACTGAGAGACCTGACACCTGACCAGGTTCATTTCCCAATACCAGATGAAGTACAGCCTCTCCTCTTGTAAGCTTATCTACATATTGTGTCAGGACACCTTCTTGAATACTCCTAACAAACTCTACCTCATCTAAACCCCTTGCTCTAGGGATATGCCAATCAATATTTGGAAAATTAAAATCTCCCACCCTGACAACCCTGTTATTATTACACCTTTCCAGAATCTGTCTCCCTGTCTGCTCCTCGATGTCCCTGTTACTGTTGGGTGGTCTATATATATATATTTATATATATAAAAGCACCCAGTACAGTTATTGACCCCTTCCTGTTTCTAACTTCCACCCAGAGACTCAGTAGCCAATCCCTCCATGATTTCCTCCTTTTCTGTAGCCAACACTATCTCTGATCAGCAATGCCGTGCCCCCACCTCTTTTGCACCCCTCCCTGTCCTTTCTGAAACATCTAAAGCCTGGCACTGTAAGTAACTATTCGTGCTGTTGAGCCATCCAAGTCTCTGTAATGGCCACAACATCATATCTCCCAAGTTCCGATCTAAGCTCTAAGCTCATCTGCTTTGTTCATGATGCTTCTTGCATTAAAATAAACACATCTGAAACCATTGGTCTGAGCATATCCCTTCTCTATCACTTGCCTATCCTCCCTCTCGCACTGTCTCCAAGCTTTCTCTATTTGTGAGCCAACTGCCCCTTCCTCCATTTCGGTCCCCCCCCCCAGCAATTCTAGTTTAAGCTCTCCCCAATAGCCTTAGAAAACCTCCCTGCCAGGATATTAGTCCCCCTCAGATGGTCACAAAGCGAAGCTCCACATAGATGGCATCAAGATCAGGGTTGAATTTGTGTCACTTAATATTTAAAATCCCAGCAACACCTGCATCACTGTGCTGCCCTCAACGTGTATTGCCATTGCATATTAATGGAATTAATAGAAAGTTTTTGCCTGACAAAAGGAACACAGGGTTTTCGATCACATGCTGGGAGATATGCAGTTTAGATTGGCATCATCTTCAGTACAGATATAATGGGCCAAAGGGCCTGATCCTGTCCTGTGCTCTTCTATGATTTTTCCTTTATTATTATGGACGTGTATTTATTATCATACATTTGACATCAAGAAGTAGCTTTTACAGAATAAGGCATATTTAAATATAGACACAAGACTTAAATATAAACTGGAAATGCAACAGTTTTGATTTTGAACATTCAAACTTAAGTTGCATTATGAGAGAACAAGTTGAACTGAGCTGTGTTTAGTAAAATGTCTGAAGAGATCTCATGCCATCATTGATTTATCGATGCAACTCATTAATTTAGAAAGAGGAAACTGGCATTCCTATATTTTTGACTTTATAGTCCTGGACTTATTTCCACTTGGCATGATTAACTTATTTTTATTTAATTATTTATGGTTTTATATTGCTATATTTCTTCACTATTCTTGGTTAGTGTGGCTGTAACGAAACCCAATTTCCCTCGGGATCAATAAAGTATGTCTGTCTGTAGTATCAGAAGTATGATGAACAGGGTGATTGATTTGTTGCAATGTGACATTCTGGAACTTTAGCTTTTCTCTACTTCAGATTTGCACTGTAATCTTTGCACAGTTCTGGTGTTTGTACACTATTTATTCTGTGAGCTTCATGCCTGGAAAGGATTTCATTCTTTGAAATGAAAATGGGCCTTTTCTGGTTGGCTACCAATATCCAATATCAACATAGGGGTCGGAGTTGGGACTGCTTTTCACATTGTATGTCAATGATTTGGATAATGGAATTGGTGGCTTTGTGATCAAGTTGCAGATGATATGAAGATAGGTGGAGAAGCAAGTAGTGTTGAGGAAGCAGGGGTGTCTGTAGAAGGACTTGGACATTTTGGGAGAATGGGCAAAGTGGCAGCTAGAATATAGTGTTAAGAAAAGTATGGTCATGCAATTTGGTAGAAGGAATAAAGGATTAAACTATTTTCTAAATGGGGTGAAAATTCAGAAAAGAGAGATGCAAAGGAACTTGGGAATCCTTGTGCAGGATTCCCTAAAGATTAATTTGCAGTTTGAGTCGGTGGTAAGGAAGGCAAATGCACTGTTGTTATTCATTTTGAAGGGACTAGAATATAAGCGCAAGGATGTAATGTTGAGGCTTTATAGGCATTATTCAGATAGAACTTGGAGTATAGATAGGGTAGTAAAGGGAGCTTTTGGTACATTGACCTTTATAAATCAAAGTATTGAGTATAGGTTGGAATGTTATGGTGAGGTTGTATAAGGCATTGGTGAGACCGAATTTGGAGTACTGTGTGCAGTTTTGGTCACCAAATTACAGGAAGGATAAGGTTGAAAGAGTGCAGAGAAGGTTCACAAGGATGTTGCCAGGACTTGAGAAACTGAGTTACAGAGAAAGGTTGAATAGATTAGGACTTTATTCCCTGGAGCGTAGAAGAATGAGGGAAGATTTGATAGAGGTACATAAAATTATGATGGGTATAGATCAGGGGTGGGCAAACTTTTTGACTTGTGGGCCACAAAGGGTTCTAAAATTTGACAGGGGGGCCGGACCAGGAGCAGATGGACGGAGTGTTTTGGTAATACACCTCATAAGAGAAAATAAAATATCATGGGATATGTGCTTTAATTTCAATTGAAAATGAACAAATGCATTACAACAAAAGATCTGTCTTTGAAGTCCCATGGTATTTAGCTATTTATTGAAATGACTTTTAAAACACTGCAAATTAAATGAATAAAATACAGCTTTTTTTTAATAGTAACAGTTATTATTTTAAAGCACTGAAAATTCTGTTATCCTTCAAGATATTATCATCATCACTCTCCTCCTGACTGTCTTTATTTCAAAAACGGTAGGAGATGCAGGTCTACTTGTCCTGCTCCTTCTTATTCAATTGTCCCCCGTGCCAAAACTCAACGACCAGCACAAAGACAGAACAGTGATAGCGCGCCAGTATGCGGAGCGCGTTATTTGATCTGGAGCGCATTTTTTATTTTGAGAACGTACGTGCACCTGCGCACTACTCATGTCCATCACTTAACAGAAATGACATGTAACATGTAAGGCTTATTGAAAAAAATATTTTCAAATGCATTTTTTACATAACACAACGAAGAAACTTATTTTTAATTTCAGTGGGAACAGTGTTGTTGTTCTCCCTTTTTAGCCCGCGCATCAAAGTCTGGATTTAGTTTTGTTGTGGCGATTCTCAGGATGGATCTGAGGTGTTGGTCAGTTAACTTGGATCTGTGGCTGGCTTTGTTGATGTTCATGACGCTGAACACCTGTTCACACAAATAGGTCGAGCCGAACAGAGAGTAAAGCGCAAATGTGGAGTAATACGCTGCATCTCAACAAAGGTCAATGTATATAGAATGTGTCATCTATTGGGAAAATGCCAGAATAGCGGGGAAAAAACGTTAACAAGGTTTATTAATATAATTTCATCAAGTTCTGCGGGCCGGATTAAAAAGCTTAACGGGCTGCATATGGCCCGCGGGCCGTAGTTTGCCCATGCCTGGTATAGATAGAGTGAATGCAAGCAGGCTTTTTCCACTAAGGCTAGGGGAGAAAAAACCCAGAGGACATGGGTTAAGGGTGAAGGGGGAAAAGTTTAAAGGGAACATTAGGAGGGGCTTCTTCACACAGAGTGGTGGGAGTGTGGAATGAGCTGCTAGATGAAGTGGTCAATGCGGGCTCACTTTTAACATTTAAGAAAAACTTGGACAGGTACATGGATGAGAGGTGTATGGAAGGATATGGTTCAGGTGCAGGTCAGTGGGACTAGGCAGAAAAATGGTTTGGCACAGCCAAGAAGGGCCAAAAGGCCTATTTCTGTGTGGTGTGTTCTATGGTTCTATTGTGAACAGTTTTGGGCCTCTTATCTAACAAAGGGTGTGTTGCTATTGGAAAGTGTTCAGAGAAAGTTTGCGAGAGGAGTCCACGAATGAAAGGGTTAATATATGAAGAGTATTTGATGGCTCTGGGTCTTCGCTCGCTGGAATTTAGAAAAACGAGGGAAGATCTCATTGAGTATTATCGAATATTGACAAAAACTTATCTGTATCTGAATTCAATTCTGTAATCCACTTTTGCAATTCCCCTATTGGACTATAAGTGAAACATTTTTATTTTAACAAGCTGTACTTTTTGAATGTACCAGCACTCTGTCTGCCTGCTGGAATATAAAAATGGTTTTTAGCCTTTTTTGTAATGACATTGTGTGAACTCAGCATGTGAACCATTTGGTTCCAAACAATTCATTAGTCCTTAATTCAGCATTTACAATGTAGTTTGAATAGTTCTTAAGTTACATTAACCAGCTGCAACCACAAGGGACAGAGGGGAATCTAACTTTTCAATCTGTATTTTTGATTAAAGCTTAAGTGCTGTTAGCGAGGTATTCTTAAGAATTTGGTACACCTTTTGGTTATTGTTTAGATTCTGTTAATTTCTCTCATGATCCAGGTGTCAACATTGAATTCAACAGTTCTAGAACAGTCTTTTTCCTTTTATTCAGAACTGGCCAATTCTTTAAAAAAGGCCATCAACCTGCAATGCAGACTGTTTCTGGTATTTTTCTTATATTTCAGATTTCCAGCATTTGCATTGCTTTGCTTTGCTTCTCCAGTTTGAATCTGAAGCTTCATCGTTCTGCTAGTTTTCTCATGAAGGTTTTTAAGACTTGAAATATTAATTCTGGCTCTTTGCTGTCTGATTGTTTTAGACTGCAGCACATGTAGTGTTATTTTTAATTTGCTATCTTTCCTGTTTTTTTTTGTTCATTCAACTCATTTCACATTTTTCTCCCTTCTACAAGAGATGCAAAACAGATAATTGGTAATTGAAAACTGTTTGCCATTCACTCTCAGCTGGCACTGGCACTATCAATGTCATCCAGAGTCTCTTGGCCTCCACTATGATGTATATTCCCTGGTGATCTCTCAATTTATCTCCCTCTTAAAATAACATTTGATTTCTGACCGTTCTGATGAAAGATCATCAACTAAACCATTAACTCTTTGTTCCCTTTGATACTGTCTGACCTGAATATTTCAGGTTGTATTCCTAGTTCCTCTTTATTTGTTACCAATTTTCACATTGTCAAATCACTTCCCCTAATGATGAACAAACTCCGGTTTTATTTTAACACATGTTCAAGTCTGCTTTCATATTCCAGAAGGAGCCATTTAAAACTATTGTCATATCTACTGCTTTGGAACCAAGTATAATGTGTCACCATCTTAACAGTTTCTGTATATTTCTGTTAAAACATATTCTTAAAAAAATAACATTTAAGGAAAATTGAAGGAGACTTTGATTTAATTATTTTTGAGCCAAACTTGGCTCTCAAGCATGGTTACAGTGACACCATGTCAAAACTAATGTATTTAAGTATATGAACCTAGTTCACATAGATCTTGATTTTGATGACAGGAAGTTGGTGTTAGAAGAGATAATTTGTATGAAATTTTGTGGTGTGGTTTTTCACCCAGATTAGCCAAAAAAAAAACCCCTACAATTACTTACTATAATTGTTGGCCTGAAGGTGTAATTTCGAGTACAGACCAGTTTTCAAGAAACTATTTTTGGGTACTGAAATAGTTTATTGTCTTTCAGTGTAGCCACACTTGGTATCTTTGAATTGCACTGTAGTGTCTCGTAAATAATTTCAACCCAAACTGTAAATGATTTCAAAAATGTAACTCCTCCAAGTTGGTATCCACAGAAGAAGGGAAAATGTTCAAGCTAGAAAGAAAAGGTTACTAACAAGTTGATGGAAGAAAACAAAGTGATTTCTAAATTGTGAAGAAAGATTAAGCAATTTTGTAAATTTCTCTCTAGTTCCATAGTGCTTTATACCTAATGAAATTCCCTTTTGAGGGTGAAAAGATGTTGTCCAAATCAACATGGCCCAACTTTCATTATTACTGCACATCACAACAGGAGTGGGTTTTAACATGCTTGTTCAAAAGATGGTGCATCTACCACACTGTCATTTCTGATCCTCTAACTTTTTGATTATTATACTGTAAACCTGCCAGTTAAGTTGCCAACAGTAGTAATTTTCAAGATTTTATTTTTCAGTCATGCCAAATGCATTTTTACCAGTATTTACAATGATGACTCATCGTTAGTCCAGACCTGTGCTATGTGGTGTGGTCAGTATTATCCGAATCAAGTTTATTATCACTGGCATGTGTCATGAAATTTGTTAGCTTAGCAGCTGCGGTACCATGCAATACAATATAAGAGAGGGGAAAAATTAATCAATTACAGTAAGTATATGCATATTAAATAGGTTTAAAATAGTGAAAAAAACAGAAGTAATAGCTATTTTTAAAAAAAAGTGAGGTAGTGTTCATGGGTTCAATGTCCATTTGGGAATCGTATAGCAGCGGGAATGAAGCTGTTCCGAAATTGCTGAGTGTGTGCCTTTAGGCTTCTGTACCTCCTTCTTGATGGTAACAATGAGAAGAGGGCATGCCCTGAATGATGGGGGTCATTAATAATAGATGCTGCCGTTCTGAGGCACCACTCCTTGAAAGTGTCTTGGCTACGAAGGTGGCTAGTACCCAAAATGGAACTGACCACTATTACAACTTTCTGCATCTTTCTTCAATCCTGTGCAGTAGTTCTCTCCCCCCCGCCCCCATACCAGACATTGATGCAGCCTGTCAGAATGCTCTCGACAGTACACCTAAAGAAGTTTTTGTGTGTTTTAGGTGACAAACGAAATTTCTTCAAACTCCTAATGAAATTTAGTCACTGTTTTGCTGCCTTTATAACTGTTCTGATATGTTTGAGACCAGGATAGATCCTCAGATCTTGACACCCAAGATCTATCTCTCCACGTCTGATCTCACTGAGGATTGGTTCATATCTCTTCGTCCTACCCTTCCTGAAGGCCACAATCAGCTCTTTGATCTTACTGACATTGATTGCAAGGTTGTTGCTGTGACCCCACCCAACTAACTAGTATATCTTGTTCCTGAACACCTTCTCATCTCCATCTGAGATTCTACCAACAATGGGTGTATCAACAGCAAATTTATAGATGGTATTTGAGCTCTTCATAGCCACATGGTCTTAGGTATAAAGGGAGTAGAGCAATGGGCTAAGAAAGCCCTGAGATGCACCAGTGTAGATCGTCAATGAGAAGAAGATATTATCACGAATCTGCACAGAATGTTGTCTTCCAGTTAGGAATTCGAGGATCCAATTGCAGAGGGAAGTACAGAGGCCCATGTTCTGTAGCTTATCAATAAAGACTGTGGAACTGATGGTGTTAAATGTTGAGCTGTAGTCAACAAGCAGCATCCTGATATAGGTGTTTGTATTGTCCAGGTGATCTAGGGCTGTGTGAGGAGTGATTGAGATTGCATCTGCCGTAGACCTGTTGTGGCGATAGGCAAATTGCAGTGGGTCCATGTCCTTGCTGAGACAAGAGTTCATTCTAGCCATGCCAATTCTCTCAAAGTATTTCATCACCGTAGATGTGAGTGCTACTGGGCAATAATCATTAAGACAGCTCACACTACTCTTTTTAGGCACTGGTATAATGGCTGCCTTTTTGAAGCAGGTGGGAACTTCTGACTGTAGCAGTGAGAGGTTGAAAATGTTCTTGAATGCTCCCACCAACTGGTTGGCACAAGTTTTCAGATACTGCCGCCTTACAACAGTTCACCCTCCTGAAGGATAGCCTAACATTAGCCTCCAAGACAGATCACAAGGTCACTGGGTGCATTGGGGATTGTTACAGCTGCAGTTATATTCTCCTTTTCAAAGTGGGCAAAGAAGGTGTTGAGCTCATCTGGTAGTGAAGCATTGCTGCCATTCATGCTATTGGGATTTGCTTTGCAGGAAATAGTGTCCTGCAAACCCTGCCAGAGTTGACGTGCATCCAATGTTGCCTCCAACCTTGCTCAGAATTGTCTCTTCACTTTTGAAATAGTTATCCAAGACATACCTGGTTTTCTTGTACAGACCTGGAACACCAGACTTAAATGGCACAGGTCTAGCCCTCAGCAAATGATGAACCTCTTGGTTCATCCAAGGCTTTCGGTTTGGGATTGCACAGCAAGTTTTTATAGGCACATACTCAACCACACAGGTTTTAATGAAGTCGGTAACAACTGCAGTATACTCATCCAGATTCAAAGATGAATCCTTGAATGTAGTCCAGTCCACCGATTCAGAGCAGCCTTGTAGGTGCTCCTGTGCTTCCTTGTCCATAACTTGGTGCTGCAGACTTCAGTCTCTGCCTATACTCAGGGAGTAGAAGTACAGCCAGGTGATCAGACTTGCTGAAGTGAGGGCATGGAATAGCATGGTAGGCATTCCTGATTGTGGTATAACAGTAATCCAGTGTGTTGTTTCCCCTAGTACTACAAGTGATTTGTTGATGGTAATTATTTAGTGACTTTTTCAAGCTGGCCTGGTTAAAATTCCCCAAAATGATGGTGAAGATGTCAGGATGTGCTGTTTTGGGGATTGATTCAATCATCCAGAGCCTGTTTGACATTGGCCTGAGTTAGATGTACACCACGACCAAAATGATCACAGAACTCTCCCAAGATGGGTAAAATGGACGGCACTTAATTGCAAGATATTCCAGGTCTGGTGAGTAGAATTGGAACAACACTGATACATTTATGCACCACAAGGAGTTTATCATAAGTCATATACCTCCACCTCTGCTTTTGGGAGACTCGACAGTTCTATCCTGATGGCGTAGACTAAACCCGTTAATCTGAATCACTGCGTCTAGTACGAAAGTGTTTAAGAAGGATCCCTTGAAACAAAGGATGCAAACATTACTAATGTCCCTTTGATACAGCACCCCTAGTTCTGTGATCTTCAAATTTATTTACTAGAGACCGTGTGTTTGCAGCAAGATAGTTGGTATTGGCAGTTGTAAACTCTGTTTTCTTAAATGCACCCGGATCCCTGAACAGAAGCCACATTTCTTACTAGGAATCCGGTGAGAAGTATGGTCACAATCAGCATTGTTTCCATTGGTTTAAGCGACGATAGATTAAGACATCTTTAATAACTCTACAGACCTTGGAAGCAGCTATGATTCTCAGCTGTAGCAGGCTGAAATGGGAATGTTTATTCATATCCATCGAGCTGTGCTGCACGAGATCACTGTCTTCACGGCATCCCGGAAGTAAAAGAGCAGTAGAAGTTGAGTACCCTTC
This sequence comes from Hypanus sabinus, assembly GCF_030144855.1. NCBI lineage: Eukaryota > Metazoa > Chordata > Chondrichthyes > Myliobatiformes > Dasyatidae > Hypanus > Hypanus sabinus. The sequence goes on along the minus strand of NC_082712.1, from coordinate 170,983,520 downwards.
ATTTGAATCGAAATGCTTGGGGCTGGAAGTGTTTTGAATTTTGGATTATTTTCAGATTTTGGAATATATAATAAAGTAGCTTGGGATTGCCATCATTTCCCAGTCTGAATTTATGTGTTACCAGTAAGCAGCCTGTGTCTTATACTTGTTCGTCATGCATAGGTACTTAACAGTAAAAATTATTACATCCCATTAATATATTGAAAATTATAGTGTGTGCAGGGTAACAAAAGAAGCCCAGTAGCATCAAAAGAATACCTGAATTAGCTGTTGATCAACAGCAAATAGCAACAGGAATTCAGCCATGTTTTAATTAAAGGGTTACACTACACAGCATCTGTATTTTACGCTTTTTTAGGTTTTATGTAAGGTATAAAAACAATCAACATTGTAGACTTGTTCTGGTATTAGATGTTCATCAGAGACGATTTTTGGAAAGTTACCTGCTGCTTTATGATCAGCAGGGTTTATCTTTAAAATCTTTAAAAGTTTAATGATGTGCTTTTTCTTAAATCTCTGCAGCCAGCTTGCAGAATATTCACAACTATTTTCAATTTTCAGTTCACCTTTGCTTGTTTCGTGATTTGCATATGTTATACAGGCAGTCCCCGAGTTGCAAACGTCCGACTTATGGACAACTCGTACTTACGAACGGCCTGCCATAAAGCCTATTATATTGAAAATCTGAAAGTACAGTGGTTCTTAGTAATGAACGCACACACTATGTTGTGACGCTCATGAAAACATTGCACGGCTTCAGCGGTTCGTCGCCTCGTGGAAAGCTGTCCCACCATTTTAAGTCGGATCATGTTGCCGTTAACACTGTGCTTAGTGTGTAACTTTGTATTTGGCTTAAATTTTTCTCTTAATTACCCTTGGAACCATGTCTCCAAAGCATAAGTCCGATGCAAGTGTTGATGATGCATGAAAGAAAAAGAAAACGATCGCAATTGAAAATAAAATGGAAATAATAAAGCGATCAGAAAGAGGTGAGACGCCATCAGTCATTGGAAAAGCATTAGGCTACAGTCGGTCAACGATTGGAACAATTTTAAAGGATAAAGTGAGAATAATTGAGTATGTGAAAGGCCCTATTCCGATGAAAGCTACAATTATTACTAAGCAACACAGTGGTTTGATTATTGAAATGGAAAGGCTATTGTTAATTTGGTTAGACGATCAAAATCAGCGTAATATTCCTATTAGCCTTACTTTACTGCAAGAAAAGGATTGAAGCCTTTTCAATTATTTAAAAGCTGCACGTACAGCAAGTGAAGGTGCTTGTGATGAAGAATTTCTTGCGAGTAGGGGTTGGTTTAATCGTTTCAAAGTGAGGGCAGATTTACTTATTATTAAAGTGCGAGGTGAAGCAGCGAGTGCCAATTTAAGTGCTATGAGTGATTTTCCTGAAATGTTTTAAAAAAATTGTTGGAGGGAGGTTATTTGCCAGACCAAATACTTAATGTAGATGAGACTGGCTTATTTTGGAAAAAAATGCTTGAAAGGACCTAAATTTCAAAAGAGGAAAAAGTGCACCAGGGCTTAATGTAAATGGTAGGGCATTGAAGAATGCAGTGGAACAGAGTGATCTAGGAATAATGGCGCATAGTTCCCTGAAGGTGGAATCTCATGTGGATAGGGTGGTGAAGAAAGCTTTTGGTATGCTGGCCTTTATAAATCAGAGCATTGAGTATAGGAGTTGAGATGTAATGTTAAAATTGTACAAGGCATTGTTAAGGCCAAATTTGGAGTATTGTGTACAGTTCTGGTCACCGAATTATAGGAAAGATATCAACAAAATAGAGAGAGTACAGAGAAGATTTACTAGAATGTTACCTGAGTTTCAGCACCTAAGTTACAGGGAAAGGTTGAACAAGTTAGGTCTTTATTCTTTGGAGCATAGAAGGTTGAGGGGGGACTTGATAGAGGTATTTAAAATAATGAGAGGATAGATTGAGTTGATGTGGATAGGCTTTTTCCATTGAGAGTAGGGGAGATTCAAACAAGAGGACATAATTTGAGAGTTAGGGGGCAAAAGTTTAAGGGTAACACGAGGGGGGTATTTCTTTACTCAGAGAGTGGTAGCTGTGTGGAATGAGCTTCCAGTAGAAGTGGTAGAGGCAGGTTCGGTATTGTCATTTAAAGTAAAATTGGATAGGTATATGGACAGGAAAGGAATGGAGGGTTATGGGCTGAGTGCGGGCCAGTGGGACTAGGTGAGTGTAAGCGTCAGCATGGACTGGAAGGGCCGAGATGGCCTGTTTCCGTGCTGTAATTGTTATATGGTTATAAGGCATCAAGGATAGGCTAATGTTATTGCTTGGGGGTAATGCATCCGGGGATTTCAAACTCAAACCTTTGCTTGTGTATCGCTCCCTAAATCCAAGGGCATTTTGCCATATCATTAAGGCATCTCTTCCCGTTATTTGGAAGGCAAATTCAAAGGCTTGGGTTACAATTGCCATCTTTGAAAATTGGATCTTGAACCATTTTGTTCCTGCTGTTGAATGTTATTGCTTGGCCAAGAAAATTCCTTTCAAGATTCTCCTTGTGCTTGACAACGCATCTGAACATCCAAGCACTTTAGATAACCTTCACCCCAATATAAAAGTCATATTTTTACCCCCCAACACTACATCGCTACTTCAGCCAATGGATCAGGGAGTCATGGCCTCCTTTAAGGCCTATTATTTACGACAGACCTTCTCACAAGCAGTCAGGGCTACCCAAGATGATTTGATGAGCTTAAGGGAGTTCTGGAGGGATTATAACATCTATGATGCCATCAAAAATATTGCTGATTCTTGGGATTAAGTTAAATAGTCAAATATGAAAGGAGTGTAGTTTAAATTGTGCACCCAGTTTGTGCATGCTTCTCAGGGATTTACAGTTAACGATATTGTCGAAGCCCAGCAAGCTGTGGTTGATATTGGTAATGAACTGCAGTTAGACATCAGTGAAAATAATGTTGTAGAGTTACTCGACTCCCATGCTGAAGAACTGACCAATGACGGCCTTATGGATCTAGAGCAGCAGATGGTGGCATTTGAGGAAAAAGAAGGTGACTGTGACCTAGGAACTCTGGAACCGAAAAAGTTAGCTGAAGCCTTTCATCTCATTGAAGCAGAGATGGCCAAGTTAGAGGAGCAAGATCCCAATACAGAGAGGTTCACCAAAATTTACCGTGCAGTTACCGAGAACCTCAGCTGCTACAAGGCCATCTATGACGAAAAAAAGAAAAGCTCTGTACAAGCCTCCCTTGATGCCTACTTCAAGAAATTGACAGTAGTAAACCTGCCGTCTCCAGCAGCAGAATCAAAACCTGACTCTCCAGCACCAGGTCACAAGATCACATTGACAGAAAACGATCACGGTTGAAAATAAGGTGGAAATAATAAAGCGATCGGAAAGAGGTGAGGTGCCGTCGGTCATTGGAAAAGCGTTAGGCTACAGTCGGTCACTGATCGGCACAATTTTAAAGGATAAAGTGAGAATAATGGAGCATGTGAAAGGCCTTGCCCCGATAAAAGCTACAATTATTACTAGGCAATGCAGTGGTTTAATTATTGAAATACATATGTTTCTTCTGTTTTATATGCATAGAAAGGTAAAATATATATTATATACTAAGACCAACACTTGACTAACTGACACTAAATAATACCGGATGTACCTATTCCGACTTGTGTACAAATCTGACTTAAAGACGGACTCAGGAACGGAACTCATTTGTAACCTGGGGACTGCCTGTAGTTCACTCTGAAGCTTACAAATGCATCTTCATTTTTTGCTTTATGCAGTGTTTTTCTATTTTTCATTAACTTCTATTTGTTACATCTATCAGAACTGTCACCTGGGAACCTTCCCAGCGCCTTGTAAACACTCGAAAAAATTAGGATTTTGGAGGTATTTTGACTTTGGAGTTTCAGACAAGGGGTACTCAAGCTGTAATATATTCTGTGCACCTGGACCATAATATAACAACTAAGTTGCAGAAGGATAGGATTGAGATGATTATGTGATTGATAAATGATCAGATCACATAGGAACATTTTAAGTTGAGATAGCCAAATAAAGTTGGCTACAATCATGTGAGAGTTGGGAGACTGGTTGAAAGATTTAAGCTAATTGATGGAACTGAGCAAAATTTGGTGGAAAATGGTGAGAAACCATATTGAGAAGAACTTTCTTAAATTTGCTTTCAGATCTACTAGTTTATACATTTGAATGGTTTAATGTATGCAATTTAGTAAGTGATCAAATGGTTTTGAATCAAAGCAGGGGTGAAACTATTCTCTGCAAGGCTCTTAGTATTGGTGTACTTTCAGCTCGAGTTTACTAAATTCCAGATTTAAGGCCAAAAGTGAAGGGTCTCGGCCCAAAACGTTGACAGTGCTTCTCCCTATAGATGCTGCCTGGTCTGCTGTGTTCCACCAGCATTTTGTGTGTGTTGCTTGAATTTTCAGCATCTGCAGATTTCCTCATGTTTGCATTTTACAGTCATGGTACGTTTAGGAATACAAGTGGTTGTGAAGAATCCAGTGGATAAAAAAATAGACATAATGCATTAATGTACTGATATTGAAGACTTTAAGAATGTCAAAACTCTTTATAGCCATTAGAGGATTTTTGAAATGTGACCACTCTTGATAAGGTAATAGTCTCAGTCTGCCATCTGTGAATAACAGCCAGCGTGACTTTTCTTAATTAAGGCTGTAAGAGCATATTGCATTTACTTATCTAACATTAAATATTTCCAGAAAGGTATTGCATTGTTAGAAGAAAATAATGTAGGTTTTATCTGTAGGAATTTGGCTGGAAGTACTGTTGATAATGGAGTGAACAGAGCATGTGGTACGTTAATTGTGTGGCTTTTATATCAGTTTGTATATTAAGGTCCAGTTTTGGAGCTAGGTTATGCTAAATGAAGTAGCTGCATGAATGTTGACTCTGTCATGGATAAAATATGACTTTTTTGCTTTAATTTTCTTGCTGTAATCACCTCTATTAATTTAAATTTCCATTAATGTAGAAGTTGGACATGTATATCTCTAACGTTGGCATTCCTTCCATAATTCATACGTTATGACAGGTTTACAAAGGTTTGATCAGTGAGGCAGGTGACATGCGCTTCCTTTCTAATGTGTGCAAATTCAGATTTATTTATCACATGTACATAGAAACAAACAGTGAAATACGTTATTTGTGTCAACTAATACACCCAAGGATGCAGACAGGTTGTCTTCGGCCTCCTGCAGACTCACTGATTCGCAGACATTGGGCCTTAGATTTCTCCAGCACACTGAGAGTTTCAGAGTTTAGGGTTTGGTTATTAACCTTTGATTTATGGACTTCTGGTTGAACTTTGCCCTTTGATATTTGGTATTAACTTAGCACTTGTCAATGACAGGAAAGGAAGACCCAAACACTGGGCCTGTAATTCTGGTCTCGCTGATTTTCGTACCTAGGGAGTCACTGGCCCTCATTCCTCCAGTCGACAAGGAACTCAGATTCTGGAGCGTGCTGATGACTCACTGATCTGTGGCGGGGAACAGCTGCCCTCGTCCACGCTGGTCTATCAGCACAAATTCCGGCCACGTCCATTTTAATGGCCTTCGAATGCAGAGTGGAGGCCAGGGCTCTGGGCTGTCCTCTAACTCCCCCACAGCCCTGCTCCTAAACTTTAACCCGACCCCTAACTCTCTCTCTGTCCCCCAAACCAAAAAGCTAAGTCTGAGCTGCATCCTCGACAGAGACCACAGCTCAGCGGCATCTTTAATCATTTTGCCAGTGCAGGAGTGTTACTTCCCAGAGTCGGGAGCCATTTGAGGCTATTGACTTCACTATTTCAATAATGAATTTTTTATAATCAGTTGCACAGCACTGTTCTGTGTGGTGAATGTCTTACCAGGACACAAATAAAATGCTCTACAGTAAAGTTCACCAAAGGCAAAGCAATTCATAATTTTTTTTGTTTTTGGAGCCTATGTGGATTCTTCAAATATTTGTGCCTGTATCTTTTTCTAATTTTCAACAGATGTTGCTTTAAGGTAGTGGTATGGTGCATCTATACTTATGGATACTTTGGAGGAATGGGACATTATTATAGGAATTAAAGTGTTGCGCAAATTTCTTTGGTCACTTTAAAGTAGAACAATAGCAAAGCTCAGGACATGTGTTTGCGCAACTAGTGCTAAATTTTCAGCATCCGTGAGTTTGGCTGACTGTCATAGGTATTTGCGAGTGTTGGAGTTTACTGTGGGTGTCTGTCACTTTATTATCATTTGGGATTGTCCATAAGCTGCCATCAAGAAGTCCTCAAAACATTAAATATCTACTTTTGTCGATGGGAGAGAAAAGATTAATGAAGAGCTTTTCAGTTTTGCTCTCATGCCAGAAACAAACTTTGGAAGTTGTGAGGGATAGGCATTGATTGCAATAGCTGCACTGAGATCTGAATTTGCCTAAGTTATTTGGGAAGTGAGTGCAATGATGTAGAACTGTTCATTTGTTTTCTTGGTATTAGCAGGATGATGACCTTGGCCTACTTCCTTTGGTTTTGACGCTCTTGCGCTTCAGTGAATAGTTGTAAGAAATTTGGCAAACATCTTTTCTCAAGGTTCTTTGAAATTTTTGGCTAAATCCCAAAGTTCAAAGTAAATTTATTATCAAAGTATGTACAGTGTACATCACATACTAGCCTGAGATTCATTTTCTTGCAGGCATTTACAGTAGAAAAAATACAATGGAATCAATGAAAAAATAGACACGAAGACTGACAAACAACTAATGTGCAAAAGACAAACTATGTAAATTTAAAAAACAAATAGATAATCCTGAAAGCATCAGTTGTTGAATCTTTGAAAGTAAGTCAGTAGGTTGTGTAGTAATTCCATCTAATTATTAGCTTTTTTTCCCTGTAGCAGCCAATGACGTGTTTATTCCTTCCACTGTGTGTGTTGTGATGGGATTCCTGGCCAGTGCTGGTCATGAGGCATTTTTGATAGTGTGTAGGGAGGAAGCTTGTGATTCTTTTTGAAGTGGTGAGGGTAATGAGAGAGGGTTCCATTTTGGATAGTTAAAGATTTCAAAAAGATAAGTCAGTGACAGGTGCAATCTCAATGGCTCTTCACAGGGCTTTAGACCGCCTGGACAACACAAACACCTATGTCAGGATGCTGATCATCGACTATAGCTCAGCATTTAATACCATCATTCCCACAATCCTGATTGAGATGTTGCAGAACCTGGGTCTCTGTATCTCCCTCTACAATTGGATTCTCGACTTCCTAACAGAAAGACCACAATCTGTGGGGATTAGTGATAACATCTCCTCTGTACAATACTGGGGCATCACAGGGATGTGTGCTTAGCCCACTGCTTTACTCTCTATAACATCCATGACTGTGTGGCTAGCAGTCATAGCTCAAATAAAATTATAAATTTGCTGATGATACAACCATTGTTGGTAGAATCTCAGGTGGTGATGAGAGGGTGTACCGCAGTGAGATATGCTAACTAGTGGAGTGGTGTTGCAGCAACAACCTGGCATTCAATGCCAGTGAGATGAAAGAGCTGATTGTGGACTTCAGGAAGGGTAAGACGAAGGAACACATACCAATCCACATAGAGGGATCAGAAGCGGAGAGAATGAGCAGTTTCAAATTCCTGAATGTCAAGATCTTTGAGGATCTAACATGTCAAAGCAGTTACAAAGAAGGCAAGACAGCAGCTATACTTCCATTAGGAGTTTGAAGAGATTTGGTACATCAACAAATACACTCAAAAACTTCTATAGATGTACTGTGAAGAGCATTCTGACAGGCTGTTTCACTGTCTGGTATGGAGGGGCTACTGCACAGAACTGAAAGAAGCTGCAGAAGGTTGTAACTTTAGTCGGCTCCATCTTGGGTACTAGCCTGCAAAGTACCCAGGACATCTTCAAGGAGCGGTGTCTCAGGAAGGTAGCTTCCATTATTAAGGACTTCCAGCACCCAGGGCATGTCCTTTTCTCAATCTTAACCATCAAGTAGGAGGTACAGAAGCCTGAAGGCACACATTCAGTGATTCAGGAACAGCTTCTTCCCCTCTGCCATCCGATTCCTAAATGGACATTGAACCTTTGGACACTACCTCACTTTTAAAAATATATGGTATTTTTGTTTTTTGCACGATTTTTAATCTATTCAATATATGTATACTGTAATTGATAATACTTTATTATTTTTTCTCTTTTATATTATATATTGCATTGAACTGCTGCTGCTAAGTTAACAAATTTCACGTCACATGCCGGTGATAATAAACCTGATTCTGATGACCGACAATTGAAGGAGGAGGAAGAAGTCATTGAGCTCCTAGCAAAATAATCTTGTTACCCTTAATTTCTCTATAGCTTTACTCCCTCACAAGCCCATCATATGATACTAAATTGATAATTGAATCAATGTTGGGGACTTCAATTAGACTTGGTTGAATCTCCCCTCTCCCCTCTCCCCTCTCCCCTCTCCCCTCTCCCCTCTCCCCTCTCCCCTCTCCCCTCTCCCCTCTCCCCTCTCCCCTCTCCCCTCTCCCCTCTCCCCTCTCCCCTCTCCCCTCTCCCCTCTCCCCTCTCCCCTCTCCCCTCTCCCCTCTCCCCTCTCCCCTCTCCCCTCTCCCCTCTCCCCTCTCCCCTCTCCCCTCTCCCCTCTCCCCTCTCCCCTCTCCCCTCTCCCCTCTCCCCTCTCCCCTCTCCCCTCTCCCCTCTCCCCTCTCCCCTCTCCCCTCTCCCCTCTCCCCTCTCCCCTCTCCCTCTCCCCTCTCCCCTCTCCTCTCTCCCCTCTCCCCTCTCCCCCCCTCTCTAAACTGTTAAAAACAGATATATGGGCATAGCCAAGCACACGCATGTCTCCATTTGCCAGAAACTTTTTGGATTATTCTAGTAGTGTTCACTATTGTGGCTTTCTGGACATTTACATAAATGTTGCTGTGTAGGCTGAATTGTTTAATGCTATTGTGTAGTGACTTCGGGATGATCCCAGTTGTTGATATTGCTATTGGGACAAAGTTCATGTTCCTTAGTCTTTCAAATTTGTCTTTTAATTCAATATATTTCTGGTGTTTTTCGCTGCTTGGTTCTGTATATTATGAATATTTGGAATGGCAATGTCTATTAAGTAAGTTGTTTATCCAGTTATTATGGATTACCCCATCTGTAATAATGGATTGCTCGTAATATAGTTTGTAGGACTGACTCAAACTGGATTAGGCTTGTATTTATATAGTAAGGTATGGTTTCTTTTATGAATTTTTATTTTATTTTAGTGAATGATGTTTGCCACTCGATCAAAGAGAGTTAAGCTGCTGCAGGATCCTGTAATGTGTTGGATTGTTTCTGTAATTATCGTATATAATTTGTTGGTCCCGTAAGTATATTTGATAATTTTTTGGTGTTGATCACCTGGTCCTGTATTGCCACAAGGAACCCTCTATTTCTGGGCTGATGTCTCCAATTTTGAGCCAGGTTTTCAATGCTTCTTTGTTGATACCAAGTCTGCTCAGATCGTGGTGATGCCTTCCATGGAAGGTCATGCTCTTCAAACTTTTTCTTTAAATATACTTCATTTTTCTCAGTTGTGCTTTCATTTAATTTTAATGGTGTGCACTTACCAGAAATGCATATGCTTGCATGAAGTGCTGAATCTTGTTATCCTTGATGTTTTATCTGACTTGTGTAAATTTTTTATTCCTCTTCCTTCTGTAGTGTTAATCTAAATGCAGTGTTTTCTAAAGTTGGTCATTTCAGTTATTTTTCTTTGTAAATTTTGCAGATCAGTTTTGGATCAAGATATTATGCAAAAAGAATATGCTAATATGGCTATAGCGAAAGTGTTTATTGCCTTTGTTAAATTTTCACTACTGAGCTCTGTTTAACAGGTTTTCTTAAGCCTTGAAATAAATTCTGTTGAAGGTTTTTCCTTTATTGCACTATGATCTATTTTCTTTGTTGCTACTCTAGATACTTATGTTTCATATTCATCCATGGGTTGTATTGTTTCCTGCTGTTCTGTTTTATATTTTACTAGCTGTGTTGCACCTTTGTTTAATGTTTTGCCCTAATCTAGTCCAAAGTTCATGCTTGTATCTTTAGAAAATAGTTATATTATTTGAATTATTTGCTTTGGCTTTACTGATGACGGAGTATATAATTTCAAATTGTCCATGTGTCAAGGTATAATTTGCCATCTCCAATGGGACCCCACCGCCAAGCACCTCCTTCCCCCACCCTCACTTTTTGCTTTCCGCAAAGATTGCTCCCTACTCATCTCCCTTGTCTATTTGTCCCTCCTCACTAATCTCCCTCCTGGCACTTACCCTTGCAAGTGGAACCTGCCCCTACACCTCCTCCCTCTCTACCATTCAAGTCCCAAACTTGAAGTGACAGTTCTCCTGTGAGTCTGTTGGAGTCATCTATGTATCCAGTGCTCTCAGTGTGGCCTCCTGTATTTCGGTGAGACTGGACATAGATTTGGACACCGCTTCGCCAAGAACTTGCACTCCCTCCACCAGAAAAAGCAGGATCTTCCAGCGGCTACCCATTTTAATTCCACTTCCCATTCCTATTCCAACATGTGAATCTATGGCCTCCTTTACTGTCGCGATGAAGCCACACTCGGGTTGGAGGAGTAACACTTTATATTCTATCTGGATAGCCTCCAACCTGATGGCATGAACATCGGTTTCTCTAACTTCTGGTAATGGCCACCTTCTCTTTCTCTCCCCCCCCCCCCCCACACTTCACCATTCCCCACCCCTTTTTCCCCCTCTCACCTCATCTCCTTGCCAACCCATCCAACCCATCACCTCTCTTTGGTGCTCCTCCCCTTTCTTTCTTCCATTGCCTTCAGTCCTCGCCTGTTAGATTACTTCTTCTCCAAGCCCTGTGTCAGTCTCACCAATCAACTTCCCAGCTCTTTAATTCACCCCCCCCCCCCCCCCGGCCTGGTTTCACCTATTGCCTTGTTTTTCTCCCTTCCCTTCCCCACCTTCTTAATCAGACTCAATTTTTTTTTCTCCAGTTCTGCTGAAGAGTCTTGGCCTGAAATGTTGACTATACTCTATTCCATAGCTGCTGTCTGGCCTGCTGAGTTCCTCCAGCATCTTGTGTGTGTTTTTTGGATTTCCAGCATCTGCAGATTTTCTCGTTTGTCAAGGTATAGTTCGCTTGGTTGTCCAATACAGTAAATTAGAGAGCGGGTTTAAAGTTGGACAAAACCATGATGGGCTTGGAGAGTTACCTAGAAAATGCATTATTGTTATTATTATTTCTTTTTTTCTTTTTGTATTTATACAGCTTGTTGGCTTCGTACTTTGACTGTCCTGTTGAGTGCGGTTTTTCATTGATTCTATTGTGGTTCTTGTATTTACTGTGATTGCCCCACAAGAAAATGAATCTCAGGGTTGATGTTGATCCAAAGTAAATTTATATAATATGAATACATTTTATGTCATAGTGACACATCTATACTTTAACAATAAATTTACTTTGAAGTACATCGGTTTATTACTGGCACTTGCACTGAGAGGTACAGTGAAAAACTTGTAATGAATTGATCTGTGTGAACAGTATGCACGACAACAGTGCATTGAAGCATTACAAGATAAAACAATAAGAATGCAGAATAATATGTTAAAGTTTGAGGTAGATTGTGAGGCTAAGACTGCATTTATTTGCTCACTCAAAGTCTTTAACAACAGTCTTTAACAACAGTTGCTTCTCTACTGTTAATTGTCCATGAACAGTGCCACATTATTTTGCTTTTTGCATTGTTTATATTATTGTAATTTAGTCACTTTTATGTATTGCATTGTACTGCTGCCTCAGTACAACAAATTTCATGACATATGTCAGTGATAATAAACCTGATTTTGATTCACAGGAAAATGACTTCCAATAAATTGTTTTCTTTGAATTGAATTTTGCTTGTGTAGATTCATGGATTGTACTTTGTTCCTGACCTGGCAAACCCAAAAGATTTTTGTGTTTTGCAGTTAAGGAACAAGAATGTATTAGTGATCATTCTAGGATATACTTACTGTCATATTGAAGTTTCAATCGTTCGACTTGATTTTGTCATAAGGAAGTCTTTTTTGTAAGCATTTGTGTGGTGATGAGTTAAGAATATTAATTCTCTGGGGAGAATGAAGGCACATTTGAGCATGTAATTATCATTAACACTGCAAATTAAATTAGTTTCATACAATTGGGATATTGTAGCGGTGTGCTACACACAGCGCTGGAATAACGACATGCAGACGGTGAGTTGCAGTTGTGTAAAAGATTTATTCAAACTTCGCGGTCTCGCTTTTAAGCCTTCCCGTTTCCGCCCTCCCCGGGCGGGAATGCTGTAGGGGGCACATATTCATAGTCCCTTCCTGTGCTCAGCTGGTGAAGAGGGCCTGGCGCCCTTTTTGGGGCTGGCTTCTCGCCGGTGCGCACCATTTTGTGAGCCAGTTCGAGTGTGTTGGAAAGTGGGTCACCATATAACCCCCCCCCCCCGAACTGGCAATGCACCCCCCCCAATGTCCACAGTCTGAGTCGGCCTCTATTTGGGAGGTCTGCCTCTGCGTCGCGGTGGCTGAGCTCCGACTGGCTGTGCCAAGTCCACATGGGCTGGTTTGAGTCGGTCCACTGTGAAAACCTCCTCTTTCCCCCCAACATCCAGCACGAACGTGGACCCGTTGTTTCTGATCACCTTAAATGGCTCCTCGTAGGGCCGCTGTAGCAGTGCCCCATGTCCGCCCCGTCGTACAAAAACAAACTTACAGTGCTGCAGGTCTTTGGGTATGCAGGTCGGGCTCTGTCCATGCTGTGAAATGAATTTGGGGCCAGGTTACTGAACCTCTCGTGTAGTCTGTCCAGGACTGCTGCGGGTTCTTCCTCTTGCCCCCTTGGGGCTGGTATGAACTCTCCTGAGACGAACAGGGGAGCACCGTACACCAGCTCGGCCGATGAGGTGTGCAGATCCTCTTTGGGCGCCGTGCGGATTCCGAGCAGGACCCAGGGAAGTTCGTCCGCCCAGTTAGGCCCTTTCAGGCGGGCCATCAGAACTGACTTCAGGTGACAATGGAAACACTCCACTGGTCCATTCGACTGTGGGTGGTAGGCAGTTGTGTGGTGTAGCTGTGTCCCCAAAAGGCTGTCCATAGCTGACCACAGGCTGGAGGTGAACTGGGCGCCTCTGTCGGAGGTAATGTGGGCCCGTACACCAAAGCGAGATACTCGGGTTGCAATCAGTGCTCGGGCGCAGGATTCGGAGGTGGTGTCGGTGAGCGGGACTGCCTCTGGCCATCTTGTGAACCGGTCTACGATAGGAGGTGCCGCACTCCTCGCGACACTGGCAGGGGCCCCACGATATCCACATGAATGTGGTCGTAACGCTGGTGGGTGAGTGGAACTGCTGCAACAGGGTTTTGGTGTGCCACTGCACCTTGGCTGTTTGGCACTGCATGCACGTTTTGACCCATTCACTGACCTGCTTGCAGAGTCTGTGCCAAATGAACCTGTTGGAGACCATCCGGTTGGTTGTCCTGATGGAAGGGTGCGCTAAGTTGTGAATGGAGTTGAAAACTCGCTGCCGTCAGGCTGCCGGGATGATGGGGCGAGGTTGGCCAGTAGCTACGTCACACAGTAGGGTCCTCTCACCTGGGCCCACGGTGAAGTTGTGAAGCTGCAAACCAGAGACTGCAGTTCTGTAACTGTGGATCTCATCGTCTGCCTGCTGCGCCTCCGCCAGCGCTGCATAGTCCACCCCTTGGGACAGGTCCTGGATGGTAGGTCTGGAAAGTACGTCCGCCACAGCGTTGTCCTTTCCCAAGACATGCCGGATGTCCGTCGTGTATTCAGAGATGTAGGACAGATGTCGCTGCTGGTGGGACCACCTGGGATCAGACGCCTTCGTGAACCCAAAGGTAAGCGGTTTGTAGTCCGTGAATGCGGTGAAGGGCCTACCTTCTAAGAAGTACCTGAAATGCCGGATTGCCAGGTATAGTGCCAACAGCTCCCAGTTGAAAGCAATGTATTTGAGTTTGGGTGATTATAGGTATTTGCTGAAGAATGCCAGGGGTTGCCAGCAACCCTTGATGAGTTGTTCTAGCA